>NC_134700.1:625000-995000 GCF_043290135.1 Rhipicephalus microplus | reverse complement strand
GTAGTGTTTTTCAACATTACAAGTCGGGAACTACGATATCTAATGTGAAAGCGCATGAAACCGTCGTAATCTTGCATAAAACATTGTAAAGTTGCGAGTAAAACGTTTTCTAACGATAGAAGTGCGAAGGTTAGGTTAGGTTAGGTTAGTTTAAGCTAGGTAGCGTCGTGAAACTACCAAAAACGACGTCATCTAACGAGATAGTGTTGTTTTATAGCGAGTATTAAACTGCGATAGGTGAAATGTTGTGAAAGCACACAAAACGGCATGAACAAGCCAAATACTGCGTGTTCTACCGTTACAAGTGCGAAACTGCTATATTGTGATATTCTCGTTAAAGCGCATGCAAGCATCGTGAAACTTTAAAGAACAATGCCATTTAGCGAGATACAGCGTTCTGTACTGCAATAAGTTGGTGAAAAACTGTGAGGTTATGCAAATATCGTAATTGTGAACGAAACAGTGTAATAGAGCGTTTTTCAATACAAGTACGAATGTTAGGTTAGGTTAAGATATGAACCGTCGTAAAACCGCATTAAACAATGTCACTTAGTGAGATGCAGTGTTTTTCACAATTACAAGTCGGGAACTGCGATATCTAATGTGAAAGCGCTTGCAAACGTCGTTAGGTTAGGTTAGGTTAGGTTAGGTTAGGTTACGTTAGGTTAGGTTTGGTTAGGTTAGGTTAGGTTAGGTTAGGTTATGTTAGGTTAGGTTGGGTTAGGTTAGGTTAGGTTACGTTAGGTCAAGGTATGAACCGTCGTAAAACCGCATTAAACAATGTCACTTAGTGAGATGCAGTGTTTTTCACCTTTACAAGTTGGGAACTGCGATATCTAATGTGAAAGCGCTTGAAACCGTCGTAATGTTGTAGAAAGCAATGTAAAGTAGCGAGTAAAACGTTTTCTAACGATAGAAGTGCGTAGGTTATGTTAGGTTGAGTTATGTTAGTTTAAGCTACGTAGCGTCGTGAAACCACCAAAAACGACGTCATCTAACGAGATAGTGTTGTTTTATTGCGAGTACGAAACTGCGATAGGTAAAATGTTGTGAAAGCATACAAAACGGCATGAACAAGCCAAATACTGCGTGTTGTACCGTTACAAGTGCGAAACTGCTATGTTGTGAATTCTCGGTAAAGCGCATGCAAGTATCGTGAAACCTTGAAGAACGATGTCATTTAGCGAGATACAGCGTTCTGTACTGTAATAAGTTGGTGAGAAACTGTGAGGTCAAGCAAATATCGTAATTGTGAACGAAACAGTGTAATTGAGCGTCTTTAGATACAAGTGCGAATGTTAGGTTAGGTTGACATATCAACTGTCGTAAAACCGCATTAAACAATGTCACTTAGTGAGATGTAGTGTTTTTCAACATTACAAGTCGGGAACTACGATATCTAATGTGAAAGCGCATGAAACCTTCGTAATATTGTAGAAAACATTGTAAAGTGGCGAGTAAAACGTTTTCGAACGATAGAAGTGCGAAGGTTAGGTTAGGTTAGGTTAGTTTAAGCTAGGTAGCGTCGTGAAACTACCAAAAACGACGTCATCTAACAAGATAGTGTTGTTTTATAGCGAGTATTAAACTGCGATAGGTGAAATGTTGTGAAAGCACACAAAACGGCATGAACAAGCCAAATACTGCGTGTTCTACCGTTACAAGTGCGAAACTGCTATATTGTGATATTCTCGTTAAAGCGCATGCAAGCATCGTGAAACCTTAAAGAACAATGTCATTTAGCGAGATACAGCGTTCTGTACTGCAATAAGTTGGTGAAAAACTGTGAGGTTATGCAAATATCGTAAATGTGAACGAAACAGTGTAATAGAGCGTTTTTCAATACAAGTACGAATGTTAGGTTAGGTTAAGATATGAACCGTCGTAAAACCGCACTAAACAATGTCACTTAGTGAGATGCAGTGTTTTTCACCATTACAAGTCGGGAACTGCGATATCTAATGTGAAAGCGCTTGCAAACGTCGTTAGGTTAGGTTAGGTTAGGTTAGGTTAGGTTAGGTTACGTTAGGTTAGGTTTGGTTAGGTTAGGTTAGGTTAGGTTAGGTTAGGTTATGTTAGGTTAGGTTGGGTTAGGTTAGGTTAGGTTACGTTAGGTTAAGGTATGAACCGTCGTAAAACCGCAATAAACAATGTCACTTAGTGAGATGCAGTGTTTTTCACCTTTACAAGTTGGGAACTGCGATATCCAATGTGAAAGCGCTTGAAACCGTCGTAATGTTGTAGAAAGCAATGTAAAGTAGCGAGTAAAACGTTTTCTAACGATAGAAGTGCGAAGGTTATGTTAGGTTATGTTAGTTTAAGCTAGGTAGCGTCGTGAAACCACCAAAAACGACGTCATCTAACGAGATAGTGTTGTTTTATTGCGAGTACGAAACTGCGATAGGTGAAATGTTGTGAAAGCACACAAAACGGCATGAACAAGCCAAATACTGCGTGTTCTACCGTTACAAGTGCGAAACTGCTATTTTGTGATATTCTCGTTAAAGCGCATGCAAGCATCGTGAAACCTTAAAGAAATATGTCATTTAGCGAGATACAACGTTCTGTACTGCAATAAGTTGGTGAAAAACTGTGAGGTTATGCAAACATCGTAATTGTGAACAAAACAGTGTAATAAAGCGTTTTTAGATACAAGTGCGAATGTTAGGTTAGGTTAAGATATGAACCGTCGTAAAACCGCATTAAACAATGTCAATTAGTGAGATGCAGTGTTTTTCACCATTAAAAGTCGGGAACTGCGATATTTAATGTGAAAGCGCTTGCAACCGTCGTTAGGTTAGGTTAGGTTAGGTTTTGTTAGGTTAGGTTAGGTTAGGTTAGATTAGGTTAGGTTGGGTTGAGTTGGGTTAGGTTAGGTTAGGTTACGTTAGGTTAGGTTAGGTTACGTTAGGTTAGGTTAGGTTACGTTAGGTTAGGTTAGGTTAGGTAAGGATAATTTGGTTAGGTTAGGTAAGGTTAGGTTAGGTTAGGTTGGGTTGGGTGTTGTTGGGTTGGGTGTTGTTGGGTTGGGTTGGGTTGGGTTAGGCTGGGTTAGGTTAGGTTAGGTTACGTTAGGTTAGGTTAAGTTAGGTTAGGTTACGTTAGGTTATGTTAGGTTAGGTTAGGTTACGTTAGGTTAGGTTAGGTCAGGTAAGGTTAGGTTACGTTAGAATAGGTTAGGTTAGGTTAGGTTACGTTAGGTTAGGTTAAGTTAGGTTAGGTTAGGTTTGGTTAGCTTAGGTTAGGTTAGCTTAGGTTAGGTTAGGTTGGGTTGGGTTGGGTAAGGTTGGGTTAGGTTAGGTTAGGTTAGGTTAGGTTGGGTTAGGTTAGTTTAGGTTAGGTTAGGTTAGGTTAGGTTAGGTTGGGTTGGGTTGGGTTAGGTTAGGTTAGGTTAGGTTAGGTTAGGTTAGGTTAGGTAAGGTTAGGTTAGGTTAGGTTAGGTTACGTTAGGTTAAGGTATGAACCGTCGTAAAACCGCATTAAACAATGTCACTTAGTGAGATGCAGTGTTTTTCACCTTTACAAGTTGGGAACTGTGATATCTAATGTGAAAGCGCTTGAAACCGTCATAATGTTGTAGAAAGCAATGTAAAGTAGCGAGTAAAACGTTTTCTAACGATAGAAGTGCGAAGGTTATGTTAGGTTGAGTTATGTTAGTTTAAGCTAGGTAGCGTCGTGCAACTACCAAAAACGTCATCTAACGAGATAGTGTTGTTTTATTGCGAGTACGAAACTGCGATAGGTGAAATGTTGTGAAAGCACACAAAACGGCATGAACAAGCCAAATACTGCGTGTTGTACCGTTACAAGTGCGAAACTGCTATGTTGTGATATTCTCGTAAAGCGCATGCAAGCATCGTGAAACCTTAAAGAACGATGTCATTTAGCGAGATACAGCGTTCTGTACTGCAATAAGTTGGTGAAAAACTGTGAGGTTATGCAAATATCCTAATTGTGAACGAAACAGTGTAATAGAGCGCTTTTTAATACAAGTGCGAATGTTAGGTTAGGTTAAGATATGAACCGTCGTAAAACCGCATTAAACAATGTCACTTAGTGAGATGCAGTGTTTTTCACCATTACAAGTCGGGAACTGCGATATCTAATGTGAAAGCGCTTGCAAACGTCGTTAGGTTAGGTTAGGTTAGGTTTGGTTAGGTTAGGTTAGGTTAGGTTACGTTAGGTTAGGTCAGGTTAGGTTTGGTTAGGTTAGGTTAGGTTAGGTTAGGTTAGGTTATGTTAGGTAAGGTTTGGTTAGGTTAGGATAGGTTAGGTTGGGTTAGGTAAGGTTAGGTTAGGTTAAGATATGAACCGCGCTAAAACCGCATTAAACAATGTCACTTAGTGAGATGCTGTGTTTTTCACCATTACAAGTCGGGAACTGCGATATCTAATGTGAAAGCGCATGAAACCGTCGTAATCTTGTAGAAAACATTGTAAAGTAGCGAATAAAACGTTTTCTAACGATAGAAGTGCGAAGGTTCGGTTAGTTTGAGCTAGGTAGCGTCGTGAAACCACCAAAAACGATGTCATCTAACGAGATAGTGTTGTTTTATTGCGAGTACGAAACTGCGATAGGTGAAATGTTGTGAAAGCACACAAAACGGCATGAACAAGCCAAATACTGCGTGTTGTACCGTTACAAGTGCGAAACTGCTATGTTGTGACATTCTCGGTAAAGCGCATGCAAGTATCGTGAAACCTTAAAGAACGATGTCATTTAGCGAGATACGGCGTTCTGCACTGTAATAAGTTGGTGAGAAACTGTGAGGTCAAGCAAATATCGTAATTGTGAACGAAACAGTGTAATTGAGCGTCTTTAGATACAAGTGCGAATGTTAGGTTAGGTTGACATATCAACCATCGTAAAACCGCATTAAACAACGTCACTTAGTGAGATGTAGCGTTTTTCAACATTACAAGTCGGGAACTACGATATCTAATGTGAAAGCGCATGAAACCGTCGTAATCTTGTAGAAAACATTGTAAAGTTGCGAGTAAAATGTTTTCTAACGATAGAAGTGCGAAGGTTAGGTTAGGTTAGGTTAGTTTAGGCTAGGTAGCGTCGTGAAACTACAGAAAACGACGTCATCTAAAGAGATAGTGTTGTTTTATTGCGAGTATTAAACTGCGATAGGTGAAATGTTGTGAAAGCACACAAAACGGCATGAACAAGCCAAATACTGCGTGTTCTACCGTTACAAGTGCGAAACTGCTATATTGTGATATTCTCGTTAAAGCGCATGCAAGCATCGTGAAACCTTAAAGAACAATGTCATTTAGCGAGATACAGCGTTCTGTACTGCAATAAGTTGGTGAAAAACTGTGAGGTTATGCAAATAGCCTAATTGTGAACGAAACAGTGTAATAGAGCGTTTTTAATACAAGTGCGAATGTTAGGTTAGGTTAAGATATGAACCGTCGTAAAACCGCATTAAACAATGTCACTTAGTGAGATGTAGTGTTTTTCAACATTACAAGTCGGTAACTACGATATCTAATGTGAAAGCGCATGAAACCGTCGTAATCTTGTAGAAAACATTGTAAAGTTGCGAGTAAAACGTTTTCTAACGATAGAAGTGCGAAGGTTAGGTTAGGTTAGGTTAGTTTAAGCTAGGTAGCGTCATGAAACTACCAAAAACGACGTCATCTAACGAGATAGTGTTGTTTTATTGCGAGTATTAAACTGCGATAGGTGAAATGTTGTGAAAGCACACAAAACGGCATGAACAAGCCAAATACTGCGCGTTCTACCGTTACAAGTGCGAAACTGCTATATTGTGATATTCTCGTTAAAGCGCATGCAAGCATCGTGAAACCTTAAAGAACAATGTCATTTAGCGAGATACAGCGTTCTGTACTGCAATAAGTTGGTGAAAAACTGTGAGGTTATGCAAATATCCTAATTGTGAACGAAACAGTGTAATAGAGCGTTTTTTAATGCAAGTGCGAATGTTAGGTTAGGTTAAGATATGAACCGTCGTAAAACCGCATTAAACAATGTCACTTAGTGAGATGCAGTGTTTTTCACCATTACAAGTCGGGAACTGCGATATCTAATGTGAAAGCGCTTGCAAACGTCGTTAGGTTAGGTTAGGTTAGGTTAGGTTACGTTAGGTTAGGTTAGGTTAGGTTTGGTTAGGTTAGGTTAGGTTAGGTTAGGTTAGGTTAGGGATGTTAGGTAAGGTTTGGTTAGGTTAGGTTAGGTTAGGTTGGGTTAGGTAAGGTTAGGTTAGGTTAAGATATGAACCGCGCTAAAACTGCATTAAACAATGTCACTTAGTGAGATGCTGTGTTTTTCACCATTACAAGTCGGGAACTGCGATATCTAATGTGAAAGCGCATGAAACCGTCGTAATCTTGCAGAAAACATTGTAAAGTAGCGAATAAAACGTTTTCTAACGATAGAAGTGCGAAGGTTCGGTTAGTTTGAGCTAGGTAGCGTCGTGAAGCCACCAAAAACGATGTCATCTAACGAGATAGTGTTGTTTTATTGCGAGTACGAAACTGCGATAGGTGAAATATTGGGAAAGCACACAAAATGGCATGAACTAGCCAGATACTGCGTCTTGTGCCGTTACAAGTGCGAAAGTGCTTTATTGTGATATTCTCGTTAAAGCGCATGCAAGTATCGTGAAACCTTAAAGAACGATGTCATTTAGCGAGATACAGCGTTCTGTACTGTAATAGGTTGGTGAGAAACTGTGAGGTCAACCAAATATCGTAATTGTGAACGAAACAGTGTAATTGAGCGTACTTAGATACAAGTGCGAATGTTAGGTTAGGTTGAGATATACACCGTCGTAAAACCGCATTAAACAATGTCACTTAGTGAGATGTAGTGTTTTTCAACATTACAAGTCGGGAACTACGATATCTAATGTGAAAGCGCATGAAACCGTCGTAATCTTGTATAAAACATTGTAAAGTTGCGAGTAAAACGTTTTCTAACGATAGAAGTGCGAAGGTTAGGTTAGGTTAGGTTAGTTTAAGCTAGGTAGCGTCGTGAAACTACCAAAAACGACGTCATCTAACGAGATAGTGTTGTTTTATAGCGAGTATTAAACTGCGATAGGTGAAATGTTGTGAAAGCACACAAAACGGCATGAACAAGCCAAATACTGCGTGTTCTACCGTTACAAGTGCGAAACTGCTATATTGTGATATTCTCGTTAAAGCGCATGCAAGCATCGTGAAACTTTAAAGAACAATGCCATTTAGCGAGATACAGCGTTCTGTACTGCAATAGGTTGGTGAAAAACTGTGAGGTTATGCAAATATCGTAATTGTGAACGAAACAGTGTAATAGAGCGTTTTTCAATACAAGTACGAATGTTAGGTTAGGTTAAGATATGAACCGTCGTAAAACCGCATTAAACAATGTCACTTAGTGAGATGCAGTGTTTTTCACAATTACAAGTCGGGAACTGCGATATCTAATGTGAAAGCGCTTGCAAACGTCGTTTGGTTAGGTTAGGTTAGGTTAGGTTAGGTTAGGTTAGGTTACGTTAGGTTAGGTTTGGTTAGGTTAGGTTAGGTTAGGTTATGTTAGGTTAGGTTGGGTTAGGTTAGGTTAGGTTACGTTAGGTCAAGGTATGAACCGTCGTAAAACCGCATTAAACAATGTCACTTAGTGAGATGCAGTGTTTTTCACCTTTACAAGTTGGGAACTGCGATATCTAATGTGAAAGCGCTTGAAACCGTCGTAATGTTGTAGAAAGCAATGTAAAGTAGCGAGTAAAACGTTTTCTAACGATAGAAGTGCGTAGGTTATGTTAGGTTGAGTTATGTTAGTTTAAGCTACGTAGCGTCGTGAAACCACCAAAAACGACGTCATCTAACGAGATAGTGTTGTTTTATTGCGAGTACGAAACTGCGATAGGTAAAATGTTGTGAAAGCATACAAAACGGCATGAACAAGCCAAATACTGCGTGTTGTACCGTTACAAGTGCGAAACTGCTATGTTGTGAATTCTCGGTAAAGCGCATGCAAGTATCGTGAAACCTTGAAGAACGATGTCATTTAGCGAGATACAGCGTTCTGTACTGTAATAAGTTGGTGAGAAACTGTGAGGTCAAGCAAATATCGTAATTGTGAACGAAACAGTGTAATTGAGCGTCTTTAGATACAAGTGCGAATGTTAGGTTAGGTTGACATATCAACTGTCGTAAAACCGCATTAAACAATGTCACTTAGTGAGATGTAGTGTTTTTCAACATTACAAGTCGGGAACTACGATATCTAATGTGAAAGCGCATGAAACCGTCGTAATCTTGTAGAAAACATTGTAAAGTGGCGAGTAAAACGTTTTCGAACGATAGAAGTGCGAAGGTTAGGTTAGGTTAGGTTAGTTTAAGCTAGGTAGCGTCGTGAAACTACCAAAAACGACGTCATCTAACAAGATAGTGTTGTTTTATAGCGAGTATTAAACTGCGATAGGTGAAATGTTGTGAAAGCACACAAAACGGCATGAACAAGCCAAATACTGCGTGTTCTACCGTTACAAGTGCGAAACTGCTATATTGTGATATTCTCGTTAAAGCGCATGCAAGCATCGTGAAACCTTAAAGAACAATGTCATTTAGCGAGATACAGCGTTCTGTACTGCAATAGGTTGGTGAAAAACTGTGAGGTTATGCAAATATCGTAAATGTGAACGAAACAGTGTAATAGAGCGTTTTTCAATACAAGTACGAATGTTAGGTTAGGTTAAGATATGAACCGTCGTAAAACCGCACTAAACAATGTCACTTAGTGAGATGCAGTGTTTTTCACCATTACAAGTCGGGAACTGCGATATCTAATGTGAAAGCGCTTGCAAACGTCGTTAGGTTAGGTTAGGTTAGGTTAGGTTAGGTTAGGTTAGGTTACGTTAGGTTAGGTTTGGTTAGGTTAGGTTAGGTTAGGTTAGGTTAGGTTATGTTAGGTTAGGTTGGGTTAGGTTAGGTTAGGTTACGTTAGGTTAAGGTATGAACCGTCGTAAAACCGCAATAAACAATGTCACTTAGTGAGATGCAGTGTTTTTCACCTTTACAAGTTGGGAACTGCGATATCCAATGTGAAAGCGCTTGAAACCGTCGTAATGTTGTAGAAAGCAATGTAAAGTAGCGAGTAAAACGTTTTCTAACGATAGAAGTGCGAAGGTTATGTTAGGTTATGTTAGTTTAAGCTAGGTAGCGTCGTGAAACCACCAAAAACGACGTCATCTAACGAGATAGTGTTGTTTTATTGCGAGTACGAAACTGCGATAGGTAAAATGTGAAAGCACACAAAACGGCATGAACAAGCCAAATACTGCGTGTTGTACCGTTACAAGTGCGAAACTGCTATGTTTTGACATTCTCGGTAAAGCGCATGCAAGTATCGTGAAACCTTAAAGAACGATGTCATTTAGCGAGATACAGCGTTCTGTACTGTAATAAGTTGGTGAGAAACTGTGAGGTCAAGCAAATATCGTAATTGTGAACGAAAGAGTGTAATTGAGCGTCTTTAGATACAAGTGCGAATGTTAGGTTAGGTTGACATATCAACCGTCGTAAAACCGCATTAAACAATGTCACTTAGTGAGATGTAGTGTTTTTCAACATTACAAGTCGGGAACTACGATATCTAATGTGAAAGCGCATGAAACCGTCGTAATCTTGTAGAAAACATTGTAAAGTTGCGAGTAAAACGTTTTCTAACGATAGAAGTGCGAAGGTTAGGTTATGTTAGGTTAGTTTAAGCTAGGTAGCGTCGTGAAACTACCAAAAACGACGTCATCTAACGAGATAGTGTTGTTTTATAGCGAGTATTAAACTGCGATAGGTGAAATGTTGTGAAAGCACACAAAACGGCATGAACAAGCCAAATACTGCGTGTTCTACCGTTACAAGTGCGAAACTGCTATATTGTGATATTCTCGTTAAAGCGCATGCAAGCATCGTGAAACCTTAAAGAAATATGTCATTTAGCGAGATACAACGTTCTGTACTGCAATAAGTTGGTGAAAAACTGTGAGGTTATGCAAATATCGTAATTGTGAACAAAACAGTGTAATAAAGCGTTTTTAGATACAAGTGCGAATGTTAGGTTAGGTTAAGATATGAACCGTCGTAAAACCGCATTAAACAATGTCAATTAGTGAGATGCAGTGTTTTTCACCATTAAAAGTCGGGAACTGCGATATTTAATGTGAAAGCGCTTGCAACCGTCGTTAGGTTAGGTTAGGTTAGGTTTTGTTAGGTTAGGTTAGGTTAGGTTAGATTAGGTTAGGTTGGGTTGAGTTGGGTTAGGTTAGGTTAGGTTAGGTTAGGTTACGTTAGGTTAGGTTACGTTAGGTTAGGTTAGGTTACGTTAGGTTAGGTTAGGTTAGGTAAGGATAATTTGGTTAGGTTAGGTAAGGTTAGGTTAGGTTGGGTTGGGTGTTGTTGGGTTGGGTGTTGTTGGGTTGGGTTGGGTTGGGTTAGGCTGGGTTAGGTTAGGTTAGGTTACGTTAGGTTAGGTTAGGTTAGGTTAGGTTAGGTTACGTTAGGTTATGTTAGGTTAGGTTAGGTTACGTTAGGTTAGGTTAGGTCAGGTAAGGTTAGGTTACGTTAGAATAGGTTAGGTTAGGTTAGGTTACGTTAGGTTAGGTTAAGTTAGGTTAGGTTAGGTTTGGTTAGCTTAGGTTAGGTTAGCTTAGGTTAGGTTAGGTTGGGTTGGGTTGGGTTAGGTTGGGTTAGGTTAGGCTAGGTTAGGTTAGGTTAGGTTGGGTTAGGTTAGTTTAGGTTAGGTTAGGTTAGGTTAGGTTGGGTTGGGTTGGGTTAGGTTAGGTTAGGTTAGGTTAGGTAAGGTTAGGTTAGGTTAGGTTAGGTTACGTTAGGTTAAGGTATGAACCGTCGTAAAACTGCATTAAACAATGTCACTTAGTGAGATGCAGTGTTTTTCACCTTTACAAGTTGGGAACTGTGATATCTAATGTGAAAGCGCTTGAAACCGTCATAATGTTGTAGAAAGCAATGTAAAGTAGCGAGTAAAACGTTTTCTAACGATAGAAGTGCGAAGGTTATGTTAGGTTGAGTTATGTTAGTTTAAGCTAGGTAGCGTCGTGCAACTACCAAAAACGTCATCTAACGAGATAGTGTTGTTTTATTGCGAGTACGAAACTGCGA
This sequence comes from Rhipicephalus microplus, assembly GCF_043290135.1. Lineage (NCBI taxonomy): Eukaryota > Metazoa > Arthropoda > Arachnida > Ixodida > Ixodidae > Rhipicephalus > Rhipicephalus microplus. The sequence continues at coordinate 983,867 of NC_134700.1, read as the reverse complement.
TAGGTGAAATGTTGTGAAAGCACACAAAACGGCATGAACAAGCCAAATACTGCGTGTTGTACCGTTACAAGTGCGAAACTGCTATGTTGTGATATTCTCGTAAAGCGCATGCAAGCATCGTGAAACCTTAAAGAACGATGTCATTTAGCGAGATACAGCGTTCTGTACTGCAATAAGTTGGTGAAAAACTGTGAGGTTATGCAAATATCCTAATTGTGAACGAAACAGTGTAATAGAGCGCTTTTTAATACAAGTGCGAATGTTAGGTTAGGTTAAGATATGAACCGTCGTAAAACCGCATTAAACAATGTCACTTAGTGAGATGCAGTGTTTTTCACCATTACAAGTCGGGAACTGCGATATCTAATGTGAAAGCGCTTGCAAACGTCGTTAGGTTAGGTTAGGTTTGGTTAGGTTAGGTTAGGTTAGGTTACGTTAGGTTAGGTCAGGTTAGGTTTGGTTAGGTTAGGTTAGGTTAGGTTAGGTTATGTTAGGTAAGGTTTGGTTAGGTTAGGTTAGGTTAGGTTGGGTTAGGTAAGGTTAGGTTAGGTTAAGATATGAACCGCGCTAAAACCGCATTAAACAATGTCACTTAGTGAGATGCTGTGTTTTTCACCATTACAAGTCGGGAACTGCGATATCTAATGTGAAAGCGCATGAAACCGTCGTAATCTTGTAGAAAACATTGTAAAGTAGCGAATGAAACGTTTTCTAACGATAGAAGTGCGAAGGTTCGGTTAGTTTGAGCTAGGTAGCGTCGTGAAGCCACCAAAAACGATGTCATCTAACGAGATAGTGTTGTTTTATTGCGAGTACGAAACTGCGATAGGTGAAATATTGGGAAAGCACACAAAATGGCATGAACTAGCCAGATACTGCGTCTTGTGCCGTTACAAGTGCGAAAGTGCTTTATTGTGATATTCTCGTTAAAGCGCATGCAAGTATCGTGAAACCTTAAAGAACGATGTCATTTAGCGAGATACAGCGTTCTGTACTGTAATAGGTTGGTGAGAAACTGTGAGGTCAAGCAAATATCGTAATTGTGAACGAAACAGTGTAATTGAGCGTACTTAGATACAAGTGCGAATGTTAGGTTAGGTTGAGATATACACCGTCGTAAAACCGCATTAAACAATGTCACTTAGTGAGATGTAGTGTTTTTCAACATTACAAGTCGGGAACTACGATATCTAATGTGAAAGCGCATGAAACCGTCGTAATCTTGTATAAAACATTGTAAAGTTGCGAGTAAAACGTTTTCTAACGATAGAAGTGCGAAGGTTAGGTTAGGTTAGGTTAGTTTAAGCTAGGTAGCGTCGTGAAACTACCAAAAACGACGTCATCTAACGAGATACTGTTGTTTTATAGCGAGTATTAAACTGCGATAGGTGAAATGTTGTGAAAGCACACAAAACGGCATGAACAAGCCAAATACTGCGTGTTCTACCGTTACAAGTGCGAAACTGCTATATTGTGATATTCTCGTTAAAGCGCATGCAAGCATCGTGAAACTTTAAAGAACAATGCCATTTAGCGAGATACAGCGTTCTGTACTGCAATAAGTTGGTGAAAAACTGTGAGGTTATGCAAATATCGTAATTGTGAACGAAACAGTGTAATAGAGCGTTTTTCAATACAAGTACGAATGTTAGGTTAGGTTAAGATATGAACCGTCGTAAAACCGCATTAAACAATGTCACTTAGTGAGATGCAGTGTTTTTCACAATTACAAGTCGGGAACTGCGATATCTAATGTGAAAGCGCTTGCAAACGTCGTTTGGTTAGGTTAGGTTAGGTTAGGTTAGGTTAGGTTACGTTAGGTTAGGTTTGGTTAGGTTAGGTTAGGTTAGGTTATGTTAGGTTAGGTTGGGTTAGGTTAGGTTAGGTTACGTTAGGTCAAGGTATGAACCGTCGTAAAACCGCATTAAACAATGTCACTTAGTGAGATGTAGTGTTTTTCAACATTACAAGTCGGGAACTACGATATCTAATGTGAAAGCGCATGAAACCGTCGTAATCTTGTAGAAAACATTGTAAAGTGGCGAGTAAAACGTTTTCGAACGATAGAAGTGCGAAGGTTAGGTTAGGTTAGGTTAGTTTAAGCTAGGTAGCGTCGTGAAACTACCAAAAACGACGTCATCTAACAAGATAGTGTTGTTTTATAGCGAGTATTAAACTGCGATAGGTGAAATGTTGTGAAAGCACACAAAACGGCATGAACAAGCCAAATACTGCGTGTTCTACCGTTACAAGTGCGAAACTGCTATGTTGTGAATTCTCGTTAAAGCGCATGCAAGCATCGTGAAACCTTAAAGAACAATGTCATTTAGCGAGATACAGCGTTCTGTACTGCAATAGGTTGGTGAAAAACTGTGAGGTTATGCAAATATCGTAAATGTGAACGAAACAGTGTAATAGAGCGTTTTTCAATACAAGTACGAATGTTAGGTTAGGTTAAGATATGAACCGTCGTAAAACCGCACTAAACAATGTCACTTAGTGAGATGCAGTGTTTTTCACCATTACAAGTCGGGAACTGCGATATCTAATGTGAAAGCGCTTGCAAACGTCGTTAGGTTAGGTTAGGTTAGGTTAGGTTAGGTTACGTTAGGTTAGGTTTGGTTAGGTTAGGTTAGGTTAGGTTATGTTAGGTTAGGTTGGGTTAGGTTAGGTTAGGTTACGTTAGGTTAAGGTATGAACCGTCGTAAAACCGCAATAAACAATGTCACTTAGTGAGATGCAGTGTTTTTCACCTTTACAAGTTGGGAACTGCGATATCCAATGTGAAAGCGCTTGAAACCGTCGTAATGTTGTAGAAAGCAATGTAAAGTAGCGAGTAAAACGTTTTCTAACGATAGAAGTGCGAAGGTTATGTTAGGTTATGTTAGTTTAAGCTAGGTAGCGTCGTGAAACCACCAAAAACGACGTCATCTAACGAGATAGTGTTGTTTTATTGCGAGTACGAAACTGCGATAGGTAAAATGTGAAAGCACACAAAACGGCATGAACAAGCCAAATACTGCGTGTTGTACCGTTACAAGTGCGAAACTGCTATGTTTTGACATTCTCGGTAAAGCGCATGCAAGTATCGTGAAACCTTAAAGAACGATGTCATTTAGCGAGATACAGCGTTCTGTACTGTAATAAGTTGGTGAGAAACTGTGAGGTCAAGCAAATATCGTAATTGTGAACGAAAGAGTGTAATTGAGCGTCTTTAGATACAAGTGCGAATGTTAGGTTAGGTTGACATATCAACCGTCGTAAAACCGCATTAAACAATGTCACTTAGTGAGATGTAGTGTTTTTCAACATTACAAGTCGGGAACTACGATATCTAATGTGAAAGCGCATGAAACCGTCGTAATCTTGTAGAAAACATTGTAAAGTTGCGAGTAAAACGTTTTCTAACGATAGAAGTGCGAAGGTTAGGTTATGTTAGGTTAGTTTAAGCTAGGTAGCGTCGTGAAACTACCAAAAACGACGTCATCTAACGAGATAGTGTTGTTTTATAGCGAGTATTAAACTGCGATAGGTGAAATGTTGTGAAAGCACACAAAACGGCATGAACAAGCCAAATACTGCGTGTTCTACCGTTACAAGTGCGAAACTGCTATATTGTGATATTCTCGTTAAAGCGCATGCAAGCATCGTGAAACCTTAAAGAAATATGTCATTTAGCGAGATACAACGTTCTGTACTGCAATAAGTTGGTGAAAAACTGTGAGGTTATGCAAATATCGTAATTGTGAACAAAACAGTGTAATAAAGCGTTTTTAGATACAAGTGCGAATGTTAGGTTAGGTTAAGATATGAACCGTCGTAAAACCGCATTAAACAATGTCAATTAGTGAGATGCAGTGTTTTTCACCATTAAAAGTCGGGAACTGCGATATTTATAGTGAAAGCGCTTGCAACCGTCGTTAGGTTAGGTTAGGTTAGGTTTTGTTAGGTTAGGTTAGGTTAGGTTAGATTAGGTTAGGTTGGGTTGAGTTGGGTTAGGTTAGGTTAGGTTAGGTTAGGTTAGGTTACGTTAGGTTAGGTTACGTTAGGTTTGGTTAGGTTACGTTAGGTTAGGTTAGGTTAGGTAAGGATAATTTGGTTAGGTTAGGTAAGGTTAGGTTAGGTTAGGTTGGGTTGGGTGTTGTTGGGTTGGGTGTTGTTGGGTTGGGTTGGGTTGGGTTAGGCTGGGTTAGGTTAGGTTAGGTTACGTTAGGTTAGGTTAGGTTAGGTTACGTTAGGTTATGTTAGGTTAGGTTAGGTTACGTTAGGTTAGGTTAGGTCAGGTAAGGTTAGGTTACGTTAGAATAGGTTAGGTTAGGTTAGGTTACGTTAGGTTAGGTTAAGTTAGGTTAGGTTAGGTTTGGTTAGCTTAGGTTAGGTTAGCTTAGGTTAGGTTAGGTTGGGTTGGGTTGGGTTAGGTTGGGTTAGGTTAGGTTAGGTTAGGTTAGGTTAGGTTGGGTTAGGTTAGTTTAGGTTAGGTTAGGTTAGGTTAGGTTGGGTTGGGTTGGGTTAGGTTAGGTTAGGTTAGGTTAGGTAAGGTTAGGTTAGGTTAGGTTAAGTTACGTTAGGTTAAGGTATGAACCGTCGTAAAACTGCATTAAACAATGTCACTTAGTGAGATGCAGTGTTTTTCACCTTTACAAGTTGGGAACTGTGATATCTAATGTGAAAGCGCTTGAAACCGTCATAATGTTGTAGAAAGCAATGTAAAGTAGCGAGTAAAACGTTTTCTAACGATAGAAGTGCGAAGGTTATGTTAGGTTGAGTTATGTTAGTTTGAGCTAGGTAGCGTCGTGAAGCCACCAAAAACGATGTCATCTAACGAGATAGTGTTGTTTTATTGCGAGTACGAAACTGCGATAGGTGAAATATTGGGAAAGCACACAAAATGGCATGAACTAGCCAGATACTGCGTCTTGTGCCGTTACAAGTGCGAAAGTGCTTTATTGTGATATTCTCGTTAAAGCGCATGCAAGTATCGTGAAACCTTAAAGAACGATGTCATTTAGCGAGATACAGCGTTCTGTACTGTAATAGGTTGGTGAGAAACTGTGAGGTCAAGCAAATATCGTAATTGTGAACGAAACAGTGTAATTGAGCGTACTTAGATACAAGTGCGAATGTTAGGTTAGGTTGAGATATACACCGTCGTAAAACCGCATTAAACAATGTCACTTTGTGAGATGTAGTGTTTTTCAACATTACAAGTCGGGAACTACGATATCTAATGTGAAAGCGCATGAAACCGTCGTAATCTTGTATAAAACATTGTAAAGTTGCGAGTAAAACGTTTTCTAACGATAGAAGTGCGAAGGTTAGGTTAGGTTAGGTTAGTTTAAGCTAGGTAGCGTCGTGAAACTACCAAAAACGACGTCATCTAACGAGATAGTGTTGTTTTATAGCGAGTATTAAACTGCGATAGGTGAAATGTTGTGAAAGCACACAAAACGGCATGAACAAGCCAAATACTGCGTGTTCTACCGTTACAAGTGCGAAACTGCTATATTGTGATATTCTCGTTAAAGCGCATGCAAGCATCGTGAAACTTTAAAGAACAATGCCATTTAGCGAGATACAGCGTTCTGTACTGCAATAAGTTGGTGAAAAACTGTGAGGTTATGCAAATATCGTAATTGTGAACGAAACAGTGTAATAGAGCGTTTTTCAATACAAGTACGAATGTTAGGTTAGGTTAAGATATGAACCGTCGTAAAACCGCATTAAACAATGTCACTTAGTGAGATGCAGTGTTTTTCACAATTACAAGTCGGGAACTGCGATATCTAATGTGAAAGCGCTTGCAAACGTCGTTTGGTTAGGTTAGGTTAGGTTAGGTTAGGTTAGGTTACGTTAGGTTAGGTTTGGTTAGGTTAGGTTAGGTTAGGTTATGTTAGGTTAGGTTGGGTTAGGTTAGGTTAGGTTACGTTAGGTCAAGGTATGAACCGTCGTAAAACCGCATTAAACAATGTCACTTAGTGAGATGCAGTGTTTTTCACCTTTACAAGTTGGGAACTGCGATATCTAATGTGAAAGCGCTTGAAACCGTCGTAATGTTGTAGAAAGCAATGTAAAGTAGCGAGTAAAACGTTTTCTAACGATAGAAGTGCGTAGGTTATGTTAGGTTGAGTTATGTTAGTTTAAGCTACGTAGCGTCGTGAAACCACCAAAAACGACGTCATCTAACGAGATAGTGTTGTTTTATTGCGAGTACGAAACTGCGATAGGTAAAATGTTGTGAAAGCATACAAAACGGCATGAACAAGCCAAATACTGCGTGTTGTACCGTTACAAGTGCGAAACTGCTATGTTGTGAATTCTCGGTAAAGCGCATGCAAGTATCGTGAAACCTTGAAGAACGATGTCATTTAGCGAGATACAGCGTTCTGTACTGTAATAAGTTGGTGAGAAACTGTGAGGTCAAGCAAATATCGTAATTGTGAACGAAACAGTGTAATTGAGCGTCTTTAGATACAAGTGCGAATGTTAGGTTAGGTTGACATATCAACTGTCGTAAAACCGCATTAAACAATGTCACTTAGTGAGATGTAGTGTTTTTCAACATTACAAGTCGGGAACTACGATATCTAATGTGAAAGCGCATGAAACCGTCGTAATCTTGTAGAAAACATTGTAAAGTGGCGAGTAAAACGTTTTCGAACGATAGAAGTGCGAAGGTTAGGTTAGGTTAGGTTAGTTTAAGCTAGGTAGCGTCGTGAAACTACCAAAAACGACGTCATCTAACAAGATAGTGTTGTTTTATAGCGAGTATTAAACTGCGATAGGTGAAATGTGAAAGCACACAAAACGGCATGAACAAGCCAAATACTGCGTGTTCTACCGTTACAAGTGCGAAACTGCTATATTGTGATATTCTCGTTAAAGCGCATGCAAGCATCGTGAAACCTTAAAGAACAATGTCATTTAGCGAGATACAGCGTTCTGTACTGCAATAGGTTGGTGAAAAACTGTGAGGTTATGCAAATATCGTAAATGTGAACGAAACAGTGTAATAGAGCGTTTTTCAATACAAGTACGAATGTTAGGTTAGGTTAAGATATGAACCGTCGTAAAACCGCACTAAACAATGTCACTTAGTGAGATGCAGTGTTTTTCACCATTACAAGTCGGGAACTGCGATATCTAATGTGAAAGCGCTTGCAAACGTCGTTAGGTTAGGTTAGGTTAGGTTAGGTTAGGTTAGGTTAGGTTACGTTAGGTTAGGTTTGGTTAGGTTAGGTTAGGTTAGGTTAGGTTAGGTTATGTTAGGTTAGGTTGGGTTAGGTTAGGTTAGGTTACGTTAGGTTAAGGTATGAACCGTCGTAAAACCGCAATAAACAATGTCACTTAGTGAGATGCAGTGTTTTTCACCTTTACAAGTTGGGAACTGCGATATCCAATGTGAAAGCGCTTGAAACCGTCGTAATGTTGTAGAAAGCAATGTAAAGTAGCGAGTAAAACGTTTTCTAACGATAGAAGTGCGAAGGTTATGTTAGGTTATGTTAGTTTAAGCTAGGTAGCGTCGTGAAACCACCAAAAACGACGTCATCTAACGAGATAGTGTTGTTTTATTGCGAGTACGAAACTGCGATAGGTAAAATGTGAAAGCACACAAAACGGCATGAACAAGCCAAATACTGCGTGTTGTACCGTTACAAGTGCGAAACTGCTATGTTTTGACATTCTCGGTAAAGCGCATGCAAGTATCGTGAAACCTTAAAGAACGATGTCATTTAGCGAGATACAGCGTTCTGTACTGTAATAAGTTGGTGAGAAACTGTGAGGTCAAGCAAATATCGTAATTGTGAACGAAAGAGTGTAATTGAGCGTCTTTAGATACAAGTGCGAATGTTAGGTTAGGTTGACATATCAACCGTCGTAAAACCGCATTAAACAATGTCACTTAGTGAGATGTAGTGTTTTTCAACATTACAAGTCGGGAACTACGATATCTAATGTGAAAGCGCATGAAACCGTCGTAATCTTGTAGAAAACATTGTAAAGTTGCGAGTAAAACGTTTTCTAACGATAGAAGTGCGAAGGTTAGGTTATGTTAGGTTAGTTTAAGCTAGGTAGCGTCGTGAAACTACCAAAAACGACGTCATCTAACGAGATAGTGTTGTTTTATAGCGAGTATTAAACTGCGATAGGTGAAATGTTGTGAAAGCACACAAAACGGCATGAACAAGCCAAATACTGCGTGTTCTACCGTTACAAGTGCGAAACTGCTATATTGTGATATTCTCGTTAAAGCGCATGCAAGCATCGTGAAACCTTAAAGAAATATGTCATTTAGCGAGATACAACGTTCTGTACTGCAATAAGTTGGTGAAAAACTGTGAGGTTATGCAAATATCGTAATTGTGAACAAAACAGTGTAATAAAGCGTTTTTAGATACAAGTGCGAATGTTAGGTTAGGTTAAGATATGAACCGTCGTAAAACCGCATTAAACAATGTCAATTAGTGAGATGCAGTGTTTTTCACCATTAAAAGTCGGGAACTGCGATATTTAATGTGAAAGCGCTTGCAACCGTCGTTAGGTTAGGTTAGGTTAGGTTTTGTTAGGTTAGGTTAGGTTAGGTTAGATTAGGTTAGGTTGGGTTGAGTTGGGTTAGGTTAGGTTAGGTTAGGTTAGGTTACGTTAGGTTAGGTTACGTTAGGTTTGGTTAGGTTACGTTAGGTTAGGTTAGGTTAGGTAAGGATAATTTGGTTAGGTTAGGTAAGGTTAGGTTAGGTTAGGTTGGGTTGGGTGTTGTTGGGTTGGGTGTTGTTGGGTTGGGTTGGGTTGGGTTAGGCTGGGTTAGGTTAGGTTAGGTTACGTTAGGTTAGGTTAGGTTAGGTTAGGTTACGTTAGGTTATGTTAGGTTAGGTTAGGTTACGTTAGGTTAGGTTAGGTCAGGTAAGGTTAGGTTACGTTAGAATAGGTTAGGTTAGGTTAGGTTACGTTAGGTTAGGTTAAGTTAGGTTAGGTTAGGTTTGGTTAGCTTAGGTTAGGTTAGCTTAGGTTAGGTTAGGTTGGGTTGGGTTGGGTTTGGTTGGGTTAGGTTAGGTTAGGTTAGGTTAGGTTAGGTTGGGTTAGGTTAGTTTAGGTTAGGTTAGGTTAGGTTGGGTTGGGTTGGGTTAGGTTAGGTTAGGTTAGGTTAGGTAAGGTTAGGTTAGGTTAGGTTACGTTAGGTTAAGGTATGAACCGTCGTAAAACTGCATTAAACAATGTCACTTAGTGAGATGCAGTGTTTTTCACCTTTACAAGTTGGGAACTGTGATATCTAATGTGAAAGCGCTTGAAACCGTCATAATGTTGTAGAAAGCAATGTAAAGTAGCGAGTAAAACGTTTTCTAACGATAGAAGTGCGAAGGTTATGTTAGGTTGAGTTATGTTAGTTTAAGCTAGGTAGCGTCGTGCAACTACCAAAAACGTCATCTAACGAGATAGTGTTGTTTTATTGCGAGTACGAAACTGCGATAGGTGAAATGTTGTGAAAGCACACAAAACGGCATGAACAAGACAAATACTGCGTGTTGTACCGTTACAAGTGCGAAACTGCTATGTTGTGATATTCTCGTAAAGCGCATGCAAGCATCGTGAAACCTTAAAGAACGATGTCATTTAGCGAGATACAGCGTTCTGTACTGCAATAAGTTGGTGAAAAACTGTGAGGTTATGCAAATATCCTAATTGTGAACGAAACAGTGTAATAGAGCGCTTTTTAATACAAGTGCGAATGTTAGGTTAGGTTAAGATATGAACCGTCGTAAAACCGCATTAAACAATGTCACTTAGTGAGATGCAGTGTTTTTCACCATTACAAGTCGGGAACTGCGATATCTAATGTGAAGGCGCTTGCAAACGTCGTTAGGTTAGGTTAGGTTTGGTTAGGTTAGGTTAGGTTAGGTTACGTTAGGTTAGGTCAGGTTAGGTTTGGTTAGGTTAGGTTAGGTTAGGTTAGGTTATGTTAGGTAAGGTTTGGTTAGGTTAGGTTAGGTTAGGTTGGGTTAGGTAAGGTTAGGTTAGGTTAAGATATGAACCGCGCTAAAACCGCATTAAACAATGTCACTTAGTGAGATGCTGTGTTTTTCACCATTACAAGTCGGGAACTGCGATATCTAATGTGAAAGCGCATGAAACCGTCGTAATCTTGTAGAAAACATTGTAAAGTAGCGAATAAAACGTTTTCTAACGATAGAAGTGCGAAGGTTCGGTTAGTTTGAGCTAGGTAGCGTCGTGAAACCACCAAAAACGATGTCATCTAACGAGATAGTGTTGTTTTATTGCGAGTACGAAACTGCGATAGGTGAAATGTTGTGAAAGCACACAAAACGGCATGAACAAGCCAAATACTGCGTGTTGTACCGTTACAAGTGCGAAACTGCTATGTTGTTACATTCTCGGTAAAGCGCATGCAAGTATCGTGAAACCTTAAAGAACGATGTCATTTAGCGAGATACAGCGTTCTGTACTGTAATAAGTTGGTGAGAAACTGTGAGGTCAAGCAAATATCGTAATTGTGAACGAAACAGTGTAATTGAGCGTCTTTAGATACAAGTGCGAATGTTAGGTTAGGTTGACATATCAACCATCGTAAAACCGCATTAAACAACGTCACTTAGTGAGATGTAGCGTTTTTCAACATTACAAGTCGGGAACTACGATATCTAATGTGAAAGCGCATGAAACCGTCGTAATCTTGTAGAAAACATTGTAAAGTTGCGAGTAAAATGTTTTCTAACGATAGAAGTGCGAAGGTTAGGTTAGGTTAGGTTAGTTTAGGCTAGGTAGCGTCGTGAAACTACCAAAAACGACGTCATCTAAAGAGATAGTGTTGTTTTATTGCGAGTATTAAACTGCGATAGGTGAAATGTTGTGAAAGCACACAAAACGGCATGAACAAGCCAAATACTGCGTGTTCTACCGTTACAAGTGCGAAACTGCTATATTGTGATATTCTCGTTAAAGCGCATGCAAGCATCGTGAAACCTTAAAGAACAATGTCATTTAGCGAGATACAGCGTTCTGTACTGCAATAAGTTGGTGAAAAACTGTGAGGTTATGCAAATATCCTAATTGTGAACGAAACAGTGTAATAGAGCGTTTTTAATACAAGTGCGAATGTTAGGTTAGGTTAAGATATGAACCGTCGTAAAACCGCATTAAACAATGTCACTTAGTGAGATGTAGTGTTTTTCAACATTACAAGTCGGGAACTACGATATCTAATGTGAAAGCGCATGAAACCGTCGTAATCTTGTAGAAAACATTGTAAAGTTGCGAGTAAAACGTTTTCTAACGATAGAAGTGCGAGGGTTAGCTTGAGTTATGTTAGTTTAAGCTATGTAGCGTCGTGAGACCACCAAAAAGAACGTCATCTAACGAGATAGTGTTGTTTTATTGCGAGTACGAAACTGCGATAGGTAAAATGTTGTGAAAGCACACAAAACGGCATGAACAAGCCAAATACTGCGTGTTGTACCGTTACAAGTGCGAAACTGCTATGTTGTGACATTCTCGGTAAAGCGCATGCAAGTATCGTGAAACCTAAAAGAACGATGTCATTTAGCGAGATACAGCGTTCTGTACTGTAATAAGTTGGTGAGAAACTGTGAGGTCAAGCAAATATCGTAATTGTGAACGAAACAGTGTAATTGAGCGTCTTTAGATACAAGTGTGAATGTTAGGTTAGGTTCACATATCAACCATCGTAAAACCGCATTAAACAATGTCACTTAGTGAGATGTAGTGTTTTTCAACATTACAAGTCGGGAACTACGATATCTAATGTGAAAGCGCATGAAACCGTCGTAATCTTGTAGAAAACATTGTAAAGTTGCGAGTAAAACGTTTTCTAACGATAGAAGTGCGAAGGTTAGGTTAGGTTAGGTTAGTTTAAGCTAGGTAGCGTCATGAAACTACCAAAAACGACGTCATCTAACGAGATAGTGTTGTTTTATTGCGAGTAGTAAACTGCGATAGGTGAAATGTTGTGAAAGCACACAAAACGGCATGAACAAGCCAAATACTGCGTGTTCTACCGTTACAAGTGCGAAACTGCTATATTGTGATATTCTCGTTAAAGCGCATGCAAGCATCGTGAAACCTTAAAGAACAATGTCATTTAGCGAGATACAGCGTTCTGTACTGCAATAAGTTGGTGAAAAACTGTGAGGTTATGCAAATATCGTAATTGTGAACGAAACAGTGTAATAGAGCGTTTTTCAATACAAGTACGAATGTTAGGTTAGGTTAAGATATGAACCGTCGTAAAACCGCATTAAACAATGTCACTAAGTGAGATGCAGTGTTTTTCACCATTACAAGTCGGGAACTGCGATATCTAATGTGAAAGCGCTTGCAAACGTCGTTAGGTTAGATTAGGTTAGGTTAGGTTACGTTAGGTTAGGTTTGGTTAGGTTAGGTTAGGTTAGGTTATGTTAGGTTAGGTTGGGTTAGGTTAGGTTAGGTTACGTTAGGTTAAGGTATGAACCGTCGTAAAACCGCATTAAACAATGTCACTTATTGAGATGCAGTGTTTTTCACCTTTACAAGTTGGGAACTGCGATATCTAATGTGAAAGCGCTTGAAACCGTCGTAATGTTCCAGAAAGCAATGTAAAGTAGCGAGTAAAACGTTTTCTAACGAGAGAAGTGCGAAGGTTATGTTAGGTTGAGTTATGTTAGTTTAAGCTAGGTAGCGTCGTGAAACCACCAAAAACGACGTCATCTAACGAGATAGTGTTGTTTTATTGCGAGTATTAAACTGCGATAGGTGAAATGTTGTGAATGCACACAAAACGGCATGAACAAGCCAAATACTGCGTGTTCTACCGTTACAAGTGCGAAACTGCTATATTGTGATATTCTCGTTAAAGCGCATGCAAGCATCGTGAAACCTTAAAGAACAATGTTATTTAGCGAGATACAGCGTTCTGTACTGCAATAAGTTGGTGAGAAACTGTGAGGTCAAGCAAATATCGTAATTGTGAACGAAACAGTGTAATTGAGCGTCTTTAGATACAAGTGCGAATGTTAGGTTACGTTGACATATCAACCGTCGTAAAACCGCATTAAACAATGTCACTTAGTGATATGTAGTGTTTTTCAACATTACAAGTCGGGAACTACGATATCTAATGTGAAAGCGCATGAAACCGTCGTAATCTTGTAGAAAACATTGTAAAGTGGCGAGTAAAACGTTTTCTAACGATAGAAGTGCGAAGGTTAGGTTAGGTTAGGTTAGTTTAAGCTAGGTAGCGTCGTGAAACTACCAAAAACGACGTCATCTAACGAGATAGTGTTGTTTTATAGCGAGTATTAAACTGCGATAGGTGAAATGTTGTGAAAGCACACAAAACGGCATGAACAAGCCAAATACTGCGTGTTCTACCGTTACAAGTGCGAAACTGCTATATTGTGATATTCTCGTTAAAGCGCATGCAAGCATCGTGAAACCTTAAAGAACAATGTCATTTAGCGAGATACAGCGTTCTGTACTGCATTAAGTTGGTGAAAAACTGTAAGGTTATGCAAATATCGTAATTGTGAACAAAACAGTGTAATAGAGCGTTTTTAGATACAAGTGCGAATGTTAGGTTAGGTTAAGATATGAACCGTCGTAAAACCGCATTAAACAATGTCAATTACTGAGATGCAGTGTTTTTCACTATTAAAAGTGGGGAACTGCGATATTTAATGTGAAAGCGCTTGCAACCGTCGTTAGGCTAGGTTAGGTTAGGTTAGGTTAGGTTAGGTTTGGTTAGGTTAGGTTAGGTTAGGTTAGGTTAGATTAGGTTAGGTTGAACTGGGTTAGGTTAGGTTAGGTTAGGTTAGGTTGGGTTAGGTTAGGTTAGGTTACGTTAGGTTAGGTTAGGTTAGGTTAGGTTAGGTAAGGATAATTTGGTTAGGTTAGGTAAGGTTAGGTTAGGTTAGGTTAGGTTGGGTTGGGTGTTGTTGGGTTGGGTTGGGTTGGGTTAGGTTGGGTTAGGTTAGGTTAGGTTACGTTAGGTTAGGTTAGGTTAGGTTACGTTAGGTTATGTTAGGTTAGGTTAGGTTACGTTAGGTTAGGTTAGGTCAGGTAAGGTTAGGTTACGTTAGAATAGGTTAGGTTAGGTTAGGTTACGTTAGGTTAGGTTAAGTTAGGTTAGGTTTGGTTTGGTTAGCTTAGGTTAGGTTAGCTTAGGTTAGGTTAGGTTGGGTTGGGTTGGGTTAGGTTGGGTTAGGTTAGGTTAGGTTAGGTTAGGTTGGGTTAGGTTAGTTTAGGTTAGGTTAGGTTAGGTTAGGTTGGGTTGGGTTGGGTTAGGTTAGGTTAGGTTAGGTTAGGTTAGGTAAGGTTAGGTTAGGTTAGGTTAGGTTACGTTAGGTTAAGGTATGAACCGTCGTAAAACCGCATTAAACAATGTCACTTAGTGAGATGCAGTGTTTTTCACCTTTACAAGTTGGGAACTGCGATATCTAATGTGAAAGCGCTTGCAAACGTCGTTAGGTTAGGTTAGGTTTGGTTAGGTTAGGTTAGGTTAGGTTACGTTAGGTTAGGTCAGGTTAGGTTTGGTTAGGTTAGGTTAGGTTAGGTTAGGTTAGGTTATGTTAGGTAAGGTTTGGTTAGGTTAGGTTAGGTTAGGTTGGGTTAGGTAAGGTTAGGTTAGGTTAAGATATGAACCGCGCTAAAACCGCAATAAACAATGTCACTTAGTGCGATGCTGTGTTTTTCACCATTACAAGTCGGGAACTGCGATATCTAATGTGAAAGCGCATGAAACCGTCGTAATCTTGTAGAAAACATTGTAAAGTAGCGAATAAAACGTTTTCTAACGATAGAAGTGCGAAGGTTCGGTTAGTTTGAGCTAGGTAGCGTCGTGAAGCCACCAAAAACGATGTCATCTAACGAGATAGTGTTGTTTTATTGCGAGTACGAAACTGCGATAGGTGAAATATTGGGAAAGCACACAAAATGGCATGAACTAGCCAGATACTGCGTCTTGTGCCGTTACAAGTGCGAAACTGCTTTATTGTGATATTCTCGTTAAAGCGCATGCAAGTATCGTGAAACCTTAAAGAACGATGTCATTTAGCGAGATACAGCGTTTTTTACTGTAATAAGTTGGTGAGAAACTGTGAGGTCAAGCAAATATCGTAATTGTGAACGAAACAGTGTAATTGAGCGTACTTAGATACAAGTGCGAATGTTAGGTTAGGTTGAGATATACACCGTCGTAAAACCGCATTAAACAATGTCACTTAGTGAGATGTAGTGTTTTTCAACATTACAAGTCGGGAACTACGATATCTAATGTGAAAGCGCATGAAACCGTCGTAATCTTGTATAAAACATTGTAAAGTTGCGAGTAAAACGTTTTCTAACGATAGAAGTGCGAAGGTTAGGTTAGGTTAGGTTAGTTTAAGCTAGGTAGCGTCGTGAAACTACCAAAAACGACGTCATCTAACGAGATAGTGTTGTTTTATAGCGAGTATTAAACTGCGATAGGTGAAATGTTGTGAAAGCACGCAAAACGGCATGAAAAGCCAAATACTGCGTGTTCTACCGTTACAAGTGCGAAACTGCTAATTGTGATATTCTCGTTAAAGCGCATGCAAGCATCGTGAAACTTTAAAGAACAATGCCATTTAGCGAGATACAGCGTTCTGTACTGCAATAAGTTGGTGAAAAACTGTGAGGTTATGCAAATATCGTAATTGTGAACGAAACAGTGTAATAGAGCGTTTTTCAATACAAGTACGAATGTTAGGTTAGGTTAAGATATGAACCGTCGTAAAACCGCATTAAACAATGTCACTTAGTGAGATGCAGTGTTTTTCACAATTACAAGTCGGGAACTGCGATATCTAATGTGAAAGCGCTTGCAAACGTCGTTAGGTTAGGTTAGGTTAGGTTAGGTTAGGTTACGTTAGGTTAGGTTAGGTTAGGTTACGTTAGGTCAAGGTATAAACCGTCGTAAAACCGCATTAAACAATGTCACTAAGTGAAATGCAGTGTTTTTCACCATTACAAGTCGGGAACTGCGATATCTAATGTGAAAGCGCTTGAAACCGTCGTAATGTTGTAGAAAGCAATGTAAAGTAGCGAGTAAAACGTTTTCTAACGATAGAAGTGCGTAGGTTATGTTAGGTTGAGTTATGTTAGTTTAAGCTACGTAGCGTCGTGAAACCACCAAAAACGACGTCATCTAACGAGATAGTGTTGTTTTATTGCGAGTACGAAACTGCGACAGGTAAAATGTGAAAGCACACAAAACGGCATGAACAAGCCAAATACTGCGTGTTGTACCGTTACAAGTGCGAAACTGCTATGTTTTGACATTCTCGGTAAAGCGCATGCAAGTATCGTGAAACCTTAAAGAACGATGTCATTTAGCGAGATACAGCGTTCTGTACTGTAATAAGTTGGTGAGAAACTGTGAGGTCAAGCAAATATCGTAATTGTGAACGAAACAGTGTAATTGAGCGTCTTTAGATACAAGTGCGAATGTTAGGTTAGGTTGACATATCAACCGTCGTAAAACCGCATTAAACAATGTCACTTAGTGAGATGTAGTGTTTTTCAACATTACAAGTCGGGAACTACGATATCTAATGTGAAAGCGCATGAAACCGTCGTAATCTTGTAGAAAACAGTGTAAAGTTGCGAGTAAAACGTTTTCTAACGATTGAAGTGCGAAGGTTAGGTTAGGTTAGGTTAGTTTAAGCTAGGTAGCGTCGTGAAACTACCAAAAACGACGTCATCTAACGAGATAGTGTTGTTTTATAGCGAGTATTAAACTGCGATAGGTGAAATGTTGTGAAAGCACACAAAACGGCATGAACAAGCCAAATACTGCGTGTTCTACCGTTACAAGTGCGAAACTGCTATATTGTGATATTCTCGTTAAAGCGCATGCAAGCATCGTGAAACCTTAAAGAAATATGTCATTTAGCGAGATACAACGTTCTGTACTGCAATAAGTTGGTGAAAAACTGTGAGGTTATGCAAATATCGTAATTGTGAACAAAACAGTGTAATAAAGCGTTTTTAGATACAAGTGCGAATGTTAGGTTAGGTTAAGATATGAACCGTCGTAAAACCGCATTAAACAATGTCAATTAGTGAGATGCAGTGTTTTTCACCATTAAAAGTCGGGAACTGCGATATTTAATGTGAAAGCGCTTGCAACCGTCGTTAGGTTAGGTTAGGTTAGGTTTTGTTAGGTTAGGTTAGGTTAGGTTAGATTAGGTTAGGTTGGGTTGAGTTGGGTTAGGTTAGGTTAGGTTAGGTTAGGTTACGTTAGGTTAGGTTACGTTAGGTTAGGTTAGGTTACGTTAGGTTAGGTTAGGTTAGGTTAGGTAAGGATAATTTGGTTAGGTTAGGTAAGGTTAGGTTAGGTTAGGTTGGGTTGGGTGTTGTTGGGTTGGGTGTTGTTGGGTTGGGTTGGGTTGGGTTAGGCTGGGTTAGGTTAGGTTAGGTTACGTTAGGTTAGGTTAGGTTAGGTTAGGTTACGTTAGGTTATGTTAGGTTAGGTTAGGTTACGTTAGGTTAGGTTAGGTCAGGTAAGGTTAGGTTACGTTAGAATAGGTTAGGTTAGGTTAGGTTACGTTAGGTTAGGTTAAGTTAGGTTAGGTTAGGTTTGGTTAGGTTTGGTTTGGTTAGCTTAGGTTAGGTTAGGTTGGGTTGGGTTGGGTTGGGTTGGGTTGGGTTAGGTTAGGTTAGGTTAGGTTAGGTTGGGTTAGGTTAGTTTAGGTTAGGTTAGGTTAGGTTAGGTTGGGTTGGGTTGGGTTAGGTTAGGTTAGGTTAGGTTTGGTAAGGTTAGGTTAGGTTAGGTTACGTTAGGTTAAGGTATGAACCGTCGTAAAACCGCATTAAACAATGTCACTTAGTGAGATGCAGTGTTTTTCACCTTTACAAGTTGGGAACTGTGATATCTAATGTGAAAGCGCTTGAAACCGTCGTAATGTTGTAGAAAGCAATGTAAAGTAGCGAGTAAAACGTTTTCTAACGATAGAAGTGCGAAGGTTATGTTAGGTTGAGTTATGTTAGTTTAAGCTAGGTAGCGTCGTGAAACTACCAAAAACAACGTCATCTAACGAGATAGTGTTGTTTTATTGCGAGTACGAAACTGCGATAGGTGAAATGTTGTGAAAGCACACAAAACGGCATGAACAAGCCAAATACTGCGTGTTGTACCGTTACAAGTGCGAAACTGCTATGTTGTGATATTCTCGTTAAAGCGCATGCAAGCATCGTGAAACCTTAAAGAACGATGTCATTTAGCGAGATACAGCGTTCTGTACTGCAATAAGTTGGTGAAAAACTGTGAGGTTATGCAAATATCCGAATTGTGAACGAAAAAGTGTAATAGAGCGTTTTTTAATGCAAGTGCGAATGTTAGGTTAGGTTAAGATATGAACCGTCGTAAAACCGCATTAAACAATGTCACTTAGTGAGATGCAGTGTTTTTCACCATTACAAGTCGGGAACTGCGATATCTAAAGTGAAAGCGCTTGCAAACGTCGTTAGGTTAGGTTAGGTTAGGTTAGGTTAGGTTACGTTAGGTTAGGTTAGGTTAGGTTAGGTTAGGGATGTTAGCTAAGGTTTGGTTAGGTTAGGTTAGGTTAGGTTGGGTTAGGTAAGGTTAGGTTAGGTTAAGATATGAACCGCGCTAAAACCGCATTAAACAATGTCACTTAGTGAGGTGCTGTGTTTTTCACCAGTAAAAGTCGGGAACTGCGATATCTAATGTGAAAGCGCATGAAACCGTCGTAATCTTGTAGAAAACATTGTAAAGTAGCGAATAAAACGTTTTCTAACGATAGAAGTGCGAAGGTTTGGTTAGTTTGAGCTAGGTAGCGTCGTGAAGCCACTAAAAACGATGTCATCTAACGAGATAGTGTTGTTTTCTTGCGAGTACGAAACTGCGATAGGTGAAATATTGGGAAAGCACACAAAATGGCATGAACCAGCCAGATACTGCGTCTTGTGCCGTTACAAGTGCGAAACTGCTTTATTGTGATATTCTCGTTAAAGCGCATGCAAGTATCGTGAAACCTTAAAGAACGATGTCATTTAGCGAGATACAGCGTTCTGTACTGTAATAAGTTGGTGAGAAACTGTGAGGTCAAGCAAATATCGTAATTGTGAACGAAACAGTGTAATTGAGCGTATTTAGATACAAGTGCGAATGTTAGGTTAGGTTGAGATATCAACCGTCGTAAAACCGCATTAAACAATGTCACTTAGTGAGATGTAGTGTTTTTCAACATTACAAGTCGGGAACTACGATATCTAATGTGAAAGCGCATGAAACCGTCGTAATCTTGTAGAAAACATTGTAAAGTGGCGAGTAAAACGTTTTCGAACGATAGAAGTGCGAAGGTTAGGTTAGGTTAGGTTAGTTTAAGCTAGGTAGCGTCGTGAAACTACCAAAAACGACGTCATCTAACAAGATAGTGTTGTTTTATAGCGAGTATTAAACTGCGATAGGTGAAATGTTGTGAAAGCACACAAAACGGCATGAACAAGCCAAATACTGCGTGTTCTACCGTTACAAGTGCGAAACTGCTATATTGTGATATTCTCGTTAAAGCGCATGCAAGCATCGTGAAACCTTAAAGAACAATGTCATTTAGCGAGATACAGCCTTCTGTACTGCAATAAGTTGGTGAAAAACTGTGAGGTTATGCAAATATCGTAAATGTGAACGAAACAGTGTAATAGAGCGTTTTTCAATACAAGTACGAATGTTAGGTTAGGTTAAGATATGAACCGTCGTAAAACCGCACTAAACAATGTCACTTAGTGAGATGCAGTGTTTTTCACCATTACAAGTCGGGAACTGCGATATCTAATGAGAAAGCGCTTGCAAACGTCGTTAGGTTAGGTTAGGTTAGGTTAGGTTAGGTTACGTTAGGTTAGGTTTGGTTAGGTTAGGTTAGGTTAGGTTAGGTTAGGTTAGGTTAGGTTATGTTAGGTTAGGTTGGGTTAGGTTAGGTTAGGTTACGTTAGGTTAAGGTATGAACCGTCGTAAAACCACAATAAACAATGTCACTTAGTGAGATGCAGTGTTTTTCACCTTTACAAGTTAGGAACTGCGATATCCAATGTGAAAGCGCTTGAAACCGTCGTAATGTTGTAGAAAGCAATGTAAAGTAGCGAGTAAAACGTTTTCTAACGATAGAAGTGCGAAGGTTATGTTAGGTTATGTTAGTTTAAGCTAGGTAGCGTCGTGAAACCACCAAAAACGACGTCATCTAACGAGATAGTGTTGTTTTATTGCGAGTACGAAACTGCGATAGGTAAAATGTGAAAGCACACAAAACGGCATGAACAAGCCAAATACTGCGTGTTGTACCGCTACAAGTGCGAAACTGCTATGTTTTGACATTCTCGGTAAAGCGCATGCAAGTATCGTGAAACCTTAAAGAACGATGTCATTTAGCGAGATACAGCGTTCTGTACTGTAATAAGTTGGTGAGAAACTGTGAGGTCAAGCAAATATCGTAATTGTGAACGAAACAGTGTAATTGAGCGTCTTTAGATACAAGTGCGAATGTTAGGTTAGGTTGAGATATACACCGTCGTAAAACCGCATTAAACAATGTCACTTAGTGAGATGTAGTGTTTTTCAACATTACAAGTCGGGAACTACGATATCTAATGTGAAAGCGCTTGAAACCGTCGTAATGTTGTAGAAAGCAATGTAAAGTAGCGAGTAAAACGTTTTCTAACGATAGAAGTGCGAAGGTTATGTTAGGTTGAGTTATGTTAGTTTAAGCTAGGTAGCGTCGTGAAACTACCAAAAACAACGTCATCTAACGAGATAGTGTTGTTTTGTTGCGAGTACGAAACTGCGATAGGTGAAATGTTGTGAAAGCACACAAAACGGCATGAACAAGCCAAATACTGCGTGTTCTACCGTTACAAGTGCGAAACTGCTATATTGTGATATTCTCGTTAAAGCGCATGCAAGCGTCGTGAAACTTTAAAGAACAATGCCATTTAGCGAGATACAGCGTTCTGTACTGCAATAAGTTGGTGAAAAACTGTGAGGTTATGCAAATATCGTAATTGTGAACGAAACAGTGTAATAGAGCGTTTTTCAATACAAGTACGAATGTTAGGTTAGGTTAAGATATGAACCGTCGTAAAACCGCATTAAACAATGTCACTTAGTGAGATGCAGTGTTTTCACAATTACAAGTCGGGAACTGCGATATCTAATGTGAAAGCGCTTGCAAACGTCGTTAGGTTAGGTTAGGTTAGGTTAGGTTACGTTAGGTTAGGTTTGGTTAGGTTAGGTTAGGTTAGGTTATGTTATGTTATGTTAGGTTAGGTTGGGTTAGGTTAGGTTAGGTTACGTTAGGTCAAGGTATAAACCGTCGTAAAACCGCATTAAACAATGTCACTAAGTGAGATGCAGTGTTTTTCACCATTACAAGTCGGGAACTGCGATATCTAATGTGAAAGCGCTTGAAACCGTCGTAATGTTGTAGAAAGCAATGTAAAGTAGCGAGTAAAACGTTTTCTAACGATAGAAGTGCGTAGGTTATGTTAGGTTGAGTTATGTTAGTTTAAGCTACGTAGCGTCGTGAAACCACCAAAAACGACGTCATCTAACGAGATAGTGTTGTTTTATTGCGAGTACGAAACTGCGATAGGTAAAATGTTGTGAAAGCATACAAAACGGCATGAACAAGCCAAATACTGCGTGTTGTACCGTTACAAGTGCGAAACTGCTATGTTGTGAATTCTCGGTAAAGCGCATGCAAGTATCGTGAAACCTTGAAGAACGATGTCATTTAGCGAGATACAGCGTTCTGTACTGTAATAAGTTGGTGAGAAACTGTGAGGTCAAGCAAATATCGTAATTGTGAACGAAACAGTGTAATTGAGCGTCTTTAGATACAAGTGCGAATGTTAGGTTAGGTTGACATATCAACTGTCGTAAAACCGCATTAAACAATGTCACTTAGTGAGATGTAGTGTTTTTCAACATTACAAGTCGGGAACTACGATAGCTAATGTGAAAGCGCATGAAACCGTCGTAATCTTGTAGAAAACATTGTAAAGTGGCGAGTAAAACGTTTTCGAACGATAGAAGTGCGAAGGTTAGGTTAGGTTAGGTTAGTTTATGCTAGGTAGCGTCGTGAAACTACCAAAAACGACGTCATCTAACAAGATAGTGTTGTTTTATAGCGAGTAATAAACTGCGATAGGTGAAATGTTGTGAAAGCACACAAAACGGCATGAACAAGCCAAATACTGCGTGTTCTACCGTTACAAGTGCGAAACTGCTATATTGTGATATTCTCGTTAAAGCGCATGCAAGCATCGTGAAACCTTAAAGAACAATGTCATTTAGCGAGATACAGCGTTCTGTACTGCAATAAGTTGGTGAAAAACTGTGAGGTTATGCAAATATCGTAAATGTGAACGAAACAGTGTAATAGAGCGTTTTTCAATACAAGTACCAAATTTAGGTTAGGTTAAGATATGAACCGTCGTAAAACCGCACTAAACAATGTCACTTAGTGAGATGCAGTGTTTTTCACCATTACAAGTCGGGAACTGCGATATCTAATGTGAAAGCGCTTGCAAACGTCGTTAGGTTAGGTTAGGTTAGGTTAGGTTAGGTTAGGTTACGTTAGGTTAGGTTTGGTTAGGTTAGGTTAGGTTAGGTTAGGTTATGTTATGTTAGGTTGGGTTAGGTTAGGTTAGGTTACGTTAGGTTAAGGTATGAACCGTCGTAAAACCGCAATAAACAATGTCACTTAGTGAGATGCAGTGTTTTTCACCTTTACAAGTTAGGAACTGCGATATCCAATGTGAAAGCGCTTGAAACCGTCGTAATGTTGTAGAAAGCAATGTAAAGTAGCGAGTAAAACGTTTTCTAACGATAGAAGTGCGAAGGTTATGTTAGGTTATGTTAGTTTAAGCTAGGTAGCGTCGTGAAACCACCAAAAACGACGTCATCTAACGAGATAGTGTTGTTTTATTGCGAGTACGAAACTGCGATAGGTAAAATGTGAAAGCACACAAAACGGCATGAACAAGCCAAATACTGCGTGTTGTACCGTTACAAGTGCGAAACTGCTATGTTTTGACATTCTCGGTAAAGCGCATGCAAGCATCGTGAAACTTTAAAGAACAATGCCATTTAGCGAGATACAGCGTTCTGTACTGTAATAAGTTGGTGAGAAACTGTGAGGTCAAGCAAATATCGTAATTGTGAACGAAACAGTGTAATTGAGCGTCTTTAGATACAAGTGCGAATGTTAGGTTAGGTTGACATATCAACCGTCGTAAAACCGCATTAAACAATGTCACTTAGTGAGATGTAGTGTTTTTCAACATTACAAGTCGGGAACTACGATATCTAGTGTGAAGGCGCATGAAACCGTCGTAATCTTGTAGAAAACATTGTAAAGTTGCGAGTAAAACGTTTTCTAACGACAGAAGTGCGAAGGTTAGGTTAGGTTAGGTTAGTTTAAGCTAGGTAGCGTCGTGAAACTACCAAAAACGACGTCATCTAACGAGATAGTGTTGTTTTATAGCGAGTATTAAACTGCGATAGGTGAAATGTTGTGAAAGCACACAAAACGGCATGAACAAGCCAAATACTGCGTGTTATACCGTTACAAGTGCGAAACTGCTATATTGTAATATTCTCGTTAAAGCGCATGCAAGCATCGTGAAACCTTAAGAGAATATGTCATTTAGCGAGATACAACGTTCTGTACTGCAATAAGTTGGTGAAAAACTGTGAGGTTATGCAAATATCGTAATTGTGAACAAAACAGTGTAATAAAGCGTTTTTAGATACAAGTGCGAATGTTAGGTTAGGTTAAGATATGAACCGTCGTAAAACCGCATTAAACAATGTCAATTAGTGAGATGCAGTGTTTTTCACCATTAAAAGTCGGGAACTGCGATATTTAATGTGAAAGCGCTTGCAACCGTCGTTAGGTTAGGTTAGGTTTTGTTAGGTTAGGTTAGGTTAGGTTAGATTAGGTTAGGTTAGGTTACGTTAGGTTAGGTTAGGTTACGTTAGGTTAGGTTAGGTTACGTTAGGTTAGGTTAGGTTAGGTAAGGATAATTTGGTTAGGTTAGGTAAGGTTAGGTTAGGTTAGGTTGGGTTGGGTGTTGTTGGGTTGGGTGTTGTTGGGTTGGGTTGGGTTGGGTTAGGCTGGGTTAGGTTAGGTTAGGTTACGTTAGGTTAGGTTAGGTTAGGTTAGGTTACGTTAGGTTATGTTAGGTTAGGTTAGGTTACGTTAGGTTAGGTTAGGTCAGGTAAGGTTAGGTTACGTTAGAATAGGTTAGGTTAGGTTAGGTTACGTTAGGTTAGGTTAAGTTAGGTTAGGTTAGGTTTGGTTTGGTTAGCTTAGGTTAGGTTAGGTTGGGTTGGGTTGGGTTGGGTTAGGTTAGGTTAGGTTAGGTTAGGTTGGGTTAGGTTAGTTTAGGTTAGGTTAGGTTAGGTTAGGTTGGGTTGGGTTGGGTTAGGTTAGGTTAGGTTAGGTTTGGTAAGGTTAGGTTAGGTTAGGTTACGTTAGGTTAAGGTATGAACCGTCGTAAAACCGCATTAAACAATGTCACTTAGTGAGATGCAGTGTTTTTCACCTTTACAAGTTGGGAACTGTGATATCTAATGTGAAAGCGCTTGAAACCGTCGTAATGTTGTAGAAAGCAATGTAAAGTAGCGAGTAAAACGTTTTCTAACGATAGAAGTGCGAAGGTTATGTTAGGTTGAGTTATGTTAGTTTAAGCTAGGTAGCGTCGTGAAACTACCAAAAACAACGTCATCTAACGAGATAGTGTTGTTTTATTGCGAGTACGAAACTGCGATAGGTGAAATGTTGTGAAAGCACACAAAACGGCATGAACAAGCCAAATACTGCGTGTTGTACCGTTACAAGTGCGAAACTGCTATGTTGTGATATTCTCGTTAAAGCGCATGCAAGCATCGTGAAACCTTAAAGAACGATGTCATTTAGCGAGATACAGCGTTCTGTACTGCAATAAGTTGGTGAAAAACTGTGAGGTTATGCAAATATCCTAATTGTGAACGAAACAGTGTAATAGAGCGTTTTTTAATGCAAGTGCGAATGTTAGGTTAGGTTAAGATATGAACCGTCGTAAAACCGCATTAAACAATGTCACTTAGTGAGATGCAGTGTTTTTCACCATTACAAGTCGGGAACTGCGATATCTAAAGTGAAAGCGCTTGCAAACGTCGTTAGGTTAGGTTAGGTTAGGTTAGGTTAGGTTACGTTAGGTTAGGTTAGGTTAGGTTAGGTTAGGGATGTTAGCTAAGGTTTGGTTAGGTTAGGTTAGGTTAGGTTGGGTTAGGTAAGGTTATTTTAGGTTAAGATATGAACCGCGCTAAAACCGCATTAAACAATGTCACTTAGTGAGATGCTGTGTTTTTCACCAGTAAAAGTCGGGAACTGCGATATCTAATGTGAAAGCGCATGAAACCGTCGTAATCTTGTAGAAAACATTGTAAAGTAGCGAATAAAACGTTTTCTAACGATAGAAGTGCGAAGGTTTGGTTAGTTTGAGCTAGGTAGCGTCGTGAAGCCACTAAAAACGATGTCATCTAACGAGATAGTGTTGTTTTATTGCGAGTACGAAACTGCGATAGGTGAAATATTGGGAAAGCACACAAAATGGCATGAACTAGCCAGATACTGCGTCTTGTGCCGTTACAAGTGCGAAACTGCTTTATTGTGATATTCTCGTTAAAGCGCATGCAAGTATCGTGAAACCTTAAAGAACGATGTCATTTAGCGAGATACAGCGTTCTGTACTGTAATAAGTTGGTGAGAAACTGTGAGGTCAAGCAAATATCGTAATTGTGAACGAAACAGTGTAATTGAGCGTATTTAGATACAAGTGCGAATGTTAGGTTAGGTTGAGATATCAACCGTCGTAAAACCGCATTAAACAATGTCACTTAGTGAGATGTAGTGTTTTTCAACATTACAAGTCGGGAACTACGATATCTAATGTGAAAGCGCATGAAACCGTCGTAATCTTGTAGAAAACATTGTAAAGTTGCGAGTAAAACGTTTTCTAACGATAGAAGTGCGAAGGTTAGCTTGAGTTATGTTAGTTTAAGCTATGTAGCGTCGTGAGACCACCAAAAAGGACGTCATCTAACGAGATAGTGTTGTTTTATTGCATGTACGAAACTGCAATAGGTGAAATGTCGTGAAAGTACACAAAACGGCTTGAACAAGCCAGATACTGCGTGTTGTACCGTTACAAGTGCGAAACTGCTATAATGTGATATTCTCGTTAAAGCGCATGCAAGCATCGTGAAACTTTAAAGAACAATGCCATTTAGCGAGATACAGCGTTCTGTACTGCAATAAGTTGGTGAAAAACTGTGAGGTTATGCAAATATCGTAATTGTGAACGAAACAGTGTAATAGAGCGTTTTTCAATACAAGTACGAATGTTAGGTTAGGTTAAGATATGAACCGTCGTAAAACCGCATTAAACAATGTCACTTAGTGAGATGCAGTGTTTTTCACAATTACAAGTCGGGAACTGCGATATCTAATGTGAAAGCGCTTGCAAACGTCGTTAGGTTAGGTTAGGTTAGGTTAGGTTAGGTTACGTTAGGTTAGGTTTGGTTAGGTTAGGTTAGGTTAGGTTATGTTAGGTTAGGTTGGGTTAGGTTAGGTTAGGTTACGTTAGGTCAAGGTATAAACCGTCGTAAAACCG
This sequence comes from Rhipicephalus microplus, assembly GCF_043290135.1. Lineage (NCBI taxonomy): Eukaryota > Metazoa > Arthropoda > Arachnida > Ixodida > Ixodidae > Rhipicephalus > Rhipicephalus microplus. Next base: position 957,164 of record NC_134700.1, on the reverse strand, counting down.
CATTAAACAATGTCACTATGTGAGATGCAGTGTTTTTCACCATTACAAGTCGGGAACTGCGATATCTAATGTGAAAGCGCTTGAAACCGTCGTAATGTTGTAGAAAGCAATGTAAAGTAGCGAGTAAAACGTTTTCTAACGATAGAAGTGCGTAGGTTATGTTAGGTTGAGTTATGTTAGTTTAAGCTACGTAGCGTCGTGAAACCACCAAAAACGACGTCATCTAACGAGATAGTGTTGTTTTATTGCGAGTACGAAACTGCGATAGGTAAAATGTGAAAGCACACAAAACGGCATGAACAAGCCAAATACTGCGTGTTGTACCGTTACAAGTGCGAAACTGCTATGTTTTGACATTCTCGGTAAAGCGCATGCAAGTATCGTGAAACCTTGAAGAACGATGTCATTTAGCGAGATACAGCGTTCTGTACTGTAATAAGTTGGTGAGAAACTGTGAGGTCAAGCAAATATCGTAATTGTGAACGAAACAGTGTAATTGCGCGTCTTTAGATACAAGTGCGAATGTTAGGTTAGGTTGACATATCAACTGTCGTAAAACCGCATTAAACAATGTCACTTAGTGAGATGTAGTGTTTTTCAACATTACAAGTCGGGAACTACGATATCTAATGTGAAAGCGCATGAAACCGTCGTAATCTTGTAGAAAACATTGTAAAGTGGCGAGTAAAACGTTTTCTAACGATAGAAGTGCGAAGGTTAGGTTAGGTTAGGTTAGTTTAAGCTAGGTAGCGTCGTGAAACTACCAAAAACGACCTCGTCTAACAAGATAGTGTTGTTTTATAGCGAGTATTACACTGCGATAGGTGAAATGTTGTGAAAGCACACAAAACGGCATGAACAAGCCAAATACTGCGTGTTGTACCGTTACAAGTGCGAAACTGCTATGTTGTGAATTCTCGTTAAAGCGCATGCAAGCATCGTGAAACCTTAAAAAACAATGTCATTTAGCGAGATACAGCGTTCTGTACTGCAATAAGTTGGTGAAAAACTGTGAGGTTATGCAAATATCGTAAATGTGAACGAAACAGTGTAATAGAGCGTTTTTCCATACAAGTACGAATGTTAGGTTAGGTTAAGATATGAACCGTCGTAAAACCGCACTAAACAATGTCACTTAGTGAGATGCAGTGTTTTTCACCATTACAAGTCGGGAACTGCGATATCTAATGTGAAAGCGCTTGCAAACGTCGTTAGGTTAGGTTAGGTTAGGTTAGGTTAGGTTACGTTAGGTTAGGTTTGGTTAGGTTAGGTTAGGTTAGGTTAGGTTAGGTTATGTTAGGTTAGGTTGGGTTAGGTTAGGTTAGGTTACGTTAGGTTAAGGTATGAACCGTCGTAAAACCGCAATAAACAATGTCACTTAGTGAGATGCAGTGTTTTTCACCTTTACAAGTTAGGAACTGCGATATCCAATGTGAAAGCGCTTGAAACCGTCGTAATGTTGTAGAAAGCAATGTAAAGTAGCGAGTAAAACGTTTTCTAACGATAGAAGTGCGATGGTTATGTTAGGTTATGTTAGTTTAAGCTAGGTAGCGTCGTGAAACCACCAAAAACGACGTCATCTAACGAGATAGTGTTGTTTTATTGCGAGTACGAAACTGCGATAGGTAAAATGTGAAAGCACACAAAACGGCATGAACAAGCCAAATACTGCGTGTTGTACCGTTACAAGTGCGAAACTGCTATGTTTTGACATTCTCGGTAAAGCGCATGCAAGTATCGTGAAACCTTAAAGAACGATGTCATTTAGCGAGATACAGCGTTCTGTACTGTAATAAGTTGGTGAGAAACTGTGAGGTCAAGCAAATATCGTAATTGTGAACGAAACAGTGTAATTGAGCGTCTTTAGATACAAGTGCGAATGTTAGGTTAGGTTGACATATCAACCGTCGTAAAACCGCATTAAACAATGTCACTTAGTGAGATGTAGTGTTTTTCAACATTACAAGTCGGGAACTACGATATCTAATGTGAAAGCGCATGAAACCGTCGTAATCTTGTAGAAAACATTGTAAAGTTGCGAGTAAAACGTTTTCTAACGATAGAAGTGCGAAGGTTAGGTTAGGTTAGGTTAGTTTAAGCTAGGTAGCGTCGTGAAACTACCAAAAACGACGTCATCTAACGAGATAGTGTTGTTTTATAGCGAGTATTAAACTGCGATAGGTGAAATGTTGTGAAAGCACACAAAACGGCATGAACAAGCCAAATACTGCGTGTTCTACCGTTACAAGTGCGAAACTGCTATTTTGTGATATTCTCGTTAAAGCGCATGCAAGCATCGTGAAACCTTAAAGAAATATGTCATTTAGCGAGATACAACGTTCTGTACTGCAATAAGTTGGTGAAAAACTGTGAGGTTATGCAAATATCGTAATTGTGAACAAAACAGTGTAATAAAGCGTTTTTAGATACAAGTGCGAATGTTAGGTTAGGTTAAGATATGAACCGTCGTAAAACCGCATTAAACAATGTCAATTAGTGAGATGCAGTGTTTTTCACCATTAAAAGTCGGGAACTGCGATATTTAATGTGAAAGCGCTTGCAACCGTCGTTAGGTTAGGTTAGGTTAGGTTTTGTTAGGTTAGGTTAGGTTAGGTTAGATTAGGTTAGGTTGGGTTGAGTTGGGTTAGGTTAGGTTAGGTTAGGTTACGTTAGGTTAGGTTACGTTAGGTTAGGTTAGGTTACGTTAGGTTAGGTTAGGTTAGGTAAGGATAATTTGGTTAGGTTAGGTAAGGTTAGGTTAGGTTAGGTTGGGTTGGGTGTTGTTGGGTTGGGTGTTGTTGGGTTGGGTTGGGTTGGGTTAGGCTGGGTTAGGTTAGGTTAGGTTACGTTAGGTTAGGTTAGGTTAGGTTACGTTAGGTTAGGTTAGGTTACGTTAGGTTAGGTTAGGTCAGGTAAGGTTAGGTTACGTTAGAATAGGTTAGGTTAGGTTAGGTTACGTTGGGTTAGGTTAAGTTAGGTTAGGATAGGTTTGGTTAGGTTTGGTTTGGTTAGCTTAGGTTAGGTTAGGTTGGGTTGGGTTGGGTTGGGTTAGGTTAGGTTAGGTTAGGTTAGGTTGGGTTAGGTTAGTTTAGGTTAGGTTAGGTTAGGTTAGGTTGGGTTGGGTTGGGTTAGGTTAGGTTAGGTTAGGTTTGGTAAGGTTAGGTTAGGTTAGGTTACGTTAGGTTAAGGTATGAACCGTCGTAAAACCGCATTAAACAATGTCACTTAGTGAGATGCAGTGTTTTTCACCTTTACAAGTTGGGAACTGTGATATCTAATGTGAAAGCGCTTGAAACCGTCGTAATGTTGTAGAAAGCAATGTAAAGTAGCGAGTAAAACGTTTTCTAACGATAGAAGTGCGAAGGTTATGTTAGGTTGAGTTATGTTAGTTTAAGCTAGGTAGCGTCGTGAAACTACCAAAAACAACGTCATCTAACGAGATAGTGTTGTTTTATTGCGAGTACGAAACTGCGATAGGTGAAATGTTGTGAAAGCACACAAAACGGCATGAACAAGCCAAATACTGCGTGTTGTACCGTTACAAGTGCGAAACTGCTATGTTGTGATATTCTCGTTAAAGCGCATGCAAGCATCGTGAAACCTTAAAGAACGATGTCATTTAGCGAGATACAGCGTTCTGTACTGCAATAAGTTGGTGAAAAACTGTGAGGTTATGCAAATATCCTAATTGTGAACGAAACAGTGTAATAGAGCGTTTTTTAATGCAAGTGCGAATGTTAGGTTAGGTTAAGATATGAACCGTCGTAAAACCGCATTAAACAATGTCACTTAGTGAGATGCAGTGTTTTTCACCATTACAAGTCGGGAACTGCGATATCTAAAGTGAAAGCGCTTGCAAACGTCGTTAGGTTAGGTTAGGTTAGGTTAGGTTACGTTAGGTTAGGTTAGGTTAGGTTAGGTTAGGGATGTTAGCTAAGGTTTGGTTAGGTTAGGTTAGGTTAGGTTGGGTTAGGTAAGGTTAGGTTAGGTTAAGATATGAACCGCGCTAAAACCGCATTAAACAATGTCACTTAGTGAGATGCTGTGTTTTTCACCAGTAAAAGTCGGGAACTGCGATATCTAATGTGAAAGCGCATGAAACCGTCGTAATCTTGTAGAAAACATTGTAAAGTAGCGAATAAAACGTTTTCTAACGATAGAAGTGCGAAGGTTTGGTTAGTTTGAGCTAGGTAGCGTCGTGAAGCCACTAAAAACGATGTCATCTAACGAGATAGTGTTGTTTTATTGCGAGTACGAAACTGCGATAGGTGAAATATTGGGAAAGCACACAAAATGGCATGAACTAGCCAGATACTGCGTCTTGTGCCGTTACAAGTGCGAAACTGCTTTATTGTGATATTCTCGTTAAAGCGCATGCAAGTATCGTGAAACCTTAAAGAACGATGTCATTTAGCGAGATACAGCGTTCTGTACTGTAATAAGTTGGTGAGAAACTGTGAGGTCAAGCAAATATCGTAATTGTGAACGAAACAGTGTAATTGAGCGTATTTAGATACAAGTGCGAATGTTAGGTTAGGTTGAGATATCAACCGTCGTAAAACCGCATTAAACAATGTCACTTAGTGAGATGTAGTGTTTTTCAACATTACAAGTCGGGAACTACGATATCTAATGTGAAAGCGCATGAAACCGTCGTAATCTTGTAGAAAACATTGTAAAGTTGCGAGTAAAACGTTTTCTAACGATAGAAGTGCGAAGGTTAGCTTGAGTTATGTTAGTTTAAGCTATGTAGCGTCGTGAGACCACCAAAAAGGACGTCATCTAACGAGATAGTGTTGTTTTATTGCATGTACGAAACTGCAATAGGTGAAATGTTGTGAAAGTACACAAAACGGCTTGAACAAGCCAGATACTGCGTGTTGTACCGTTACAAGTGCGAAACTGCTATAATGTGATATTCTCGTTAAAGCGCATGCAAGCATCGTGAAACTTTAAAGAACAATGCCATTTAGCGAGATACAGCGTTCTGTACTGCAATAAGTTGGTGAAAAACTGTGAGGTTATGCAAATATCGTAATTGTGAACGAAACAGTGTAATAGAGCGTTTTTCAATACAAGTACGAATGTTAGGTTAGGTTAAGATATGAACCGTCGTAAAACCGCATTAAACAATGTCACTTAGTGAGATGCAGTGTTTTTCACAATTACAAGTCGGGAACTGCGATATCTAATGTGAAAGCGCTTGCAAACGTCGTTAGGTTAGGTTAGGTTAGGTTAGGTTAGGTTACGTTAGGTTAGGTTTGGTTAGGTTAGGTTAGGTTAGGTTATGTTAGGTTAGGTTGGGTTAGGTTAGGTTAGGTTACGTTAGGTCAAGGTATAAACCGTCGTAAAACCGCAGTAAACAATGTCACTATGTGAGATGCAGTGTTTTTCACCATTACAAGTCGGGAACTGCGATATCTAATGTGAAAGCGCTTGAAACCGTCGTAATGTTGTAGAAAGCAATGTAAAGTAGCGAGTAAAACGTTTTCTAACGATAGAAGTGCGTAGGTTATGTTAGGTTGAGTTATGTTAGTTTAAGCTACGTAGCGTCGTGAAACCACCAAAAACGACGTCATCTAACGAGATAGTGTTGTTTTATTGCGAGTACGAAACTGCGATAGGTAAAATGTTGTGAAAGCATACAAAACGGCATGAACAAGCCAAATACTGCGTGTTGTACCGTTACAAGTGCGAAAGTGCTATGTTGTGAATTCTCGGTAAAGCGCATGCAAGTATCGTGAAACCTTGAAGAACGATGTCATTTAGCGAGATACAGCGTTCTGTACTGTAATAAGTTGGTGAGAAAGTGTGAGGTCAAGCAAATATCGTAATTGTGAACGAAACAGTGTAATTGAGCGTCTTTAGATACAAGTGCGAATGTTAGGTTAGGTTGACATATCAACTGTCGTAAAACCGCATTAAACAATGTCACTTAGTGAGATGTAGTGTTTTTCAACATTACAAGTCGGGAACTACGATATCTAATGTGAAAGCGCATGAAACCGTCGTAATCTTGTAGAAAACATTGTAAAGTTGCGAGTAAAACGTTTTCTAACGATAGAAGTGCGAAGGTTAGCTTGAGTTATGTTAGTTTAAGCTATGTAGCGTCGTGAGACCACCAAAAAGGACGTCATCTAACGAGATAGTGTTGTTTTATTGCATGTACGAAACTGCAATAGGTGAAATGTTGTGAAAGTACACAAAACGGCTTGAACAAGCCAGATACTGCGTGTTGTACCGTTACAAGTGCGAAACTGCTATAATGTGATATTCTCGTTAAAGCGCATGCAAGCATCGTGAAACTTTAAAGAACAATGCCATTTAGCGAGATACAGCGTTCTGTACTGCAATAAGTTGGTGAAAAACTGTGAGGTTATGCAAATATCGTAATTGTGAACGAAACAGTGTAATTGCGCGTCTTTAGATACAAGTGCGAATGTTAGGTTAGGTTGACATATCAACTGTCGTAAAACCGCATTAAACAATGTCACTTAGTGAGATGCAGTGTTTTTCACAATTACAAGTCGGGAACTGCGATATCTAATGTGAAAGCGCTTGCAAACGTCGTTAGGTTAGGTTAGGTTAGGTTAGGTTAGGTTACGTTAGGTTAGGTTTGGTTAGGTTAGGTTAGGTTAGGTTATGTTAGGTTAGGTTGGGTTAGGTTAGGTTAGGTTACGTTAGGTCAAGGTATAAACCGTCGTAAAACCGCATTAAACAATGTCACTATGTGAGATGCAGTGTTTTTCAACATTACAAGTCGGGAACTACGATATCTAATGTGAAAGCGCATGAAACCGTCGTAATCTTGTAGAAAACATTGTAAAGTGGCGAGTAAAACGTTTTCGAACGATAGAAGTGCGAAGGTTAGGTTAGGTTAGGTTAGTTTAAGCTAGGTAGCGTCGTGAAACTACCAAAAACGACGTCATCTAACAAGATAGTGTTGTTTTATAGCGAGTATTAAACTGCGATAGGTGAAATGTTGTGAAAGCACACAAAAGGGCATGAACAAGCCAAATACTGCGTGTTCTACCGTTACAAGTGCGAAACTGCTATATTGTGATATTCTCGTTAAAGCGCATGCAAGCATCGTGAAACCTTAAAGAACAATGTCATTTAGCGAGATACAGCGTTCTGTACTGCAATAAGTTGGTGAAAAACTGTGAGGTTATGCAAATATCGTAAATGTGAACGAAACAGTGTAATAGAGCGTTTTTCAATACAAGTACGAATGTTAGGTTAGGTTAAGATATGAACCGTCGTAAAACCGCACTAAACAATGTCACTTAGTGAGATGCAGTGTTTTTCACCATTACAAGTCGGGAACTGCGATATCTAATGTGAAAGCGCTTGCAAACGTCGTTAGGTTAGGTTAGGTTAGGTTAGGTTAAGTTAGGTTACGTTAGGTTAGGTTTGGTTAGGTTAGGTTAGGTTAGGTTAGGTTAGGTTATGTTAGGTTAGGTTGGGTTAGGTTAGGTTAGGTTACGTTAGGTTAAGGTATGAACCGTCGTAAAACCGCAATAAACAATGTCACTTAGTGAGATGCAGTGTTTTTCACCTTTACAAGTTAGGAACTGCGATATCCAATGTGAAAGCGCTTGAAACCGTCGTAATGTTGTAGAAAGCAATGTAAAGTAGCGAGTAAAACGTTTTCTAACGATAGAAGTGCGAAGGTTATGTTAGGTTATGTTAGTTTAAGCTAGGTAGCGTCGTGAAACCACCAAAAACGACGTCATCTAACGAGATAGTGTTGTTTTATTGCGAGTACGAAACTGCGATAGGTAAAATGTTGTGAAAGCACACAAAACGGCATGAACAAGCCAAATACTGCGTGTTGTACCGTTACAAGTGCGAAACTGCTATGTTTTGACATTCTCGGTAAAGCGCATGCAAGTATCGTGAAACCTTGAAGAACGATGTCATTTAGCGAGATACAGCGTTCTGTACTGTAATAAGTTGGTGAGAAACTGTGAGGTCAAGCAAATATCGTAATTGTGAACGAAACAGTGTAATTGCGCGTCTTTAGATACAAGTGCGAATGTTAGGTTAGGTTGACATATCAACTGTCGTAAAACCGCATTAAACAATGTCACTTAGTGAGATGTAGTGTTTTTCAACATTACAAGTCGGGAACTACGATATCTAATGTGAAAGCGCATGAAACCGTCGTAATCTTGTAGAAAACATTGTAAAGTGGCGAGTAAAACGTTTTCTAACGATAGAAGTGCGAAGGTTAGGTTAGGTTAGGTTAGTTTAAGCTAGGTAGCGTCGTGAAACTACCAAAAACGACCTCGTCTAACAAGATAGTGTTGTTTTATAGCGAGTATTAAACTGCGATAGGTGAAATGTTGTGAAAGCACACAAAACGGCATGAACAAGCCAAATACTGCGTGTTGTACCGTTACAAGTGCGAAACTGCTATGTTGTGAATTCTCGTTAAAGCGCATGCAAGCATCGTGAAACCTTAAAAAACAATGTCATTTAGCGAGATACAGCGTTCTGTACTGCAATAAGTTGGTGAAAAACTGTGAGGTTATGCAAATATCGTAAATGTGAACGAAACAGTGTAATAGAGCGTTTTTCCATACAAGTACGAATGTTAGGTTAGGTTAAGATATGAACCGTCGTAAAACCGCACTAAACAATGTCACTTAGTGAGATGCAGTGTTTTTCACCATTACAAGTCGGGAACTGCGATATCTAATGTGAAAGCGCTTGCAAACGTCGTTAGGTTAGGTTAGGTTAGGTTACGTTAGGTTAGGTTTGGTTAGGTTAGGTTAGGTTAGGTTAGGTTAGGTTAGGTTAGGTTATGTTAGGTTAGGTTGGGTTAGGTTAGGTTAGGTTACGTTAGGTTAAGGTATGAACCGTCGTAAAACCGCAATAAACAATGTCACTTAGTGAGATGCAGTGTTTTTCACCTTTACAAGTTAGGAACTGCGATATCCAATGTGAAAGCGCTTGAAACCGTCGTAATGTTGTAGAAAGCAATGTAAAGTAGCGAGTAAAACGTTTTCTAACGATAAAAGTGCGATGGTTATGTTAGGTTATGTTAGTTTAAGCTAGGTAGCGTCGTGAAACCACCAAAAACGACGTCATCTAACGAGATAGTGTTGTTTTATTGCGAGTACGAAACTGCGATAGGTAAAATGTGAAAGCACACAAAACGGCATGAACAAGCCAAATACTGCGTGTTGTACCGTTACAAGTGCGAAACTGCTATGTTTTGACATTCTCGGTAAAGCGCATGCAAGTATCGTGAAACCTTAAAGAACGATGTCATTTAGCGAGATACAGCGTTCTGTACTGTAATAAGTTGGTGAGAAACTGTGAGGTCAAGCAAATATCGTAATTGTGAACGAAACAGTGTAATTGAGCGTCTTTAGATACAAGTGCGAATGTTAGGTTAGGTTGACATATCAACCGTCGTAAAACCGCATTAAACAATGTCACTTAGTGAGATGTGTTTTTCAACATTACAAGTCGGGAACTACGATATCTAATGTGAAAGCGCATGAAACCGTCGTAATCTTGTAGAAAACATTGTAAAGTTGCGAGTAAAACGTTTTCTAACGATAGAAGTGCGAAGGTTAGGTTAGGTTAGGTTAGTTTAAGCTAGGTAGCGTCGTGAAACTACCAAAAACGACGTCATCTAACGAGATAGTGTTGTTTTATAGCGAGTATTAAACTGCGATAGGTGAAATGTTGTGAAAGCACACAAAACGGCATGAACAAGCCAAATACTGCGTGTTCTACCGTTACAAGTGCGAAACTGCTATATTGTGATATTCTCGTTAAAGCGCATGCAAGCATCGTGAAACCTTAAAGAAATATGTCATTTAGCGAGATACAACGTTCTGTACTGCAATAAGTTGGTGAAAAACTGTGAGGTTATGCAAATATCGTAATTGTGAACAAAACAGTGTAATAAAGCGTTTTTAGATACAATGTGAGCGCTGATTGTGTTGCTCATCATTTTCACTTTCACCTGCGCATACAAAGCACCGTGATCATCATCATCGTAGCGGCTCGCTGCTTGTTCGGTTGCTGACTCGCGCGTCTGGGTTGACAATAAAACGGTCGCTCCTTCGTACCTGACGTCGTCTCACAAGTGGTGGAGCGTGCTGTGATTCCCAAGTCCTCGTGCACTACCGGTCACCCCTGGAGCTCCGATCAGGTCGACGGCTGTGCTTGCCAACAGTGATGGCGCAAAACGACCCACCCCCTACCGCCTTCTTCGCACCACCCGCTCAGCCTGCTGGGCCTCACCACACCGTGAGTACCTCGCAACGAGACCCTCCAGTGTTTTCTGGCCTTCGCGGTGAGGACGTAGAAGAATGGCTGGACAGTTACGACCGTACCAGTGCTTGCAATTACTGGGATGAGGCACATAAGCTGCGCTATGTACCCTTTTATCTGAAGGAGGTTGCTAAGACGTGGTATCATAACCACGAACGCGACTTTCCTGATTGGTCAGCATTCACGGTGCAGCTGCGTCAAATATTCGGCACTTCTACAGGACGCTCTGAGGTAGCTAAACAGAAGCTCGCTACCCGCATCCAGGGGCCTGACGAATCGTACACATCGTACATTGAAGACGTTCTGGCCCTCTGCCGCCGCGCCCAAAAGGACATGCCGGAGGCCGATCGTATTCGGCAAGTAATGAAAGGCATCAACTCCGTCGCCTTTAATGCTCTTGTCATGCAGAGCCCGACAACAGTTCAGGACATTATTACCACCTGCCAGCGCCTGGACGCACTTTACTCAATGCGCCTTCCACACGCCTCCTATGACACTCGTCTTACTGGCGAGCATGAGCTGCGAGCTCTAATTCGCACCATAGTGAGAGAGGAACTTCACAGCCTTGTTCCTGCCAGCGCACCGACTTCACCTGCCCGCTCACCCCCTCCTAACCTGCGGGAAATTATAAAGGACGAATTGGCGTCGATGACGAGCGTCGCACGTGCCCCGCCTCCTGTGCCCTTACATGTGCCTACGTATGCCGAAGTCGTGTCACGGCCTCCTCCACCTACTCCACCTGTAACTACGGACGTCGTATACGACCATTTGGCCGCGATGGCAGCCAAGGCACCACCACAACCACACTTCCCTGCCTGGCGCCCTACGCGCCCCGTCTGTTACTACTGTGGCATAAGAGGACATATCTCCCGCTTTTGCCGTCGGCGCCAGCAAGATGAACGACGAGGTTATTCTTCGTACGAGAGTGACCGGGCTGCGAGGTCTGACCCCTACGTTCCAGGAACCTACATTCCCTCGTCACGACGTTCGCCTTCGCCTCCTTTGTCCCACGGTGAACCTCGTTCTTCCCGCTCACCCCGCCGTCGTTCACCATCGCCCTTCCGCCGTACTACTTCGCCTTTACGTTCTGCCCTGATGCCCCTCGACAGCCACTCGGAAAACTAGCAGCTGCAGTTTTTGGAGGAGAAACTGCCTGTCGTCGAAGTGTCCCAATTCCTCCTGCGCGCCCTGCAAATTTACTAACTGTTTGTGTAGAAGGCATTTCGGTTGACGCACTCGTGGACACTGGAGCAGCCATTTCGGTCATTGATCGCGAACTATGTCATCGTCTACGAAAAGTGCAAACTCCATATGTTGGTCCGGTGTTATGTGGTGCTAATGAAAATAGAATTTACCCTATTGGACAATGCACTGTTCGTGTTCTGATCGACGGAATTCGTCACCATATACAATTGGCTGTGCTTTCTTCATGTGCTCATCCGATTATATTGGGCTGGGACTTCCTGTCAGCCGCTTCCGCTGTCATTTCGTGTGGTCCGCCCGTTATTCGCATTACGGACACTGAAAATTCTAGTGCTTACGATTTTTCGTCGCCTCACCTTGTTGCAGCTGCAGACTTTGTACTGCCCCCGGCCCAAGAACGTATCCTCACCATTAGATCCAGCGATACCATTGACGGTGACGCAGTGGTTGTCCCCGATCAGCGCTGCATTTTCCGAGGAATCGCCATCGCATGTTGTCTAGTGCGGTTTTCGCGTGGTCATGCCAGTCTCACCGCCTACAACACGACAACAGAGCCACAACTACTGCCAGAGGGGTCCACTGTTGCCAGCCTTATCGACATAGCACCGGTATGTGTCGTCACTGTATCGTCTCCGCCGTCAGTCGCTAAGTGTACGCCACCAGGAGGCTCATCTAATGCGCTTAAAGCCACTTTGAGTCCATATCTCACTCCAACGCAAACTAATGACTTAATGGCCCTTTTAACAAAACACAAGACTTGTTTTGACGTTTGTTCGGATGGCTTAGGTCAAACTACGGTGACCTCTCATCACATCGCCACAGACGGTTCTCGTATTATCCGCCGTCGCCCTTACCGCGTGTCGTCTTCAGAACGCAAGGTCATCGAGGAACAAGTCAATGACATGCTCGCACGTAACGTTATCAGACCTTCCACAAGCCCTTGGTCTTCTCCTGTTGTCCTAGTTAAGAAAAGGGACGGATCAGTGCGATTTTGCGTTGATCAGGGCACTAAACAAAATTACGCGCAAGGATGTATATCCTATGCCTCGAATTGACGATGCACTTGACACCTTACAGGGTGCAGAATATTTCTCAAGTCTCGACCTACGATCTGGGTATTGGCAGATCCCGATGCATGAGTCTGATAAAGAGAAGACAGCGTTTGCTACTCCTGATGGTCTCTTCGAATTCAATGTGATGCCTTTTGGGCTCTGCAATGCCCCAGCCACATTTGAGCGGATGATCGATACGGTGCTGCGTGGCCTAAAATGGAAGACCTGTCTTTGTTACCTGGATGACATCGTCATCTTTTCATCCAGCTTCTCGCAACACCTAGAACGTCTAGACGAGGTGCTCACATGTCTAGCCAAAGCCGGTCTCCAGCTAAATACCAAGAAGTGTCGGTTTGCGAGCCGCAGCATCAAAGTGTTAGGCCACGTTGTCAGCAAGCTTGGCATCGAACCTGATCCCGACAAAGTGGCCGCTGTGCTGCACTTTCCTAAGCCCACCACGCTCAAAGACCTTCGCAGCTTCCTCGGCTTAGCCTCTTACTTCCGCCGTTTTGTCCGTGATTTTGCCACTATCGCGGCTCCTCTTCACAAACTCCTGACCACAAGTGCATCATTTCTTTGGACAGATGACTGTGAAGCTGCTTTCCAGACCCTGAAGCGATGCCTCACGTCAGGGCCAGTTCTTCGCCATTTTGATCCCACAGCCCCTACTATATTACACACTGACGCAAGTGGGCACGGAATCGGCGCTGTTCTGCTGCAGCGTGACCAGGCTTCACAAGAGCAAGTCGTGGCTTACGCGAGCCGTACTCTCTCCCCAGCGGAACGCAATTACAGCATCACTGAACAGGAATGTCTCGCTATCGTATGGTCCGTGCAAAAATTTCGCCCCTATTTGTATGGCCGCCGCTTCACGATCGTCACGGATCATCATGCGCTCTGTTGGTTGTCATCATTAAAAAACTTGTCAGGACGCCTCGGTCGTTGGGTGCTCCGACTGCAGGAGTATGACTACAGTGTCACATACCGGTCGGGCCGCAAACACCAAGATGCCGACGCTTTGTCACGCTGTCCGCTGTTGCAAAATCATGACGCATCTACCTGCTGCGCAGCACCTCCCAGCCAAGAGACCACGCAGATGACCAGTCTTAGTCCCATCGAGCCCACTGCACCGGATGACTTCCTTCAATCCGCAGACCTCACCTCGCTCCAACGTGCAGACACATACTGCCGTACAATCATCGATCGGCTCACCGGCTCATCTCGTGCTCCCAACAGCCGCTTGCGACGACAACTCACGCGTTTCAAACTTCATGACGGAACGCTACTTCGACAAACTTACCATCCTCTCGGTAGCCGATGGGTCCCGGTCATACCTCGCTCACTTCGACTCCAAGTCTTAGAAGCCTTTCATGACGACCCGACGGCTGGCCACTTGGGTTTTCATAAAACCTACGATCGCATTAAGACTCGCTGCTTCTGGCCTGGCCTCTCCACTAGTGTTTCCAGGTACGTCACTTCCTGTTCATCATGTCAACACCGAAAACGTTCGACATCTCTTCCCGCCGGCCCTCTACAGCCTCTACCGTGCCCATCCGCTCCCTTCGAGTTCGTCGGCATAGACTTATACGGACCCCTTCCGCTTACCGCCGCCGGTCACCGCTGGATTGTTACTGCCGTAGACCATCTTACTCGCTACGCTGAGACGGCAGCTCTTCCTACTGGAGCTGCCAGCGAAGTAGCCGACTTTGTTCTGCGTGCCATTATCCTGCGCCACGGCGCCCCTCGTGTTCTCCTGAGTGACCGTGGCAAGACATTTCTTTCTCGTGTGCTCGCTGAAGTTTTACAGGCCTCTGACACAATCCATAAGACCACCTCGGCATATCATCCGCAAACCAATGGTCTTACTGAGCGTTTTCATAGAACTTTGTCAGACATGATCTCTATGTATGTCCAACCCGATCACAAGAACTGGGACACAATACTACCTTTCGTCACGTTTGCCTATAACACTGCCATACAACGCACTACAAGTTACAGCCCGTTTTTTCTTGTGTATGGCCGTGCACCATCTTTTGTTCTAGACACCAGCTTTTTGTCCACGCCTTCTGTCCCATCTGCGTCCCTTCCGGAAGAATTCGCTGCCCGTGTCAACCACTGCCGCACAATCGCCCGCGCCAACACCTCTACCATTCAGACCCAGCGAAAAGTTCGTTGTGATGCGACACGTCGAGTTGTGTCATTCTACCCAGGCGACGAAGTGCTCCTCTGGACACCTGTTCGCACACCCGGCCTCTGTGAAAAATTCATTCACAGATACCTGGGTCCTTACACCGTGCTTGAACGAACATCGGCCGTAAATTATCGCGTCGCGCCGGTTACTTCGGCTTCTGATCGCCGTCGTCGCGGGACCGAGATCGTCCATGTGTCTCGCCTGAAACCTTATATCCAGCGCTCATACACTTACTAAATGAACGTCTTGCAGACCGCTTTCGTGTAGGGGGGAAATAGTGTGAGCGCTGATTGTGTTGCTCATCATTTTCACTTTCACCTGCGCATACAAAGCACCGTGATCATCATCATCGTAGCGGCTCGCTGCTTGTTCGGTTGCTGACTCGCGCGTCTGGGTTGACAATAAAACGGTCGCTCCTTCGTACCTGACGTCGTCTCACAACAAGTGCGAATGTTAGGTTAGGTTAAGATATGAACCGTCGTAAAACCGCATTAAACAATGTCAATTAGTGAGATGCAGTGTTTTTCACCATTAAAAGTCGGGAACTGCGATATTTAATGTGAAAGCGCTTGCAACCGTCGTTAGGTTAGGTTAGGTTAGGTTTTGTTAGGTTAGGTTAGGTTAGGTTAGATTAGGTTAGGTTGGGTTGAGTTGGGTTAGGTTAGGTTAGGTTAGGTTACGTTAGGTTAGGTTAGGTTACGTTAGGTTAGGTTAGGTTACGTTAGGTTAGGTTAGGTTAGGTAAGGATAATTTGGTTAGGTTAGGTAAGGTTAGGTTAGGTTAGGTTGGGTTGGGTGTTGTTGGGTTGGGTGTTGTTGGGTTGGGTTGGGTTGGGTTAGGCTGGGTTAGGTTAGGTTAGGTTACGTTAGGTTAGGTTAGGTTAGGTTACGTTAGGTTATGTTAGGTTAGGTTAGGTTACGTTAGGTTAGGTTAGGTCAGGTAAGGTTAGGTTACGTTAGAATAGGTTAGGTTAGGTTAGGTTACGTTAGGTTAGGTTAAGTTAGGTTAGGATAGGTTTGGTTAGGTTTGGTTTGGTTAGCTTAGGTTAGGTTAGGTTGGGTTGGGTTGGGTTGGGTTAGGTTAGGTTAGGTTAGGTTAGGTTGGGTTAGGTTAGTTTAGGTTAGGTTAGGTTAGGTTAGGTTGGGTTGGGTTGGGTTAGGTTAGGTTAGGTTAGGTTTGGTAAGGTTAGGTTAGGTTAGGTTACGTTAGGTTAAGGTATGAACCGTCGTAAAACCGCATTAAACAATGTCACTTAGTGAGATGCAGTGTTTTTCACCTTTACAAGTTGGGAACTGTGATATCTAATGTGAAAGCGCTTGAAACCGTCGTAATGTTGTAGAAAGCAATGTAAAGTAGCGAGTAAAACGTTTTCTAACGATAGAAGTGCGAAGGTTATGTTAGGTTGAGTTATGTTAGTTTAAGCTAGGTAGCGTCGTGAAACTACCAAAAACAACGTCATCTAACGAGATAGTGTTGTTTTATTGCGAGTACGAAACTGCGATAGGTGAAATGTTGTGAAAGCACACAAAACGGCATGAACAAGCCAAATACTGCGTGTTGTACCGTTACAAGTGCGAAACTGCTATGTTGTGATATTCTCGTTAAAGCGCATGCAAGCATCGTGAAACCTTAAAGAACGATGTCATTTAGCGAGATACAGCGTTCTGTACTGCAATAAGTTGGTGAAAAACTGTGAGGTTATGCAAATATCCTAATTGTGAACGAAACAGTGTAATAGAGCGTTTTTTAATGCAAGTGCGAATGTTAGGTTAGGTTAAGATATGAACCGTCGTAAAACCGCATTAAACAATGTCACTTAGTGAGATGCAGTGTTTTTCACCATTACAAGTCGGGAACTGCGATATCTAAAGTGAAAGCGCTTGCAAACGTCGTTAGGTTAGGTTAGGTTAGGTTAGGTTACGTTAGGTTAGGTTAGGTTAGGTTAGGGATGTTAGCTAAGGTTTGGTTAGGTTAGGTTAGGTTAGGTTGGGTTAGGTAAGGTTAGGTTAGGTTAAGATATGAACCGCGCTAAAACCGCATTAAACAATGTCACTTAGTGAGATGCTGTGTTTTTCACCAGTAAAAGTCGGGAACTGCGATATCTAATGTGAAAGCGCATGAAACCGTCGTAATCTTGTAGAAAACATTGTAAAGTAGCGAATAAAACGTTTTCTAACGATAGAAGTGCGAAGGTTTGGTTAGTTTGAGCTAGGTAGCGTCGTGAAGCCACTAAAAACGATGTCATCTAACGAGATAGTGTTGTTTTATTGCGAGTACGAAACTGCGATAGGTGAAATATTGGGAAAGCACACAAAATGGCATGAACTAGCCAGATACTGCGTCTTGTGCCGTTACAAGTGCGAAACTGCTTTATTGTGATATTCTCGTTAAAGCGCATGCAAGCATCGTGAAACCTTAAAGAACGATGTCATTTAGCGAGATACAGCGTTCTGTACTGTAATAAGTTGGTGAGAAACTGTGAGGTCAAGCAAATATCGTAATTGTGAACGAAACAGTGTAATTGAGCGTATTTAGATACAAGTGCGAATGTTAGGTTAGGTTGAGATATCAACCGTCGTAAAACCGCATTAAACAATGTCACTTAGTGAGATGTAGTGTTTTTCAACATTACAAGTCGGGAACTACGATATCTAATGTGAAAGCGCATGAAACCGTCGTAATCTTGTAGAAAACATTGTAAAGTTGCGAGTAAAACGTTTTCTAACGATACAAGTGCGAAGGTTAGCTTGAGTTATGTTAGTTTAAGCTATGTAGCGTCGTGAGACCACCAAAAAGGACGTCATCTAACGAGATAGTGTTGTTTTATTGCATGTACGAAACTGCAATAGGTGAAATGTTGTGAAAGTACACAAAACGGCTTGAACAAGCCAGATACTGCGTGTTGTACCGTTACAAGTGCGAAACTGCTATAATGTGATATTCTCGTTAAAGCGCATGCAAGCATCGTGAAACTTTAAAGAACAATGCCATTTAGCGAGATACAGCGTTCTGTACTGCAATAAGTTGGTGAAAAACTGTGAGGTTATGCAAATATCGTAATTGTGAACGAAACAGTGTAATAGAGCGTTTTTCAATACAAGTACGAATGTTAGGTTAGGTTAAGATATGAACCGTCGTAAAACCGCATTAAACAATGTCACTTAGTGAGATGCAGTGTTTTTCACAATTACAAGTCGGGAACTGCGATATCTAATGTGAAAGCGCTTGCAAACGTCGTTAGGTTAGGTTAGGTTAGGTTAGGTTACGTTAGGTTAGGTTTGGTTAGGTTAGGTTAGGTTAGGTTATGTTAGGTTAGGTTGGGTTAGGTTAGGTTAGGTTACGTTAGGTCAAGGTATAAACCGTCGTAAAACCGCATTAAACAATGTCACTATGTGAGATGCAGTGTTTTTCACCATTACAAGTCGGGAACTGCGATATCTAATGTGAAAGCGCTTGAAACCGTCGTAATGTTGTAGAAAGCAATGTAAAGTAGCGAGTAAAACGTTTTCTAACGATAGAAGTGCGTAGGTTATGTTAGGTTGAGTTATGTTAGTTTAAGCTACGTAGCGTCGTGAAACCACCAAAAACGACGTCATCTAACGAGATAGTGTTGTTTTATTGCGAGTACGAAACTGCGATAGGTAAAATGTTGTGAAAGCATACAAAACGGCATGAACAAGCCAAATACTGCGTGTTGTACCGTTACAAGTGCGAAACTGCTATGTTGTGAATTCTCGGTAAAGCGCATGCAAGTATCGTGAAACCTTGAAGAACGATGTCATTTAGCGAGATACAGCGTTCTGTACTGTAATAAGTTGGTGAGAAACTGTGAGGTCAAGCAAATATCGTAATTGTGAACGAAACAGTGTAATTGAGCGTCTTTAGATACAAGTGCGAATGTTAGGTTAGGTTGACATATCAACTGTCGTAAAACCGCATTAAACAATGTCACTTAGTGAGGATGTAGTGTTTTTCAACATTACAAGTCGGGAACTACGATATCTAATGTGAAAGCGCATGAAACCGTCGTAATCTTGTAGAAAACATTGTAAAGTTGCGAGTAAAACGTTTTCTAACGATAGAAGTGCGAAGGTTAGCTTGAGTTATGTTAGTTTAAGCTATGTAGCGTCGTGAGACCACCAAAAAGGACGTCATCTAACGAGATAGTGTTGTTTTATTGCATGTACGAAACTGCAATAGGTGAAATGTTGTGAAAGTACACAAAACGGCTTGAACAAGCCAGATACTGCGTGTTGTACCGTTACAAGTGCGAAACTGCTATAATGTGATATTCTCGTTAAAGCGCATGCAAGCATCGTGAAACTTTAAAGAACAATGCCATTTAGCGAGATACAGCGTTCTGTACTGCAATAAGTTGGTGAAAAACTGTGAGGTTATGCAAATATCGTAATTGTGAACGAAACAGTGTAATAAAGCGTTTTTCAATACAAGTACGAAAGTTAGGTTAGGTTAAGATATGAACCGTCGTAAAACCGCATTAAACAATGTCACTTAGTGAGATGCAGTGTTTTTCACAATTACAAGTCGGGAACTGCGATATCTAATGTGAAAGCGCTTGCAAACGTCGTTAGGTTAGGTTAGGTTAGGTTAGGTTAGGTTACGTTAGGTTAGGTTTGGTTAGGTTAGGTTAGGTTAGGTTATGTTAGGTTAGGTTGGGTTAGGTTAGGTTAGGTTACGTTAGGTCAAGGTATAAACCGTCGTAAAACCGCATTAAACAATGTCACTATGTGAGATGCAGTGTTTTTCACCATTACAAGTCGGGAACTGCGATATCTAATGTGAAAGCGCTTGAAACCGTCGTAATGTTGTAGAAAGCAATGTAAAGTAGCGAGTAAAACGTTTTCTAACGATAGAAGTGCGTAGGTTATGTTAGGTTGAGTTATGTTAGTTTAAGCTACGTAGCGTCGTGAAACCACCAAAAACGACGTCATCTAACGAGATAGTGTTGTTTTATTGCGAGTACGAAACTGCGATAGGTAAAATGTTGTGAAAGCATACAAAACGGCATGAACAAGCCAAATACTGCGTGTTGTACCGTTACAAGTGCGAAACTGCTATGTTGTGAATTCTCGGTAAAGCGCATGCAAGTATCGTGAAACCTTGAAGAACGATGTCATTTAGCGAGATACAGCGTTCTGTACTGTAATAAGTTGGTGAGAAACTGTGAGGTCAAGCAAATATCGTAATTGTGAACGAAACAGTGTAATTGAGCGTCTTTAGATACAAGTGCGAATGTTAGGTTAGGTTGACATATCAACTGTCGTAAAACCGCATTAAACAATGTCACTTAGTGAGATGTAGTGTTTTTCAACATTACAAGTCGGGAACTACGATATCTAATGTGAAAGCGCATGAAACCGTCGTAATCTTGTAGAAAACATTGTAAAGTGGCGAGTAAAACGTTTTCGAACGATAGAAGTGCGAAGGTTAGGTTAGGTTAGGTTAGTTTAAGCTAGGTAGCGTCGTGAAACTATCAAAAACGACGTCATCTAACAAGATAGTGTTGTTTTATAGCGAGTATTAAACTGCGATAGGTGAAATGTTGTGAAAGCACACAAAAGGGCATGAACAAGCCAAATACTGCGTGTTCTACCGTTACAAGTGCGAAACTGCTATATTGTGATATTCTCGTTAAAGCGCATGCAAGCATCGTGAAACCTTAAAGAACAATGTCATTTAGCGAGATACAGCGTTCTGTACTGCAATAAGTTGGTGAAAAACTGTGAGGTTACGCAAATATCGTAAATGTGAACGAAACAGTGTAATAGAGCGTTTTTCAATACAAGTACGAATGTTAGGTTAGGTTAAGATATGAACCGTCGTAAAACCGCACTAAACAATGTCACTTAGTGAGATGCAGTGTTTTTCACCATTACAAGTCGGGAACTGCGATATCTAATGTGAAAGCGCTTGCAAACGTCGTTAGGTTAGGTTAGGTTAGGTTAGGTTAAGTTAGGTTACGTTAGGTTAGGTTTGGTTAGGTTAGGTTAGGTTAGGTTAGGTTATGTTAGGTTAGGTTGGGTTAGGTTAGGTTAGGTTACGTTAGGTTAAGGTATGAACCGTCGTAAAACCGCAATAAACAATGTCACTTAGTGAGATGCAGTGTTTTTCACCTTTACAAGTTAGGAACTGCGATATCCAATGTGAAAGCGCTTGAAACCGTCGTAATGTTGTAGAAAGCAATGTAAAGTAGCGAGTAAAACGTTTTCTAACGATAGAAGTGCGAAGGTTATGTTAGGTTATGTTAGTTTAAGCTAGGTAGCGTCGTGAAACCACCAAAAACGACGTCATCTAACGAGATAGTGTTGTTTTATTGCGAGTACGAAACTGCGATAGGTAAAATGTGAAAGCACACAAAACGGCATGAACAAGCCAAATACTGCGTGTTGTACCGTTACAAGTGCGAAACTGCTGTTTTGACATTCTCGGTAAAGCGCATGCAAGTATCGTGAAACCTTAAAGAACGATGTCATTTAGCGAGATACAGCGTTCTGTACTGTAATAAGTTGGTGAGAAACTGTGAGGTCAAGCAAATATCGTAATTGTGAACGAAACAGTGTAATTGAGCGTCTTTAGATACAAGTGCGAATGTTAGGTTAGGTTGACATATCAACCGTCGTAAAACCGCATTAAACAATGTCACTTAGTGAGATGTAGTGTTTTTCAACATTACAAGTCGGGAACTACGATATCTAATGTGAAAGCGCATGAAACCGTCGTAATCTTGTAGAAAACATTGTAAAGTTGCGAGTAACACGTTTTCTAACGATAGAAGTGCGAAGGTTAGGTTAGGTTAGGTTAGTTTAAGCTAGGTAGCGTCGTGAAACTACCAAAAACGACGTCATCTAACGAGATAGTGTTGTTTTATAGCGAGTATTAAACTGCGATAGGTGAAATGTGAAAGCACACAAAACGGCATGAACAAGCCAAATACTGCGTGTTCTACCGTTACAAGTGCGAAACTGCTATATTGTGATATTCTCGTTAAAGCGCATGCAAGCATCGTGAAACCTTAAAGAAATATGTCATTTAGCGAGATACAACGTTCTGTACTGCAATAAGTTGGTGAAAAACTGTGAGGTTATGCAAATATCGTAATTGTGAACAAAACAGTGTAATAAAGCGTTTTTAGATACAAGTGCGAATGTTAGGTTAGGTTAAGATATGAACCGTCGTAAAACCGCATTAAACAATGTCAATTAGTGAGATGCAGTGTTTTTCACCATTAAAAGTCGGGAACTGCGATATTTAATGTGAAAGCGCTTGCAACCGTCGTTTGGTTAGGTTAGGTTAGGTTTTGTTAGGTTAGGTTAGGTTAGGTTAGGTTAGAATAGGTTAGGTTGGGTTGAGTTGGGTTAGGTTAGGTTAGGTTAGGTTAGGTTACGTTAGGTTAGGTTAGGTTACGTTAGGTTAGGTTAGGTTAGGTAAGGATAATTTGGTTAGGTTAGGTAAGGTTAGGTTAGGTTAGGTTGGGTTGGGTGTTGTTGGGTTGGGTGTTGTTGGGTTGGGTTGGGTTGGGTTAGGCTGGGTTAGGTTAGGTTAGGTTACGTTAGGTTAGGTTAGGTTAGGTTAGGTTACGTTAGGTTATGTTAGGTTAGGTTAGGTTACGTTAGGTTAGGTTAGGTCAGGTAAGGTTAGGTTACGTTAGAATAGGTTAGGTTAGGTTAGGTTACGTTAGGTTAGGTTAAGTTAGGTTAGGTTAGGTTTGGTTAGGTTTGGTTTGGTTAGCTTAGGTTAGGTTAGGTTGGGTTGGGTTGGGTTAGGTTAGGTTAGGTTAGGTTAGGTTGGGTTAGGTTAGTTTAGGTTAGGTTAGGTTAGGTTAGGTTGGGTTGGGTTGGGTTAGGTTAGGTTAGGTTAGGTTTGTTAAGGTTAGGTTAGGTTAGGTTACGTTAGGTTAAGGTATGAACCGTCGTAAAACCGCATTAAACAATGTCACTTAGTGAGATGCAGTGTTTTTCACCTTTACAAGTTGGGAACTGTGATATCTAATGTGAAAGCGCTTGAAACCGTCGTAATGTTGTAGAAAGCAATGTAAAGTAGCGAGTAAAACGTTTTCTAACGATAGAAGTGCGAAGGTTATGTTAGGTTGAGTTATGTTAGTTTAAGCTAGGTAGCGTCGTGAAACTACCAAAAACAACGTCATCTAACGAGATAGTGTTGTTTTATTGCGAGTACGAAACTGCGATAGGTGAAGTGTTGTGAAAGCACACAAAACGGCATGAACAAGCCAAATACTGCGTGTTGTACCGTTACAAGTGCGAAACTGCTATGTTGTGATATTCTCGTTAAAGCGCATGCAAGCATCGTGAAACCTTAAAGAACGATGTCATTTAGCGAGATACAGCGTTCTGTACTGCAATAAGTTGGTGAAAAACTGTGAGGTTATGCAAATATCCTAATTGTGAACGAAACAGTGTAATAGAGCGTTTTTTATGCAAGTGCGAATGTTAGGTTAGGTTAAGATATGAACCGTCGTAAAACCGCATTAAACAATGTCACTTAGTGAGATGCAGTGTTTTTCACCATTACAAGTCGGGAACTGCGATATCTAAAGTGAAAGCGCTTGCAAACGTCGTTAGGTTAGGTTAGGTTAGGTTAGGTTACGTTAGGTTAGGTTAGGTTAGGTTAGGAATGTTAGCTAAGGTTTGGTTAGGTTAGGTTAGGTTAGGTTGGGTTAGGTAAGGTTAGGTTAGGTTAAGATATGAACCGCGCTAAAACCGCATTAAACAATGTCACTTAGTGAGATGCTGTGTTTTTCACCAGTAAAAGTCGGGAACTGCGATATCTAATGTGAAAGCGCATGAAACCGTCGTAATCTTGTAGAAAACATTGTAAAGTAGCGAATAAAACGTTTTCTAACGATAGAAGTGCGAAGGTTTGGTTAGTTTGAGCTAGGTAGCGTCGTGAAGCCACTAAAAACGATGTCATCTAACGAGATAGTGTTGTTTTATTGCGAGTACGAAACTGCGATAGGTGAAATATTGGGAAAGCACACAAAATGGCATGAACTAGCCAGATACTGCGTCTTGTGCCGTTACAAGTGCGAAACTGCTTTATTGTGATATTCTCGTTAAAGCGCATGCAAGTATCGTGAAACCTTAAAGAACGATGTCATTTAGCGAGATACAGCGTTCTGTACTGTAATAAGTTGGTGAGAAACTGTGAGGTCAAGCAAATATCGTAATTGTGAACGAAACAGTGTAATTGAGCGTATTTAGATACAAGTGCGAATGTTAGGTTAGGTTGAGATATCAACCGTCGTAAAACCGCATTAAACAATGTCACTTAGTGAGATGTAGTGTTTTTCAACATTACAAGTCGGGAACTACGATATCTAATGTGAAAGCGCATGAAACCGTCGTAATCTTGTAGAAAACATTGTAAAGTTTCGAGTAAAACGTTTTCTAACGATAGAAGTGCGAAGGTTAGCTTGAGTTATGTTAGTTTAAGCTATGTAGCGTCGTGAGACCACCAAAAAGGACGTCATCTAACGAGATAGTGTTGTTTTATTGCATGTACGAAACTGCAATAGGTGAAATGTTGTGAAAGTACACAAAACGGCTTGAACAAGCCAGATACTGCGTGTTGTACCGTTACAAGTGCGAAACTGCTATAATGTGATATTCTCGTTAAAGCGCATGCAAGCATCGTGAAACCTTAAAGAACGATGTCATTTAGCGAGATACAGCGTTCTGTACTGCAATAAGTTGGTGAAAAACTGTGAGGTTATGCAAATATCGTAATTGTGAACGAAACAGTGTAATAGAGCGTTTTTCAATACAAGTACGAATGTTAGGTTAGGTTGACATATCAACCATCGTAAAACCGCATTAAACAATGTCACTTAGTGAGATGTAGTGTTTTTCAACATTACAAGTCGGGAACTACGATATCTAATGTGAAAGCGCATGAAACCGTCGTAATCTTGTAGAAAACATTGTAAAGTTGCGAATAAAACGTTTTCTAACGATAGAAGTGCGAAGGTTAGCTTGAGTTATGTTAGTTTAAGCTATGTAGCGTCGTGAGACCACCAAGAAGGACGTCATCTAACGAGATAGTGTTGTTTTATTGCACGTACGAAACTGCAATAGGTGAAATGTTGTGAAAGTACACAAAACGGCATGAACAAGCCAAATACTGCGTGTTCTACCGTTACAAGTGCGAAACTGCTATATTGTGATATTCTCGTTAAAGCGCATGCAAGCATCGTGAAACCTTACAGAACAAAATGGTTGATTGGGCGAGTTGGTGATACATGACTAATTATGAAATGGAAGCGCACAACGTAGAAGCAGACGGAAAGACAGGGACAAGCGCTAACTACCAACTGAAAGTTTATTCGGAAAAAAATATGAAATATATACTAAAAGATGATACAGTGTCAAGGCACATACGATAACACCAAAGCACAGACCAAAAATGGCAACACCGATAGAATATCTTAGTGCGTCAGCCCTACCTTACCATCGCTTACTGTGCTTTACATTGATTAGTTAACTTCTACGGCATCTGCTAATGTTTAAAAACGCTAGCTCCTTATCGGACAAAGCGATTGATGGTTTGCTGACGCAAGCCCCGTGTTCCGCTATGTGTGCTGCTTCAATTATAAGCCTTGTGCGCTCATCTTTGTGCTTTTGGAGAACTACTGTCTTATCAAATTGTACTTCACAGCCACATCTAGTGACATGCTGGGCAAGAAAACCATCATTGCCGCTACGAACATTGCACGCATGCTCACGCAACCTGTCGTTGAGGCATCTTCCAGTCTGCCCAATATAACAGGCACCGCACGAAAGTATGATCATGTAAACTACGTCACTAATGCAGTTGACAAAACGGTTCCTGTGCTTTGTTTTACACCGCTGTTCCCTGTGTCTAGCGCCACATGTCAGTCTAGCCAGCTGAGAAAGCTTGTGTGGTGCAGAGGAAACTACACGCACTCCCATGCGCTGCCCCACCTTTTTCAGGCGGTGGGTAACCTGATGCATGTAAGGGACAACAGCTACTCTTTCTCTTTCTTTTTCGTGGGTCCTGTTGTCACGTCCTACTGCACCATGTCCCTGGCCATCTTTAGCTCTCCGTTTTCTACGGATACTTTCGGCCACGGACACCAAGACCGCCTCAGGATACCCAGCTGACTTAAGCCTAGCCACCTGATTGTGGAAGCTGGCCTCCATTGAATGCATACAGGACCGGTCAAGTGCATTAGTGAAACACGTACTCACTATGCCTCTTCTTACAAGTTTGCTATGAGCCGACGTGTACGGCAGAAGCGGTTTCCCCGCGCGTGGCTGGAATTCCCAGCAGGTATGTTCAGCCCTAAACGTGAGCCTGAGATCAAGAAACCTGATTGACGAGTTTTCCGGCATTTCATGGGTCAATACAAGTGGACCAAGGTATTTCTTAAAGAGAGACAACACATTATTGGCATGAGACACAAAACCTCGAGGATCACACTTCACTATGACTAAAAAATCATCAACAAATCGAAACACTTTCTTCGCTGCAGTGCTCACTAATTCTTGATTAACGGCCCTGTCCATTTTCGCCAACAACAAATCACTCAAAATTGGGGCCAGACACGACCCAATCGACACGCCTTGTTTCTGAAGATACACGTTGTCATTCCACTCTACATATGTGGAGTTGAGATACATGCCCAATAGGTCTAAAAAACCACGCGCACTCATTCCTGTGCTGTTCTGAAATGACACTCCACCGAATTGGTCAATGCATTCTTCAATACAAGTGAGCAACGCATCATGAGGTAAAGAATAGTAAAGATCCTTAACATCTATTGAGAATGCCATGAGACCTGTGTTAAACTCTTGTCGGAAAAATTCGATAACTTCATCCGACTTCTTAATTAAAAATGGGTCATTAATGGTGAAAAGCTTCATCTTATCTTGCAAAAACACGCCTACATTCTTTTGCCAGGAACCACACTCAGATACTATAACTCTAAAAGGTACATCAGGCTTATGTGTCTTAGCTGAAAAGAATAAGTTCAACGAAAGTTTATCGCACCTATCGAACTTTTTCACTAAGCCTTCTAAATTGAGTTCTCGGCACAGGTCCTTTGCTCTTGCCTTCACTTTTCGCAAATCGATGCCGGTCCTTCACTTTTCGCAAATCGAGCGCTTGTCCCTGTCTTTCCGTCTGCTTCTACGTTGTGCGCTTCCATTTCATAATTAGTCTTACAGAACAATGTCATTTAGCGAGATACAGCGTTCTGTACTGCAATAAGTCTGTGAAAAACTGTGAGGTTATGCAAATATCGTAATTGTGAACGAAACAGTGTAATAGAGCGTTTTTCAATACAAGTACGAATGTTAGGTTAGGTTAAGATATGAACCGTCGTAAAACCGCACTAAACAATGTCACTTAGTGAGATGCAGTGTTTTTCACCATTACAAGTCGGGATTTGCGATATCTAATGTGAAAGCGCTTGCAAACGTCGTTAGGTTAGGTTAGGTTAGGTTAGGTTACGTTAGGTTAGGTTTGGTTAGGTTAGGTTAGGTTAGGTTAGGTTAGGTTATGTTAGGTTAGGTTGGGTTAGGTTAGGTTAGGTTACGTTAGGTTAAGGTATGAACCGTCGTAAAACCGCAATAAACAATGTCACTTAGTGAGATGCAGTGTTTTTCACCTTTACAAGTTGGGAACTGCGATATCTAATGTGAAAGCGCTTGAAACCGTCGTAATGTTGTAGAAAGCAATGTAAAGTAGCGAGTAAAACGTTTTCTAACGATAGAAGTGCGAAGCTTATGTTAGGTTATGTTAGTTTAAGCTAGGTAGCGTCGTGAAACCACCAAAAACGACGTCATCTAACGAGATAGTGTTGCTTTATTGCGAGTACGAAACTGCGATAGGTAAAATGAAAATGTGAAAGCACACAAAACGGCATGAACAAGCCAAATACTGCGTGTTGTACCGTTACAAGTGCGAAACTGCTATGTTTTGACATTCTCGGTAAAGCGCATGCAAGTATCGTGAAACCTTAAAGAACGATGTCATTTAGCGAGATACAGCGTTCTGTACTGAAATAAGTTGGTGAGAAACTGTGAGGTCAAGCAAATATCGTAATTGTGAACGAAACAGTGTAATTGAGCGTCTTTAGATACAAGTGCGAATGTTAGGTTAGGTTGACATATCAACCGTCGTAAATCCGCATTAAACAATGTCACTTAGTGAGATGTAGTGTTTTTCAACATTACAAGTCGGGAACTACGATATCTAATGTGAAAGCGCATGAAACCGTCGTAATCTTGTAGAAAACATTGTAAAGTTGCGAGTAAAACGTTTTCTAACGATAGAAGTGCGAAGGTTAGGTTTGGTTAGGTTAGTTTAAGCTAGGTAGAGTCGTGAAACTACCAAAAACGACGTCATCTAACGAGATAGTGTTGTTTTATAGCGAGTATTAAACTGCGATAGGTGAAATGTTGTGAAAGCACACAAAACGGCATGAACAAGCCAAATACTGCGTGTTCTACCGTTACAAGTGCGAAACTGCTATATTGTGATATTCTCGTTAAAGCGCATGCAAGCATCGTGAAACCTTAAAGAAATATGTCATTTAGCGAGATACAACGTTCTGTACTGCAATAAGTTGGTGAAAAACTGTGAGGTTATGCAAATATCGTAATTGTGAACAAAACAGTGTAATAAAGCGTTTTTAGATACAAGTGCGAATGTTAGGTTAGGTTAAGATATGAACCGTCGTAAAACCGCATTAAACAATGTCAATTAGTGAGATGCAGTGTTTTTCACCGTTAAAAGTCGGGAACTGCGATATCTAATGTGAAAGCGCTTGCAACCGTCGTTAGGTTAGGTTAGGTTAGGTTTTGTTAGGTTAGGTTAGGTTAGGTTAGATTAGGTTAGGTTGGGTTGAGTTGGGTTAGGTTAGGTTAGGTTAGGTTGGGTTAGGTTAGGTTAGGTTAGGTTAGGTTACGTTAGGTTAGGTTAGGTTATGTTAGGTTAGGTTAGGTTAGGTTACGTTAGGTTAGGTTAGGTTAGGTAAGGATAATTTGGTTAGGTTAGGTAAGGTTAGGTTAGGTTAGGTTGGGTTGGGTGTTGTTGGGTTGGGTTGGGTTAGGTTGGGTTAGGTTAGGTTAGGTTACGTTAGGTTAGGTTAGGTTAGGTTACGTTAGGTTATGTTAGGTTAGGTTAGGTTACGTTAGGTTAGGTTAGGTCAGGTAAGGTTAGGTTACGTTAGAATAGGTTAGGTTAGGTTAGGTTACGTTAGGTTAGGTTAAGTTAGGTTAGGTTAGGTTTGGTTAGGTTTGGTTAGGTTAGCTTAGGTTAGGTTAGGTTGGGTTGGGTTGGGTTGGCTTAGGTTAGGTTAGGTTAGGTTAGGTTGGGTTAGGTTAGTTTAGGTTAGGTTAGGTTAGGTTAGGTTGGGTTGGGTTGGGTTAGGTTAGGTTAGGTTAGGTTTGGTAAGGTTAGGTTAGGTTAGGTTACGTTAGGTTAAGGTATGAACCGTCGTAAAACCGCATTAAACAATGTCACTTAGTGAGATGCAGTGTTTTTCACCATTACAAGTCGGGAACTGCGATATCTAATGTGAATGCGCTTGCAAACGTCGTTAGGTTAGGTTAGGTTAGGTTAGGTTAGGTTAGGTTACGTTAGGTTAGGTTTGGTTAGGTTAGGTTAGGTTAGGTTAGGTTAGGTTAGGTAAGGTTAGGTTAGGTTAGGTTAGGTTACGTTAGGTTAAGGTATGAACCGTCGTAAAACCGCATTAAACAATGTCACTTAGTGAGATGCAGTGTTTTTCACCTTTACAAGTTGGGAACTGCGATATCTAATGTGAAAGCGCATGAAACCGTCGTAATCTTGTAGAAAACATTGTAAAGTAGCGAATAAAACGTTTTCTAACGATAGAAGTGCGAAGGTTAGGTTAGGTTAGGTTAGGTTAGGTTAGTTTAGGCTAGGTAGCGTCGTGAAACTACCAAAAAACACGTCATCTAAAGAGTTAGTGTTGTTTTATTGCGAGTATTAAACTGCGATAGGTGAAATGTTGTGAAAGCACACAAAACGGCATGAACAAGCCAAATACTGCGTGTTCTACCGTTACAAGTGCGAAACTGCTATGTTGTGATATTCTCGTTAAAGCGCATGCAAGCATCGTGAAACCTTAAAGAACGATGTCATTTAGCGAGATACAGCGTTCTGTACTGCAATGTTCGTGAAAAACTGTGAGGTTATGCAAATATCCTAATTGTGAACGAAACAGTGTAATAGAGCGTTTGTTAATGCAAGTGCGAATGTTAGGTTAGGTTAAGTTATGAACCGTCGTAAAACCGCATTAAACAATGTCACTTAGTGAGATGCAGTGTTTTTCACTTATACAAGTCGGGAACTGCGATATCTAATGTGAAAGCGCTTGCAAACGTCGTTAGGTTAGGTTAGGTTAGGTTAGGTTAGGTTACGTTAGGTTAGGTTAGGTTAGGTTAGGTTTAGTTAGGTTAGGTTAGGTTAGGTTAGGTTAGGGATGTTAGGTTAGGTTAAGATATGAATCGCGCTAAAACCGCATTAAACAATGTCACTTAGTGAGATGCTGTGTTTTTCACCATTACAAGTCGGGAACTGCGATATCTAATGTGAAAGCGCATGAAACCGTCGTAATCTTGTAGAAAACATTGTAAAGTAGCGAATAAAACGTTTTCTAACAATAGAAGTGCGAAGGTTCGGTTAGTTTGAGCTAGGTAGCGTCGTGAAGCCACCAAAAACGATGTCATCTAACGAGATAGTGTTGTTTTATTGCGAGTACGAAACTGCGATAGGTGAAATATTGGGAAAGCACACAAAATGGCATGAACTAGCCAGATACGGCGTCTTGTGCCGTTACAAGTGCGAAACTGCTTTATTGTGATATTCTCGTTAAACGCATGCAAGTATCGTGAAACCTTAAAGAACGATGTCATTTAGCGAGATACAGCGTTCTGTACTGTAATAAGTTGGTGAGAAACTGTGAGGTCAAGCAAATATCGTAATTGTGAACGAAACAGTGTAATTGAGCGTATTTAGATACAAGTGCGAATGTTAGGTTAGGTTGAGATATCAACCGTCGTAAAACCGCCTTAAACAATGTCACTTAGTGAGATGTAGTGTTTTTCAACATTACAAGTCGGGAACTACGATATCTAATGTGAAAGCGCATGAAAACGTCGTAATCTTGTAGAAAACATTGCAAAGTTGCGAGTAAAACGTTTTCTAACGATAGAAGTGCGAAGGTTAGCTTGAGTTATGTTAGTTTAAGCTATGTAGCGTCGTGAGACCACCAAAAAGGACGTCATCTAACGAGATAGTGTTTTTTTATTGCATGTACGAAACTGCAATAGGTGAAATGTTGTGAAAGTACACAAAACGGCTTGAACAAGCCAGATACTGCGTGTTGTACCGTTACAAGTGCGAAACTGCTATAATGTGATATTCTCGTTAAAGCGCATGCAAGCATCGTGAAACCTTAAAGAACAATGTCATTTAGCGAGATACAGCGTTCTGTACTGCAATAAGTTGGTGAAAAACTGTGAGGTTATGCAAATATCGTAATTGTGAACAAAACAGTGTAATAGAGCGTTTTTAGATACAAGTGCGAATGTTAGGTTAGGTTAAGATATGAACCGTCGTAAAACCGCATTAAACAATGTCAATTAGTGAGATGCAGTGTTTTTCACCATTAAAAGTGGGGAACTGCGATATCTAATGTGAAAGCGCTTGCAACCGTCGTTAGGTTAGGTTAGGTTAGGTTAGGTTAGGTTAGGTTAGGTTTGGTTAGGTTAGGTTAGGTTAGGTTAGATTAGGTTAGGTTGGGTTGAGTTGGGTTAGGTTAGGTTAGGTTAGGTTAGGTTGGGTTAGGTTAGGTTAGGTTAGGTGACGTTAGGTTAGGTTAGGTTAGGTTACGTTAGGTTAGGTTAGGTTAGGTAAGGATAATTTGGGTAGGTTAGGTAAGGTTAGGTTAGGTTGGGTTGGGTGTTGTTGGGTTGGGTTGGGTTGGGTTAGGTTGGGTTAGGTTAGGTTAGGTTAGGTTAGGTTACGTTAGGTTATGTTAGGTTAGGTTACGTTAGGTTAGGTTAGGTCAGGTTAGGTTAGGTTACGTTAGAATAGGTTAGGTTAGGTTAGGTTACGTTAGGTTAGGTTAAGTTAGGTTAGGTTAGGTTTGGTTAGGTTAGGTTAGGTTAGCTTTGGTTAGGTTAGGTTGGGTTGGGTTGGGTTAGGTTGGGTTAGGTTAGGTTAGGTTAGGTTAGGTTGGGTTAGGTTAGTTTAGGTTAGGTTAGGTTGGGTTGGGTTGGTTAGGTTAGGTTAGGTTAGGTAAGGTTAGGTTAGGTTAGGTTAGGTTACGTTAGGTTAAGGTATGAACCGTCGTAAAACCGCATTGAACAATGTCACTTAGTGAGATGCAGTGTTTTTCACCTTTACAAGTTGGGAACTGTGATATCTAATGGGAAAGCGCTTGAAACCGTCGTAATGTTGTAGAAAGCAATGTAAAGTAGCGAGTAAAACGTTTTCTATCGATAGAAGTGCGAAGGTTATGTTAGGTTGAGTTATGTTAGTTTAAGCTAGGTAGCGTCGTGAAACTACCAAAAACAACGTCATCTAACGAGATAGTGTTGTTTTATTGCGAGTACGAAACTGCGATAGGTGAAATGTTGTGAAAGCACACAAAACGGCATGAACAAGCCAAATACTGCGTGTTGTACCGTTACAAGTGCGAAACTGCTATGTTGTGATATTCTCGTTGAAGCGCATGCAAGCATCGTGAAACCTTAAAGAACGATGTCATTTAGCGAAATACAGCGTTCTGTACTGCAATAAGTTGGTGAAAAACTGTGAGGTTATGGAAATATCCTAATTGTGAACGAAACAGTGTAATAGAGCGTTTTTAATACAAGTGCGAATGTTAGGTTAGGTTAAGATATGAACCGCGCTAAAACTGCATTAAACAATGTCACTTAGTGAGATGCTGTGTTTTTCACCATTACAAGTCGGGAACTGCGATATCTAATGTGAAAGCGCATGAAACCGTCGTAATCTTGTAGAAAACATTGTAAAGTAGCGAATAAAACGTTTTCTAACGATTGAAGTGCGAAGGTTCGGTTAGTTTGAGCAAGGTAGCGTCGTGAAGCCACCAAAAACGATGTCATCTAACGAGATAGTGTTGTTTTATTGCGAGTACGAAACTGCGATAGGTGAAATATTGGGAAAGCACACAAAATGGCATGAACTAGCCAGATACTGCGTCTTGTGCCGTTACAAGTGCGAAACTGCTTTATTGTGATATTCTCGTTAAAGCGCATGCAAGTATCGTGAAACCTTAAAGAACGATGTCATTTAGCGAGATACAGCGTTCTGTACTGTAATAAGTTGGTGAGAAACTGTGAGGTCAAGCAAATATCGTAATTGTGAACGAAACAGTGTAATTGAGCGTACTTAGATACAAGTGCGAATGTTAGGTTAGGTTGAGATATACACCGTCGTAAAACCGCATTAAACAATGTCACTTAGTGAGATGTAGTGTTTTTCAACATTACAAGTCGGGAACTACGATATCTAATGTGAAAGCGCATGAAACCGTCGTAATCTTGTATAAAAC
Source organism: Rhipicephalus microplus (assembly GCF_043290135.1). Classification (NCBI taxonomy): domain Eukaryota; kingdom Metazoa; phylum Arthropoda; class Arachnida; order Ixodida; family Ixodidae; genus Rhipicephalus; species Rhipicephalus microplus. The sequence goes on along the minus strand of NC_134700.1, from coordinate 923,812 downwards.
ATTGTAAAGTTGCGAGTAAAACGTTTTCTAACGATAGAAGTGCGAAGGTTAGGTTAGGTTAGGTTAGTTTAAGCTAGGTAGCGTCGTGAAACTACCAAAAACGACGTCATCTAACGAGATAGTGTTGTTTTATAGCGAGTATTAAACTGCGATAGGTGAAATGTTGTGAAAGCACACAAAACGGCATGAACAAGCCAAATACTGCGTGTTCTACCGTTACAAGTGCGAAACTGCTATATTGTGATATTCTCGTTAAAGCGCATGCAAGCATCGTGAAACTTTAAAGAACAATGCCATTTAGCGAGATACAGCGTTCTGTACTGCAATAAGTTGGTGAAAAACTGTGAGGTTATGCAAATATCGTAATTGTGAACGAAACAGTGTAATAGAGCGTTTTTCAATACAAGTACGAATGTTAGGTTAGGTTAAGATATGAACCGTCGTAAAACCGCATTAAACAATGTCACTTAGTGAGATGCAGTGTTTTTCAACATTACAAGTCGGGAACTACGATATCTAATGTGAAAGCGCTTGCAAACGTCGTTAGGTTAGGTTAGGTTAGGTTAGGTTAGGTTACGTTAGGTTAGGTTAGGTTAGGTTTGGTTAGGTTAGGTTAGGTTAGGTTAGGGATGTTAGGTAAGGTTTGGTTAGGTTAGGTTAGGTTAGGTTAGGTTAGGTTACGTTAGGTTAGGTTAGGTTACGTTAGGTTAGGTTAGGTTAGGTTAGGTTAGGTAAGGATAATTTGGTTAGGTTAGGTAAGGTTAGGTTAGGTTAGGTTAGGTTGGGTTGGGTGTTGTTGGGTTGGGTTGGGTTGGGTTAGGCTGGGTTAGGTTAGGTTAGGTTAGGTTACGTTAGGTTATGTTAGGTTAGGTTACGTTAGGTTAGGTTAGGTCAGGTAAGGTTAGGTTACGTTAGAATAGGTTAGGTTAGGTTAGGTTACGTTAGGTTAGGTTAAGTTAGGTTAGGTTTGGTTTGGTTAGCTTAGGTTAGGTTAGCTTAGGTTAGGTTAGGTTGGGTTGGGTTGGGTTAGGTTGGGTTAGGTTAGGTTAGGTTAGGTTAGGTTGGGTTAGGTTAGTTTAGGTTAGGTTAGTTTAGGTTAGGTTAGGTTAGGTTAGGTTGGGTTGGGTTGGGTTAGGTTAGGTTAGGTTAGGTTAGGTAAGGTAAGGTAAGGTTAGGTTAGGTTAGGTTACGTTAGGTTAAGGTATGAACCGTCGTAAAACCGCATTAAACAATGTCAGTGAGATGCTGTGTTTTTCACCATTACAAGTCGGGAACTGCGATATCTAATGTGAAAGCGCATGAAACCGTCGTAATCTTGTAGAAAACATTGTAAAGTAGCGAATAAAACGTTTTCTAACGATATAAGTGCGAAGGTTCGGTTAGTTTGAGCTAGGTAGCGTCGTGAAACCACCAAAAACGATGTCATCTAACGAGATAGTGTTGTTTTATTGCGAGTACGAAACTGCGATAGGTGAAATGTTGTGAAAGCACACAAAACGGCATGAACAAGCCAAATACTGCGTGTTGTACCGTTACAAGTGCGAAACTGCTATGTTGTGACATTCTCGGTAAAGCGCATGCAAGTATCGTGAAACCTTAAAGAACGATGTCATTTAGCGAGATACAGCGTTCTGTACTGTAATACGTTGGTGAGAAACTGTGAGGTCAAGCAAATATCGTAATTGTGAACGAAACAGTGTAATTGAGCGTCTTTAGATACAAGTGCGAATGTTAGGTTAGGTGGACATATCAACCATCGTAAAACCGCATTAAACAACGTCACTTAGTGAGATGTAGCGTTTTTCAACATTACAAGTCGGGAACTACGATATCTAATGTGAAAGCGCATGAAACCGTCGTAATCTTGTAGAAAACATTGTAAAGTTGCGAGTAAAATGTTTTCTAACGATAGAAGTGCGAAGGTTAGGTTAGGTTAGGTTAGTTTAGGCTAGGTAGCGTCGTGAAACTACCAAAAACGACGTCATCTAAAGAGATAGTGTTGTTTTATTGCGAGTAATAAACTGCGATAGGTGAAATGTTGTGAAAGCACACAAAACGGCATGAACAAGCCAAATACTGCGTGTTCTACCGTTACAAGTGCGAAACTGCTATATCTTGATATTCTCGTTAAAGCGCATGCAAGCATCGTGAAACCTTAAAGAACAATGTCATTTAGCGAGATACAGCGTTCTGTACTGCAATAAGTTGGTGAAAAACTGTGAGGTTATGCAAATATCGTAATTGTGAACGATAGAGTGTAATAGAGCGTTTTTCAATACAAGTACGAATGTTAGGTTAGGTTAAGATATGAACCGTCGTAAAACCGCACTAAACAATGTCACTTAGTGAGATGCAGTGTTTTTCACCATTACAAGTCGGGAACTGCGATATCTAATGTGAAAGCGCTTGCAAACGTCGTTAGGTTAGGTTAGGTTAGGTTAGGTCAGGTTAGGTTACGTTAGGTTAGGTTTGGTTAGGTTAGGTTAGGTTAGGTTAGGTTATGTTAGGTTAGGTTGGGTTAGGTTAGGTTAGGTTACGTTAGGTTAAGGTATGAACCGTCGTAAAACCGCAATAAACAATGTCACTTAGTGAGATGCAGTGTTTTTCCCTTTACAAGTTGGGAACTGCGATATCTAATGTGAAAGCGCTTGAAACCGTCGTAATGTTGTAGAAAGCAATGTAAAGTAGCGACTAAAACGTTTTCTAACGATAGAAGTGCGAAGGTTATGTTAGGTTGAGTTATGTTAGTTTAAGCTAGGTAGCGTCGTGAAACCACCAAAAACGACGTCATCTAACAAGATAGTGTTGTTTTATTGCGAGTACGAAACTGCGATAGGTAAAATGTTGTGAAAGCACACAAAACGGCATGAACAAGCCAAATACTGCGTGTTGTACCGTTACAAGTGCGAAACTGCTATATTGTGATATTCTCGTTAAAGCGCATGCAAGCATCGTGAAACCTTAAAGAAATATGTCATTTAGCGAGATACAACGTTCTGTACTGCAATAAGTTGGTGAAAAACTGTGAGGTTATGCAAATATCGTAATTGTGAACAAAACAGTGTAAAAGCGTTTTTAGATAAAAGTGCGAATGTTAGGTTAGGTTAAGATATGAACCGTCGTAAAACCGCATTAAACAATGTAAATTAGTGAGATGCTGTGTTTTTCACCATTAAAAGTCGGGAACTGCGATATCTAATGTGAAAGCGCTTGCAACCGTTGTTAGGTTAGGTTAGGTTAGGTTAGGTTAGGTTTTGTTAGGTTAGGTTAGGTTAGGTTAGATTAGGTTAGGTTGGGTTGAGTTGGGTTAGGTTAGGTTAGGTTAGGTTAGGTTGGGTTAGGTTAGGTTAGGTTAGGATGGGTTACGTTAGGTTAGGTTAGGTTACGTTAGGTTAGGTTAGGTTAGGTTACGTTAGGTTAGGTTAGGTTAGGTTAGGTAAGGTTAGGTTAGGTTAGGTTGGGTTGGGTGTTGTTGGGTTGGGTGTTGTTGGGTTGGGTTGGGTTGGGTTAGGTTGGGTTAGGTTAGGTTAGGTTACGTTAGGTTATGTTAGGTTAGGTTAGGTTACGTTAGGTTAGGTTAGGTCAGGTAAGGTTAGGTTACGTTAGAATAGGTTAGGTTAGGTTAGGTTACGTTAGGTTAGGTTAAGTTAGGTTAGGTTAGGTTTGGTTAGGTTAGCTTAGGTTAGGTTAGGTTGGGTTGGGTTGGGTTGGGTTAGGTTAGGTTAGGTTAGGTTAGGTTGGGTTAGGTTAGTTTAGGTTAGGTTAGGTTAGGTTAGGTTGGGTTGGGTTGGGTTAGGTTAGGTTAGGTTAGGTAAGGTTAGGTTAGCTTAGGTTACGTTAGGTTAAGGTATGAACCGTCGTAAAACCGCATTAAACAATGTCATAAGTGAGATGCAGTGTTTTTCACCTTTACAAGTCGGGAACTGCGATATCTAATGTGAAAGCGCATGAAACCGTCGTAATCTTGTAGAAAACATTGTAAAGTAGCGAATAAAACGTTTTCTAACGATAGAAGTGCGAAGGTTCGGTTAGTTTGAGCTAGGTAGCGTCGTGAAACCACCAAAAACGATGTCATCTAACGAGATAGTGTTGTTTTATTGCGAGTACGAAACTGCGACAGGTGAAATGTTGTGAAAGCACACAAAACGGCATGAACAAGCCAAATACTGCGTGTTGTACCGTTACAAGTGCGAAACTGCTATGTTGTGACATTCTCGGTAAAGCGCATGCAAGTATCGTGAAACCTTAAAGAACGATGTCATTTAGCGAGATACAGCGTTCTGTACTGTAATAAGTTGGTGAGAAACTGTGAGGTCAAGCAAATATCGTAATTGTGAACGAAAGAGTGTAATTGAGCGTCTTTAGATACCAGTGCGAATGTTAGGTTAGGTTGACATATCAACCATCGTAAAACCGCATTAAACAACGTCACTTAGTGAGATGTAGCGTTTTTCAACATTACAAGTGGGGAACTACGATATCTAATGTGAAAGCGCATGAAACCGTCGTAATCTTGTAGAAAACATTGTAAAGTTGCGAGTAAAATGTTTTCTAACGATAGAAGTGCGAAGGTTAGGTTAGGTTAGGTTAGTTTAGGCTAGGTAGCGTCGTGAAACTACCAAAAACGACGTCATCTAAAGAGATAGTGTTGTTTTATTGCGAGTATTAAACTGCGATAGGTGAAATGTTGTGAAAGCACACAAAACGGCATGAACAAGCCAAATACTGCGTGTTCTACCGTTACAAGTGCGAAACTGCTATATTGTGATATTCTCGTTAAAGCGCATGCAAGCATCGTGAAACCTTAAAGAACAATGTCATTTAGCGAGATACAGCGTTCTGTACTGCAATAAGTTGGTGAAAAACTGTGAGGTTATGCAAATATCGTAATTGTGAACGATACAGTGTAATAGAGCGTTTTTCAATACAAGTACGAATGTTAGGTTAGGTTAAGATATGAACCGTCGTAAAACCGCACTAAACAATGTCACTTAGTGAGATGCAGTGTTTTTCACCATTACAAGTCGGGAACTGCGATATCTAATGTGAAAGCGCTTGCAAACGTCGTTAGGTTAGGTTAGGTTAGGTTAGGTCAGGTTAGGTTACGTTAGGTTAGGTTTGGTTAGGTTAGGTTAGGTTAGGTTAGGTTATGTTAGGTTAGGTTGGGTTAGGTTAGGTTAGGTTACGTTAGGTTAAGGTATGAACCGTCGTAAAACCGCAATAAACAATGTCACTTAGTGAGATGCAGTGTTTTTCCCTTTACAAGTTGGGAACTGCGATATCTAATGTGAAAGCGCTTGAAACCGTCGTAATGTTGTAGAAAGCAATGTAAAGTAGCGACTAAAACGTTTTCTAACGATAGAAGTGCGAAGGTTATGTTAGGTTGAGTTATGTTAGTTTAAGCTAGGTAGCGTCGTGAAACCACCAAAAACGACGTCATCTAACAAGATAGTGTTGTTTTATTGCGAGTACGAAACTGCGATAGGTAAAATGTTGTGAAAGCACACAAAACGGCATGAACAAGCCAAATACTGCGTGTTGTACCGTTACAAGTGCGAAACTGCTATGTTTTGACATTCTCGGTAAAGCGCATGCAAGTATCGTGAAACCTTAAAGAACGATGTCATTTAGCGAGATACAGCGTTCTGTACTGTAATAAGTTGGTGAGAAACTGTGAGGTCAAGCAAATATCGTAATTGTGAACGAAACAGTGTAATTGAGCGTCTTTAGATACAAGTGCGAATGTTAGGTTAGGTTGACATATCAACCGTCGTAAATCCGCATTAAACACTGTCACTTAGTGAGATGTAGTGTTTTTCAACATTACAAGTCGGGAACTACGATATCTAATGTGAAAGCGCATGAAACCGTCGTAATCTTGTAGAAAACATTGTAAAGTTGCGAGTAAAACGTTTTCTAACGATAGAAGTGCGAAGGTTAGGTTTGGTTAGGTTAGTTTAAGCTAGGTAGAGTCGTGAAACTACCAAAAACGACGTCATCTAACGAGATAGTGTTGTTTTATAGCGAGTATTAAACTGCGATAGGTGAAATGTTGTGAAAGCACACAAAACGGCATGAACAAGCCAAATACTGCGTGTTCTACCGTTACAAGTGCGAAACTGCTATATTGTGATATTCTCGTTAAAGCGCATGCAAGCATCGTGAAACCTTAAAGAAATATGTCATTTAGCGAGATACAACGTTCTGTACTGCAATAAGTTGGTGAAAAACTGTGAGGTTATGCAAATATCGTAATTGTGAACAAAACAGTGTAATAAAGCGTTTTTAGATACAAGTGCGAATGTTAGGTTAGGTTAAGATATGAACCGTCGTAAAACCGCATTAAACAATGTCAATTAGTGAGATGCAGTGTTTTTCACCATTAAAAGTCGGGAACTGCGATATCTAATGTGAAAGCGCTTGCAACCGTCGTTAGGTTAGGTTAGGTTAGGTTTTGTTAGGTTAGGTTAGGTTAGGTTAGATTAGGTTAGGTTGGGTTGAGTTGGGTTAGGTTAGGTTAGGTTAGGTTGGGTTAGGTTAGGTTAGGTTAGGTTAGGTTACGTTAGGTTAGGTTAGGTTAGGTTACGTTAGGTTAGGTTAGGTTAGGTAAGGATAATTTGGTTAGGTTAGGTAAGGTTAGGTTAGGTTAGGTTGGGTTGGGTGTTGTTGGGTTGGGTTGGGTTAGGCTGGGTTAGGTTAGGTTAGGTTACGTTAGGTTAGGTTAGGTTAGGTTACGTTAGGTTATGTTAGGTTAGGTTAGGTTACGTTAGGTTAGGTTAGGTCAGGTAAGGTTAGGTTACGTTAGAATAGGTTAGGTTAGGTTAGGTTACGTTAGGTTAGGTTAAGTTAGGTTAGGTTAGGTTTGGTTAGGTTTGGTTAGGTTAGCTTAGGTTAGGTTAGGTTGGGTTGGGTAGGGTTGGGTTAGGTTAGGTTAGGTTAGGTTAGGTTGGGTTAGGTTAGTTTAGGTTAGGTTAGGTTAGGTTGGGTTGGGTTGGGTTAGGTTAGGTTAGGTTAGGTTAGGTTAGGTTAGGTTTGGTAAGGTTAGGTTAGGTTAGGTTACGTTAGGTTAAGGTATGAACCGTCGTAAAACCGCATTAAACAATGTCACTTAGTGAGATGCAGTGTTTTTCACCATTACAAGTCGGGAACTGCGATATCTAATGTGAATGCGCTTGCAAACGTCGTTAGGTTAGGTTAGGTTAGGTTAGGTTAGGTTAGGTTACGTTAGGTTAGGTTTGGTTAGGTTAGGTTAGGTTAGGTTAGGTTAGGTTAGGTAAGGTTAGGTTAGGTTAGGTTAGGTTACGTTAGGTTAAGGTATGAACCGTCGTAAAACCGCATTAAACAATGTCACTTAGTGAGATGCAGTGTTTTTCACCTTTACAAGTTGGGAACTGCGATATCTAATGTGAAAGCGCATGAAACCGTCGTAATCTTGTAGAAAACATTGTAAAGTAGCGAATAAAACGTTTTCTAACGATAGAAGTGCGAAGGTTAGGTTAGGTTAGGTTAGGTTAGTTTAGGCTAGGTAGCGTCGTGAAACTACCAAAAAACACGTCATCTAAAGAGTTAGTGTTGTTTTATTGCGAGTATTAAACTGCGATAGGTGAAATGTTGTGAAAGCACACAAAACGGCATGAACAAGCCAAATACTGCGTGTTCTACCGTTACAAGTGCGAAACTGCTATGTTGTGATATTCTCGTTAAAGCGCATGCAAGCATCGTGAAACCTTAAAGAACGATGTCATTTAGCGAGATACAGCGTTCTGTACTGCAATGTTCGTGAAAAACTGTGAGGTTATGCAAATATCCTAATTGTGAACGAAACAGTGTAATAGAGCGTTTTTTAATGCAAGTGCGAATGTTATGTTAGGTTAAGATATGAACCGTCGTAAAACCGCATTAAACAATGTCACTTAGTGAGATGCAGTGTTTTTCACTTATACAAGTCGGGAACTGCGATATCTAATGCGAAAGCGCTTGCAAACGTCGTTAGGTTAGGTTAGGTTAGGTTAGGTTAGGTTACGTTAGGTTAGGTTAGGTTAGGTTTGGTTAGGTTAGGTTAGGTTAGGTTAGGTTAGGGATGTTAGGTTAGGTTAAGATATGAATCGCGCTAAAACCGCATTAAACAATGTCACTTAGTGAGATGCTGTGTTTTTCACCATTAAAAGTCGGGAACTGCGATATCTAATGTGAAAGCGCTTGCAACCGTTGTTAGGTTAGGTTAGGTTAGGTTTTGTTAGGTTAGGTTAGGTTAGGTTAGATTAGGTTAGGTTGGGTTGAGTTGGGTTAGGTTAGGTTAGGTTAGGTTAGGTTGGGTTAGGTTAGGTTAGGTTAGGTTGGGTTACGTTAGGTTAGGTTAGGTTACGTTAGGTTAGGTTAGGTTAGGTTACGTTAGGTTAGGTTAGGTTAGGTAAGGATAATTTGGTTAGGTTAGGTAAGGTTAGGTTAGGTTAGGTTGGGTTGGGTGTTGTTGGGTTGGGTGTTGTTGGGTTGGGTTGGGTTGGGTTAGGTTGGGTTAGGTTAGGTTAGGTTACGTTAGGTTATGTTAGGTTAGGTTAGGTTACGTTAGGTTAGGTTAGGTCAGGTAAGGTTAGGTTACGTTAGAATAGGTTAGGTTAGGTTAGGTTACGTTAGGTTAGGTTAAGTTAGGTTAGGTTAGGTTTGGTTAGGTTAGCTTAGGTTAGGTTAGGTTGGGTTGGGTTGGGTTGGGTTAGGTTAGGTTAGGTTAGGTTAGGTTGGGTTAGGTTAGTTTAGGTTAGGTTAGGTTAGGTTAGGTTGGGTTAGGTAAGGTTAGGTTAGGTTAAGATATGAACCGCGCTAAAACCGCATTAAACAATGTCACTTAGTGAGATGCTGTGTTTTTCACCAGTAAAAGTCGGGAACTGCGATATCTAATGTGAAAGCGCATGAAACCGTCGTAATCTTGTAGAAAACATTGTAAAGTAGCGAATAAAACGTTTTCTAACGATAGAAGTGCGAAGGTTTGGTTAGTTTGAGCTAGGTAGCGTCGTGAAGCCACTAAAAACGATGTCATCTAACGAGATAGTGTTGTTTTATTGCGAGTACGAAACTGCGATAGGTGAAATATTGGGAAAGCACACAAAATGGCATGAACTAGCCAGATACTGCGTCTTGTGCCGTTACAAGTGCGAAACTGCTTTATTGTGATATTCTCGTTAAAGCGCATGCAAGTATCGTGAAACCTTAAAGAACGATGTCATTTAGCGAGATACAGCGTTCTGTACTGTAATAAGTTGGTGAGAAACTGTGAGGTCAAGCAAATATCGTAATTGTGAACGAAACAGTGTAATTGAGCGTATTTAGATACAAGTGCGAATGTTAGGTTAGGTTGAGATATCAACCGTCGTAAAACCACATTGAACAATGTCACTTAGTGAGATGTAGTGTTTTTCAACATTACAAGTCGGGAACTACGATATCTAATGTGAAAGCGCATGAAACCGTCGTAATCTTGTAGAAAACATTGTAAAGTTGCGAGTAAAACGTTTTCTAACGATAGAAGTGCGAAGGTTAGCTTGAGTTATGTTAGTTTAAGCTATGTAGCGTCGTGAGACCACCAAAAAGGACGTCATCTAACGAGATAGTGTTGTTTTATTGCATGTACGAAACTGCAATAGGTGAAATGTTGTGAAAGTACACAAAACGGCTTGAACAAGCCAGATACTGCGTGTTGTACCGTTACAAGTGCGAAACTGCTATAATGTGATATTCTCGTTAAAGCGCATGCAAGTATCTTGAAACCTTAAAGAACGATGTCATTTAGCGAGATACAACGTTCTGTACTGTAATAAGTTGGTGAGAAACTGTGAGGTCAAGCAAATATCGTAATTGTGAACGAAACAGTGTAATTGAGCGTATTTAGATACAAGTGCGAATGTTAGGTTAGGTTGAGATATCAACCGTCGTAAAACCGCATTAAACAATGTCACTTAGTGAGATGTTGTGTTTTTCAACATTACAAGTCGGGAACTACGATATCTTATGTGAAAGCGCATGAAACCGTCGTAATCTTGTAGAAAACATTGTAAAGTTGCGAGTAAAACGTTTTCTAACGATAGAAGTGCGAAGGTTAGCTTGAGTTATGTTAGTTTAAGCTATGTAGCGTCGTGAGACCACCAAAAAGAACGTCATCTAACGAGATAGTGTTGTTTTATTGCGAGTACGAAACTGTGATAGGTAAAATGTTGTGAAAGCACACAAAACGGCATGAACAAGCCAAATACTGCGTGTTGTACCGTTACAAGTGCGAAACTGCTATGTTGTGACATTCTCGGTAAAGCGCATGCAAGTATCGTGAAACCTAAAAGAACGATGTCATTTAGCGAGATACAGCGTTCTGTACTGTAATAAGTTGGTGAGAAACTGTGAGGTCAAGCAAATATCGTAATTGTGAACGAAACAGTGTAATAGAGCGTTTTTCAATACAAGTACGAATGTTAGGTTAGGTTAAGATATGAACCGTCGTAAAACCGCACTAAACAATGTCACTTAGTGAGATGCAGTGTTTTTCACCATTACAAGTCGGGAACTGCGATATCTAATGTGAAAGCGCTTGCAAACGTCGTTAGGTTAGGTTAGGTTAGGTTAGGTTACGTTAGGTTAGGTTTGGTTAGGTTAGGTTAGGTTAGGTTAGGTTAGGTTATGTTAGGTTAGGTTGGGTTAGGTTAGGTTAGGTTACGTTAGGTTAAGGTATGAACCGTCGTAAAACCGCAATAAACAATGTCACTTAGTGAGATGCAGTGTTTTTCACCTTTACAAGTTGGGAACTGCGATATCTAATGTGAAAGCGCTTGAAACCGTCGTAATGTTGTAGAAAGCAATGTAAAGTAGCGAGTAAAACGTTTTCTAACGATAGAAGTGCGAAGCTTATGTTAGGTTATGTTAGTTTAAGCTAGGTAGCGTCGTGAAACCACCAAAAACGACGTCATCTAACGAGATAGTGTTGCTTTATTGCGAGTACGAAACTGCGATAGGTAAAATGAAAATGTGAAAGCACACAAAACGGCATGAACAAGCCAAATACTGCGTGTTGTACCGTTACAAGTGCGAAACTGCTATGTTTTGACATTCTCGGTAAAGCGCATGCAAGTATCGTGAAACCTTAAAGAACGATGTCATTTAGCGAGATACAGCGTTCTGTACTGTAATAAGTTGGTGAGAAACTGTGAGGTCAAGCAAATATCGTAATTGTGAACGAAACAGTGTAATTGAGCGTCTTTAGATACAAGTGCGAATGTTAGGTTAGGTTGACATATCAACCGTCGTAAATCCGCATTAAACAATGTCACTTAGTGAGATGTAGTGTTTTTCAACATTACAAGTCGGGAACTACGATATCTAATGTGAAAGCGCATGAAACCGTCGTAATCTTGTAGAAAACATTGTAAAGTTGCGAGTAAAACGTTTTCTAACGATAGAAGTGCGAAGGTTAGGTTTGGTTAGGTTAGTTTAAGCTAGGTAGAGTCGTGAAACTACCAAAAACGACGTCATCTAACGAGATAGTGTTGTTTTATAGCGAGTATTAAACTGCGATAGGTGAAATGTTGTGAAAGCACACAAAACGGCATGAACAAGCCAAATACTGCGTGTTCTACCGTTACAAGTGCGAAACTGCTATATTGTGATATTCTCGTTAAAGCGCATGCAAGCATCGTGAAACCTTAAAGAAATATGTCATTTAGCGAGATACAACGTTCTGTACTGCAATAAGTTGGTGAAAAACTGTGAGGTTATGCAAATATCGTAATTGTGAACAAAACAGTGTAATAAAGCGTTTTTAGATACAAGTGCGAATGTTAGGTTAGGTTAAGATATGAACCGTCGTAAAACCGCATTAAACAATGTCAATTAGTGAGATGCAGTGTTTTTCACCATTAAAAGTCGGGAACTGCGATATCTAATGTGAAAGCGCTTGCAACCGTCGTTAGGTTAGGTTAGGTTAGGTTTTGTTAGGTTAGGTTAGGTTAGGTTAGATTAGGTTAGGTTGGGTTGAGTTGGGTTAGGTTAGGTTAGGTTAGGTTGGGTTAGGTTAGGTTAGGTTAGGTTACGTTAGGTTAGGTTAGGTTATGTTAGGTTAGGTTAGGTTAGGTTACGTTACGTTAGGTTAGGTTAGGTTAGGTAAGGATAATTTGGTTAGGTTAGGTAAGGTTAGGTTAGGTTAGGTTGGGTTGGGTGTTGTTGGGTTGGGTGTTGTTGGGTTGGGTTGGGTTGGGTTAGGTTGGGTTAGGTTAGGTTAGGTTACGTTAGGTTATGTTAGGTTAGGTTAGGTTACGTTAGGTTAGGTTAGGTCAGGTAAGGTTAGGTTACGTTAGAATAGGTTAGGTTAGGTTAGGTTACGTTAGGTTAGGTTAAGTTAGGTTAGGTTAGGTTTGGTTAGGTTAGCTTAGGTTAGGTTAGGTTGGGTTGGGTTGGGTTGGGTTGGGTTAGGTTAGGTTAGGTTAGGTTAGGTTGGGTTAGGTTAGTTTAGGTTAGGTTAGGTTAGGTTAGGTTGGGTTAGGTAAGGTTAGGTTAGGTTAAGATATGAACCGCGCTAAAACCGCATTAAACAATGTCACTTAGTGAGATGCTGTGTTTTTCACCAGTAAAAGTCGGGAACTGCGATATCTAATGTGAAAGCGCATGAAACCGTCGTAATCTTGTAGAAAACATTGTAAAGTAGCGAATAAAACGTTTTCTAACGATAGAAGTGCGAAGGTTTGGTTAGTTTGAGCTAGGTAGCGTCGTGAAGCCACTAAAAACGATGTCATCTAACGAGATAGTGTTGTTTTATTGCGAGTACGAAACTGCGATAGGTGAAATATTGGGAAAGCACACAAAATGGCATGAACTAGCCAGATACTGCGTCTTGTGCCGTTACAAGTGCGAAACTGCTTTATTGTGATATTCTCGTTAAAGCGCATGCAAGTATCGTGAAACCTTGAACGATGTCATTTAGCGAGATACAGCGTTCTGTACTGTAATAAGTTGGTGAGAAACTGTGAGGTCAAGCAAATATCGTAATTGTGAACGAAACAGTGTAATTGAGCGTATTTAGATACAAGTGCGAATGTTAGGTTAGGTTGAGATATCAACCGTCGTAAAACCACATTAAACAATGTCACTTAGTGAGATGTAGTGTTTTTCAACATTACAAGTCGGGAACTACGATATCTAATGTGAAAGCGCATGAAACCGTCGTAATCTTGTAGAAAAGATTGTAAAGTTGCGAGTAAAACGTTTTCTAACGATAGAAGTGCGAAGGTTAGCTTGAGTTATGTTAGTTTAAGCTATGTAGCGTCGTGAGACCACCAAAAAGGACGTCATCTAACGAGATAGTGTTGTTTTATTGCATGTACGAAACTGCAATAGGTGAAATGTTGTGAAAGTACACAAAACGGCTTGAACAAGCCAGATACTGCGTGTTGTACCGTTACAAGTGCGAAACTGCTATAATGTGATATTCTCGTTAAAGCGCATGCAAGCATCGTGAAACCTTAAAGAACGATGTCATTTAGCGAGATACAGCGTTCTGTACTGCAATAAGTTGGTGAAAAACTGTGAGGTTATGCAAATATCGTAATTGTGAACGAAACAGTGTAATAGAGCGTTTTTCAATACAAGTACGAATGTTAGGTTAGGTTGACATATCAACCATCGTAAAACCGCATTAAACAATGTCACTTAGTGAGATGTAGTGTTTTTCAACATTACAAGTCGGGAACTACGATATCTAATGTGAAAGCGCATGAAACCGTCGTAATCTTGTAGAAAACATTGTAAAGTTGCGAATAAAACGTTTTCTAACGATAGAAGTGCGAAGGTTAGCTTGAGTTATGTTAGTTTAAGCTATGTAGCGTCGTGAGACCACCAAAAAGGACGTCATCTAACGAGATAGTGTTGTTTTATTGCACGTACGAAACTGCAATAGGTGAAATGTTGTGAAAGTACACAAAACGGCATGAACAAGCCAAATACTGCGTGTTCTACCGTTACAAGTGCGAAACTGCTATATTGTGATATTCTCGTTAAAGCGCATGCAAGCATCGTGAAACTTTAAAGAACAATGTCATTTAGCGAGATACAGCGTTCTGTACTGCAATAAGTCTGTGAAAAACTGTGAGGTTATGCAAATATTGTAATTGTGAACGAAACAGTGTAATAGAGCGTTTTTCAATACAAGTACGAATGTTAGGTTAGGTTAAGATATGAACCGTCGTAAAACCGCACTAAACAATGTCACTTAGTGAGATGCAGTGTTTTTCACCATTACAAGTCGGGAACTGCGATATCTAATGTGAAAGCGCTTGCAAACGTCGTTAGGTTAGGTTAGGTTAGGTTAGGTTACGTTAGGTTAGGTTTGGTTAGGTTAGGTTAGGTTAGGTTAGGTTATGTTAGGTTAGGTTGGGTTAGGTTAGGTTAGGTTACGTTAGGTTAAGGTATGAACCGTCGTAAAACCGCAATAAACAATGTCACTTAGTGAGATGCAGTGTTTTTCACCTTTACAAGTTGGGAACTGCGATATCTAATGTGAAAGCGCTTGAAACCGTCGTAATGTTGTAGAAAGCAATGTAAAGTAGCGAGTAAAACGTTTTCTAACGATAGAAGTGCGAAGCTTATGTTAGGTTATGTTAGTTTAAGCTAGGTAGCGTCGTGAAACCACCAAAAACGACGTCATCTAACGAGATAGTGTTGCTTTATTGCGAGTACGAAACTGCGATAGGTAAAATGAAAATGTGAAAGCACACAAAACGGCATGAACAAGCCAAATACTGCGTGTTGTACCGTTACAAGTGCGAAACTGCTATGTTTTGACATTCTCGGTAAAGCGCATGCAAGTATCGTGAAACCTTAAAGAACGATGTCATTTAGCGAGATACAGCGTTCTGTACTGTAATAAGTTGGTGAGAAACTGTGAGGTCAAGCAAATATCGTAATTGTGAACGAAACAGTGTAATTGAGCGTCTTTAGATACAAGTGCGAATGTTAGGTTAGGTTGACATATCAACCGTCGTAAATCCGCATTAAACAATGTCACTTAGTGAGATGTAGTGTTTTTCAACATTACAAGTCGGGAACTACGATATCTAATGTGAAAGCGCATGAAACCGTCGTAATCTTGTAGAAAACATTGTAAAGTTGCGAGTAAAACGTTTTCTAACGATAGAAGTGCGAAGGTTAGGTTTGGTTAGGTTAGTTTAAGCTAGGTAGAGTCGTGAAACTACCAAAAACGACGTCATCTAACGAGATAGTGTTGTTTTATAGCGAGTATTAAACTGCGATAGGTGAAATGTTGTGAAAGCACACAAAACGGCATGAACAAGCCAAATACTGCGTGTTCTACCGTTACAAGTGCGAAACTGCTATATTGTGATATTCTCGTTAAAGCGCATGCAAGCATCGTGAAACCTTAAAGAAATATGTCATTTAGCGAGATACAACGTTCTGTACTGCAATAAGTTGGTGAAAAACTGTGAGGTTATGCAAATATCGTAATTGTGAACAAAACAGTGTAATAAAGCGTTTTTAGATACAAGTGCGAATGTTAGGTTAGGTTAAGATATGAACCGTCGTAAAACCGCATTAAACAATGTCAATTAGTGAGATGCAGTGTTTTTCACCATTAAAAGTCGGGAACTGCGATATCTAATGTGAAAGCGCTTGCAACCGTCGTTAGGTTAGGTTAGGTTAGGTTTTGTTAGGTTAGGTTAGGTTAGGTTAGATTAGGTTAGGTTGGGTTGAGTTGGGTTAGGTTAGGTTAGGTTAGGTTGGGTTAGGTTAGGTTAGGTTAGGTTAGGTTACGTTAGGTTAGGTTAGGTTATGTTAGGTTAGGTTAGGTTAGGTTACGTTAGGTTAGGTTAGGTTAGGTAAGGATAATTTGGTTAGGTTAGGTAAGGTTAGGTTAGGTTAGGTTGGGTTGGGTGTTGTTGGGTTGGGTTGGGTTAGGTTGGGTTAGGTTAGGTTAGGTTACGTTAGGTTAGGTTACGTTAGGTTACGTTAGGTTATGTTAGGTTAGGTTAGGTTACGTTAGGTTAGGTTAGGTCAGGTAAGGTTAGGTTACGTTAGAATAGGTTAGGTTAGGTTAGGTTACGTTAGGTTAGGTTAAGTTAGGTTAGGTTAGGTTTGGTTAGGTTTGGTTAGGTTAGCTTAGGTTAGGTTAGGTTGGGTTGGGTTGGGTTGGGTTAGGTTAGGTTAGGTTAGGTTAGGTTGGGTTAGGTTAGTTTAGGTTAGGTTAGGTTAGGTTAGGTTGGGTTGGGTTGGGTTAGGTTAGGTTAGGTTAGGTTAGGTTAGGTTTGGTAAGGTTAGGTTAGGTTAGGTTACGTTAGGTTAAGGTATGAACCGTCGTAAAACCGCATTAAACAATGTCACTTATGAGATGCAGTGTTTTTCACCATTACAAGTCGGGAACTGCGATATCTAATGTGAATGCGCTTGCAAACGTCGTTAGGTTAGGTTAGGTTAGGTTAGGTTAGGTTAGGTTAGGTTACTTTAGGTTAGGTTTGGTTAGGTTAGGTTAGGTTAGGTTAGGTTAGGTTAGGTAAGGTTAGGTTAGGTTAGGTTAGGTTACGTTAGGTTAAGGTATGAACCGTCGTAAAACCGCATTAAACAATGTCACTTAGTGAGATGCAGTGTTTTTCACCTTTACAAGTTGGGAACTGCGATATCTAATGTGAAAGCGCATGAAACCGTCGTAATCTTGTAGAAAACATTGTAAAGTAGCGAATAAAACGTTTTCTAACGATAGAAGTGCGAAGGTTAGGTTAGGTTAGGTTAGGTTAGTTTAGGCTAGGTAGCGTCGTGAAACTACCAAAAAACACGTCATCTAAAGAGTTAGTGTTGTTTTATTGCGAGTATTAAACTGCGATAGGTGAAATGTTGTGAAAGCACACAAAACGGCATGAACAAGCCAAATACTGCGTGTTCTACCGTTACAAGTGCGAAACTGCTATGTTGTGATATTCTCGTTAAAGCGCATGCAAGCATCGTGAAACCTTAAAGAACGATGTCATTTAGCGAGATACAGCGTTCTGTACTGCAATGTTCGTGAAAAACTGTGAGGTTATGCAAATATCCTAATTGTGAACGAAACAGTGTAATAGAGCGTTTTTTAATGCAAGTGCGAATGTTAGGTTAGGTTAAGATATGAACCGTCGTAAAACCGCATTAAACAATGTCACTTAGTGAGATGCAGTGTTTTTCACTTATACAAGTCGGGAACTGCGATATCTAATGTGAAAGCGCTTGCAAACGTCGTTAGGTTAGGTTAGGTTAGGTTAGGTTAGGTTACGTTAGGTTAGGTTAGGTTAGGTTTGGTTAGGTTAGGTTAGGTTAGGTTAGGTTAGGTTAGGTTAGGTATGTTAGGTTAGGTTAAGATATGAATCGCGCTAAAACCGCATTAAACAATGTCACTTAGTGAGATGCTGTGTTTTTCACCATTAAAAGTCGGGAACTGCGATATCTAATGTGAAAGCGCTTGCAACCGTTGTTAGGTTAGGTTAGGTTAGGTTTTGTTAGGTTAGGTTAGGTTAGGTTAGATTAGGTTAGGTTGGGTTGAGTTGGGTTAGGTTAGGTTAGGTTAGGTTAGGTTGGGTTAGGTTAGGTTAGGTTAGGTTGGGTTACGTTAGGTTAGGTTAGGTTACGTTAGGTTAGGTTAGGTTAGGTTACGTTAGGTTAGGTTAGGTTAGGTAAGGATAATTTGGTTAGGTTAGGTAAGGTTAGGTTAGGTTAGGTTGGGTTGGGTGTTGTTGGGTTGGGTGTTGTTGGGTTGGGTTGGGTTGGGTTAGGTTGGGTTAGGTTAGGTTAGGTTACGTGAGGTTATGTTAGGTTAGGTTAGGTTACGTTAGGTTAGGTTAGGTCAGGTAAGGTTAGGTTACGTTAGAATAGGTTAGGTTAGGTTAGGTTACGTTAGGTTAGGTTAAGTTAGGTTAGGTTAGGTTTGGTTAGGTTAGCTTAGGTTAGGTTAGGTTGGGTTGGGTTGGGTTGGGTTAGGTTAGGTTAGGTTAGGTTAGGTTGGGTTAGGTTAGTTTAGGTTAGGTTAGGTTAGGTTAGGTTGGGTTAGGTAAGGTTAGGTTAGGTTAAGATATGAACCGCGCTAAAACCGCATTAAACAATGTCACTTAGTGAGATGCTGTGTTTTTAACCAGTAAAAGTCGGGAACTGCGATATCTAATGTGAAAGCGCATGAAACCGTCGTAATCTTGAAAAAAAACATTGTAAAGTAGCGAATAAAACGTTTTCTAACGATAGAAGTGCGAAGGTTTGGTTAGTTTGAGCTAGGTAGCGTCGTGAAGCCACTAAAAACGATGTCATCTAACGAGATAGTGTTGTTTTATTGCGAGTACGAAACTGCGATAGGTGAAATATTGGGAAAGCACACAAAATGGCATGAACTAGCCAGATACTGCGTCTTGTGCCGTTACAAGTGCGAAACTGCTTTATTATGATATTCTCGTTAAAGCGCATGCAAGTATTGTGAAACCTTAAAGAACGATGTCATTTAGCGAGATACAGCGTTCTGTACTGTAATAAGTTGGTGAGAAACTGTGAGGTCAAGCAAATATCGTAATTGTGAACGAAACAGTGTAATTGAGCGTATTTAGATACAAGTGCGACTGTTAGGTTAGGTTGAGATATCAACCGTCGTAAAACCACATTAAACAATGTCACTTAGTGAGATGTAGTGTTTTTCAACATTACAAGTCGGGAACTACGATATCTTATGTGAAAGCGCATGAAACCGTCGTAATCTTGTAGAAAACATTGTAAAGTTGCGAGTAAAACGTTTTCTAACGATAGAAGTGCGAAGGTTAGCTTGAGTTATGTTAGTTTAAGCTATGTAGCGTCGTGAGACCACCAAAAAGAACGTCATCTAACGAGATAGTGTTGTTTTATTGCGAGTACGAAACTGTGATAGGTAAAATGTTGTGAAAGCACACAAAACGGCATGAACAAGCCAAATACTGCGTGTTGTACCGTTACAAGTGCGAAACTGCTATAATGTGATATTCTAGTTAAAGCGCATGCAAGCATCGTGAAACCTTAAAGAACGATGTCATTTAGCGAGATACAGCGTTCTGTACTGCAATAAGTTGGTGAAAAACTGTGAGGTTATGCAAATATCGTAATTGTGAACGAAACAGTGTAATAGAGCGTTTTTCAATACAAGTACGAATGTTAGGTTAGGTTGACATATCAACCATCGTAAAACCGCATTAAACAATGTCACTTAGTGAGATGCAGTGTTTTTCACCATTACAAGTCGGGAACTGCGATATCTAATGTGAAAGCGCTTGCAAACGTCGTTAGGTTAGGTTAGGTTAGGTTAGGTTACGTTAGGTTAGGTTTGGTTAGGTTAGGTTAGGTTAGGTTAGGTTAGGTTAGGTTAGGTTATGTTAGGTTAGGTTGGGTTAGGTTAGGTTAGGTTACGTTAGGTTAAGGTATGAACCGTCGTAAAACCGCAATAAACAATGTCACTTAGTGAGATGCAGTGTTTTTCACCTTTACAAGTTGGGAACTGCGATATCTAATGTGAAAGCGCTTGAAACCGTCGTAATGTTGTAGAAAGCAATGTAAAGTAGCGAGTAAAACGTTTTCTAACGATAGAAGTGCGAAGCTTATGTTAGGTTATGTTAGTTTAAGCTAGGTAGCGTCGTGAAACCACCAAAAACGACGTCATCTAACGAGATAGTGTTGCTTTATTGCGAGTACGAAACTGCGATAGGTAAAATGAAAATGTGAAAGCACACAAAACGGCATGAACAAGCCAAATACTGCGTGTTGTACCGTTACAAGTGCGAAACTGCTATGTTTTGACATTCTCGGTAAAGCGCATGCAAGTATCGTGAAACCTTAAAGAACGATGTCATTTAGCGAGATACAGCGTTCTGTACTGTAATAAGTTGGTGAGAAACTGTGAGGTCAAGCAAATATCGTAATTGTGAACG
This sequence comes from Rhipicephalus microplus, assembly GCF_043290135.1. Classification (NCBI taxonomy): domain Eukaryota; kingdom Metazoa; phylum Arthropoda; class Arachnida; order Ixodida; family Ixodidae; genus Rhipicephalus; species Rhipicephalus microplus. The sequence continues at coordinate 903,872 of NC_134700.1, read as the reverse complement.
AAACAGTGTAATTGAGCGTCTTTAGATACAAGTGCGAATGTTAGGTTAGGTTGACATATCAACCGTCGTAAATCCGCATTAAACAATGTCACTTAGTGAGATGTAGTGTTTTTCAACATTACAAGTCGGGAACTACGATATCTAATGTGAAAGCGCATGAAACCGTCGTAATCTTGTAGAAAACATTGTAAAGTTGCGAGTAAAACGTTTTCTAACGATAGAAGTGCGAAGGTTAGGTTTGGTTAGGTTAGTTTAAGCTAGGTAGAGTCGTGAAACTACCAAAAACGACGTCATCTAACGAGATAGTGTTGTTTTATAGCGAGTATTAAACTGCGATAGGTGAAATGTTGTGAAAGCACACAAAACGGCATGAACAAGCCAAATACTGCGTGTTCTACCGTTACAAGTGCGAAACTGCTATATTGTGATATTCTCGTTAAAGCGCATGCAAGCATCGTGAAACCTTAAAGAAATATGTCATTTAGCGAGATACAACGTTCTGTACTGCAATAAGTTGGTGAAAAACTGTGAGGTTATGCAAATATCGTAATTGTGAACAAAACAGTGTAATAAAGCGTTTTTAGATACAAGTGCGAATGTTAGGTTAGGTTAAGATATGAACCGTCGTAAAACCGCATTAAACAATGTCAATTAGTGAGATGCAGTGTTTTTCACCATTAAAAGTCGGGAACTGCGATATCTAATGTGAAAGCGCTTGCAACCGTCGTTAGGTTAGGTTAGGTTAGGTTTTGTTAGGTTAGGTTAGGTTAGGTTAGATTAGGTTAGGTTGGGTTGAGTTGGGTTAGGTTAGGTTAGGTTAGGTTGGGTTAGGTTAGGTTAGGTTAGGTTAGGTTACGTTAGGTTAGGTTAGGTTATGTTAGGTTAGGTTAGGTTAGGTTACGTTAGGTTAGGTTAGGTTAGGTAAGGATAATTTGGTTAGGTTAGGTAAGGTTAGGTTAGGTTAGGTTGGGTTGGGTGTTGTTGGGTTGGGTTGGGTTAGGTTGGGTTAGGTTAGGTTAGGTTACGTTAGGTTAGGTTAGGTTAGGTTACGTTAGGTTATGTTAGGTTAGGTTAGGTTACGTTAGGTTAGGTTAGGTCAGGTAAGGTTAGGTTACGTTAGAATAGGTTAGGTTAGGTTAGGTTACGTTAGGTTAGGTTAAGTTAGGTTAGGTTAGGTTTGGTTAGGTTTGGTTAGGTTAGCTTAGGTTAGGTTAGGTTGGGTTGGGTTGGGTTGGGTTAGGTTAGGTTAGGTTAGGTTAGGTTGGGTTAGGTTAGTTTAGGTTAGGTTAGGTTAGGTTAGGTTGGGTTGGGTTGGGTTAGGTTAGGTTAGGTTAGGTTAGGTTAGGTAAGGTTAGGTTAGGTTAGGTTAGGTTACGTTAGGTTAAGGTATGAACCGTCGTAAAACCGCATTAAACAATGTCACTTAGTGAGATGCAGTGTTTTTCACCTTTACAAGTTGGGAACTGCGATATCTAATGTGAAAGCGCATGAAACCGTCGTAATCTTGTAGAAAACATTGTAAAGTAGCGAATAAAACGTTTTCTAACGATAGAAGTGCGAAGGTTAGGTTAGGTTAGGTTAGGTTAGGTTAGTTTAGGCTAGGTAGCGTCGTGAAACTACCAAAAAACACGTCATCTAAAGAGTTAGTGTTGTTTTATTGCGAGTATTAAACTGCGATAGGTGAAATGTTGTGAAAGCACACAAAACGGCATGAACAAGCCAAATACTGCGTGTTCTACCGTTACAAGTGCGAAACTGCTATGTTGTGATATTCTCGTTAAAGCGCATGCAAGCATCGTGAAACCTTAAAGAACGATGTCATTTAGCGAGATACAGCGTTCTGTACTGCAATGTTCGTGAAAAACTGTGAGGTTATGCAAATATCCTAATTGTGAACGAAACAGTGTAATAGAGCGTTTTTTAATGCAAGTGCGAATGTTAGGTTAGGTTAAGATATGAACCGTCGTAAAACCGCATTAAACAATGTCACTTAGTGAGATGCAGTGTTTTTCACTTATACAAGTCGGGAACTGCGATATCTAATGTGAAAGCGCTTGCAAACGTCGTTAGGTTAGGTTAGGTTAGGTTAGGTTAGGTTACGTTAGGTTAGGTTAGGTTAGGTTTGGTTAGGTTAGGTTAGGTTAGGGATGTTAGGTTAGGTTAAGATATGAATCGCGCTAAAACCGCATTAAACAATGTCACTTAGTGAGATGCTGTGTTTTTCACCATTACAAGTCGGGAACTGCGATATCTAATGTGAAAGCGCATGAAACCGTCGTAATCTTGTAGAAAACATTGTAAAGTAGCGAATAAAACGTTTTCTAACAATAGAAGTGCGAAGGTTCGGTTAGTTTGAGCTAGGTAGCGTCGTGAAGCCACCAAAAACGATGTCATCTAACGAGATAGTGTTGTTTTATTGCGAGTACGAAACTGCGATAGGTGAAATATTGGGAAAGCACACAAAATGGCATGAACTAGCCAGATACGGCGTCTTGTGCCGTTACAAGTGCGAAACTGCTTTATTGTGATATTCTCGTTAAACGCATGCAAGTATCGTGAAACCTTAAAGAACGATGTCATTTAGCGAGATACAGCGTTCTGTACTGCAATAAGTTGGTGAAAAACTGTGAGGTTATGCAAATATCGTAATTGTGAACAAAACAGTGTAATAGAGCGTTTTTAGATACAAGTGCGAATGTTAGGTTAGGTTAAGGAATGAACCGTCGTAAAACCGCATTAAACAATGTCAATTAGTGAGATGCAGTGTTTTTCACCATTAAAAGTGGGGAACTGCGATATCTAATGTGAAAGCGCTTGCAACCGTCGTTAGGTTAGGTTAGGTTAGGTTAGGTTAGGTTAGGTTTGGTTAGGTTAGGTTAGGTTAGGTTAGGTTAGATTAGGTTAGGTTGGGTTGAGTTGGGTTAGGTTAGGTTAGGTTAGGTTAGGTTGGGTTAGGTTAGGTTAGGTTAGGTTAGGTGACGTTAGGTTAGGTTAGGTTAGGTTACGTTAGGTTAGGTTAGGTTAGGTAAGGATAATTTGGTTAGGTTAGGTTAGGTTAGGTTAGGTTAGGTTAGGTTGGGTTGGGTGTTGTTGGGTTGGGTTGGGTTGGGTTAGGTTGGGTTAGGTTAGGTTAGGTTAGGTTAGGTTACGTTAGGTTATGTTAGGTTAGGTTACGTTAGGTTAGGTTAGGTCAGGTTAGGTTAGGTTACGTTAGAATAGGTTAGGTTAGGTTAGGTTACGTTAGGTTAGGTTAAGTTAGGTTAGGTTAGGTTTGGTTAGGTTAGGTTAGGTTAGCTTTGGTTAGGTTAGGTTGGGTTGGGTTGGGTTAGGTTGGGTTAGGTTAGGTTAGGTTAGGTTAGGTTGGGTTAGGTTAGTTTAGGTTAGGTTAGGTTGGGTTGGGTTGGTTAGGTTAGGTTAGGTTAGGTAAGGTTAGGTTAGGTTAGGTTAGGTTACGTTACGTTAAGGTATGAACCGTCGTAAAACCGCATTGAACAATGTCACTTAGTGAGATGCAGTGTTTTTCACCTTTACAAGTTGGGAACTGTGATATCTAATGGGAAAGCGCTTGAAACCGTCGTAATGTTGTAGAAAGCAATGTAAAGTAGCGAGTAAAACGTTTTCTAACGATAGAAGTGCGAAGGTTATGTTAGGTTGAGTTATGTTAGTTTAAGCTAGGTAGCGTCGTGAAACTACCAAAAACAACGTCATCTAACGAGATAGTGTTGTTTTATTGCGAGTACGAAACTGCGATAGGTGAAATGTTGTGAAAGCACACAAAATGGCATGAACTAGCCAGATACTGCGTCTTGTGCCGTTACAAGTGCGAAACTGCTTTATTGTGATATTCTTGTTAAAGCGCATGCAAGTATCTTGAAACCTTAAAGAACGATGTCATTTAGCGAGATACAACGTTCTGTACTGTAATAAGTTGGTGAGAAACTGTGAGGTCAAGCAAATATCGTAATTGTGAACGAAACAGTGTAATTGAGCGTATTTAGATACAAGTGCGAATGTTAGGTTAGGTTGAGATATCAACCGTCGTAAAACCGCATTAAACAATGTCACTTAGTGAGATGTAGTGTTTTTCAACATTACAAGTCGGGAACTACGATATCTTATGTGAAAGCGCATGAAACCGTCGTAATCTTGTAGAAAACATTGTAAAGTTGCGAGTAAAACGTTTTCTAACGATAGAAGTGCGAAGGTTAGCTTGAGTTATGTTAGTTTAAGCTATGTAGCGTCGTGAGACCACCAAAAAGAACGTCATCTAACGAGATAGTGTTGTTTTATTGCGAGTACGAAACTGCGATAGGTAAAATGTTGTGAAAGCACACAAAACGGCATGAACAAGCCAAATACTGCGTGTTGTACCGTTACAAGTGCGAAACTGCTATGTTGTGACATTCTCGGTAAAGCGCATGCAAGTATCGTGAAACCTAAAAGAACGATGTCATTTAGCGAGATACAGCGTTCTGTACTGTAATAAGTTGGTGAGAAACTGTGAGGTCAAGCAAATATCGTAATTGTGAACGAAACAGTGTAATAGAGCGTTTTTCAATACAAGTACGAATGTTAGGTTAGGTTAAGATATGAACCGTCGTAAAACCGCACTAAACAATGTCACTTAGTGAGATGCAGTGTTTTTCACCATTACAAGTCGGGAACTGCGATATCTAATGTGAAAGCGCTTGCAAACGTCGTTAGGTTAGGTTAGGTTAGGTTAGGTCAGGTTAGGTTACGTTAGGTTAGGTTTGGTTAGGTTAGGTTAGGTTAGGTTAGGTTAGGTTATGTTAGGTTAGGTTGGGTTAGGTTAGGTTACGTTAGGTTAAGGTATGAACCGTCGTAAAACCGCAATAAACAATGTCACTTAGTGAGATGCAGTGTTTTCCCCTTTACAAGTTGGGAACTGCGATATCTAATGTGAAAGCGCTTGAAACCGTCGTAATGTTGTAGAAAGCAATGTAAAGTAGCGAGTAAAACGTTTTCTAACGATAGAAGTGCGAAGGTTATGTTAGGTTGAGTTATGTTAGTTTAAGCTAGGTAGCGTCGTGAAACCACCAAAAACGACGTCATCTAACAAGATAGTGTTGTTTTATTGCGAGTACAAAACTGCGATAGGTAAAATGTTGTGAAAGCACACAAAACGGCATTCACAAGCCAAATACTGCGTGTTGTACCGTTACAAGGGCGAAACTGCTATGTTTTGACATTCTCGGTAAAGCGCATGCAAGTATCGTGAAACCTTAAAGAACGATGTCATTTAGCGAGATACAGCGTTCTGTACTGTAATAAGTTGGTGAGAAACTGTGAGGTCAAGCAAATATCGTAATTGTGAACGAAACAGTGTAATTGAGCGTCTTTAGATGCAAGTGCGAATGTTAGGTTAGGTTGACATATCAACCGTCGTAAAACCGCATTAAACAATGTCACTTAGTGAGATTTAGTGTTTTTCAACATTACAAGTCGGGAACTACGATATCTAATGTGAAAACGCATGAAACCGTCGTAATCTTGTAGAAAACATTGTAAAGTTGCGAGTAAAACGTTTTCTAACGATAGAAGTGCGAAGGTTAGGTTATGTTAGGTTAGTTTAAGCTAGGTAGCGTCGTGAAACTACCAAAAACGACGTCATCTAACGAGATAGTGTTGTTTTATAGCGAGTATTAAACTGCGATAGGTGAAATGTTGTGAAAGCACACAAAACGGCATGAACAAGCCAAATACTGCGTGTTCTACCGTTACAAGTGCGAAACTGCTATATTGTGATATTCTCGTTAAAGCGCATGCAAGCATCGTGAAACCTTAAAGAAATATGTCATTTAGCGAGATACAACGTTCTGTACTGCAATAAGTTGGTGAAAAACTGTGAGGTTATGCAAATATCGTAATTGTGAACAAAACAGTGTAAAAGCGTTTTTAGATACAAGTGCGAATTTTAGGTTAGGTTAAGATATGAACCGTCGTAAAACCGCATTAAACAATGTAAATTAGTGAGATGCAGTGTTTTTCACCATTAAAAGTCGGGAACTGCGATATCTAATGTGAAAGCGCTTGCAACCGTTGTTAGGTTAGCTTAGGTTAGGTTAGGTTAGGTTTTAGGTTAGGTTAGGTTAGGTTAGATTAGGTTAGGTTGGGTTGAGTTGGGTTAGGTTAGGTTAGGTTAGGTTAGGTTAGGTTGGATTACGTTAGGTTAGGTTAGGTTACGTTAGGTTAGGTTAGGTTAGGTTACGTTAGGTTAGGTTAGGTTAGGTAAGGATAATTTGGTTAGGTTAGGTAAGGTTAGGTTAGGTTAGGTTGGGTTGGGTGTTGTTGGGTTGGGTGTTGTTGGGTTGGGTTGTGTTGGGTTAGGTTGGGTTAGGTTAGGTTAGGTTACGTTAGGTTATGTTAGGTTAGGTTAGGTTACGTTAGGTTAGGTTAGGTCAGGTACGGTTAGGTTACGTTAGAATAGGTTAGTTTAGGTTAGGTTACGTTAGGTTAGGTTAAGTTAGGTTAGGTTAGGTTTGGTTAGGTTAGCTTAGGTTAGGTTAGGTTGGGTTGGGTTGGGTTGGGTTAGTTTAGGTTAGGTTAGGTTAGGTTGGGTTAGGTTAGTTTAGGTTAGGTTAGGTTAGGTTAGGTTAGGTTGGGTTGGGTTGGGTTAGGTTAGGTTAGGTTAGGTTAGGTAAGGTTAGGTTAGGTTAGGTTACGTTAGGTTAAGGTATGAACCGTCGTAAAACCGCATTAAACAATGTCACTTAGTGAGATGCAGTGTTTTTCACCTTTACAAGTTGGGAACTGTGATATCTAATGTGAAAGCGCTTGAAACCGTCGTAATGTTGTAGAAAGCAATGTAAAGTAGCGAGTAAAACGTTTTCTAACGATAGAAGTGCGAAGGTTATGTTAGGTTGAGTTATGTTAGTTTAAGCTAGGTAGCGTTGTGAAACTACCAAAAACAACGTCATCTAACGAGATAGTGTTGTTTTATTGCGAGTACGAAACTGCGATAGGTGAAATGTTGTGAAAGCACACAAAACGGCATGAACAAGCCAAATACTGCGTGTTGTACCGTTACAAGTGCGAAACTGCTATGTTGTGATATTCTCGTTAAAGCGCATGCAAGCATCGTGAAACCTTAAAGAACGATGTCATTTAGCGAGATACAGCGTTCTGTACTGCAATAAGTTGGTGAAAAACTGTGAGGTTATGCAAATATCCTAATTGTGAACGAAACAGTGTAATAGAGCGTTTTGTAATGCAAGTGCGAATGTTAGGTTAGGTTAAGATATGAACCGTCGTAAAACAGCATTAAACAATGTCACTTAGTGAGATGCAGTGTTTTTCACCATTACAAGTCGGGAACTGCGATATCTAATGTGAAAGCGCTTGCAAACGTCGTTAGGTTAGGTTAGGTTAGGTTAGGGTAGGTTACGTTAGGTTAGGTTAGGTTAGGTTTGGTTAGGTTAGGTTAGGTTAGGTTAGGGATGTTAGGTAAGGTTTGGTTAGGTTAGGTTAGGTTAGGTTGGGTTAGGTAAGGTTAGGTTAGGTTAAGATATGAACCGCGCTAAAACTGCATTAAACAATGTCACTTAGTGAGATGCTGTGTTTTTCACCATTACAAGTCGGGAACTGCGATATCTAATGTGAAAGCGCATGAAACCGTCGTAATCTTGTAGAAAACATTGTAAAGTAGCGAATAAAACGTTTTCTAACGATTGAAGTGCGAAGGTTCGGTTAGTTTGAGCAAGGTAGCGTCGTGAAGCCACCAAAAACGATGTCATCTAACGAGATAGTGTTGTTTTATTGCGAGTACGAAACTGCGATAGGTGAAATATTGGGAAAGCACACAAAATGGCATGAACTAGCCAGATACTGCGTCTTGTGCCGTTACAAGTGCGAAACTGCTTTATTGTGATATTCTCGTTAAAGCGCATGCAAGCATCGTGAAACTTTAAAGAACAATGCCATTTAGCGAGATACAGCGTTCTGTACTGCAATAAGTTGGTGAAAAACTGTGAGGTTATGCAAATATCGTAATTGTGAACGAAACAGTGTAATAGAGCGTTTTTCAATACAAGTACGAATGTTAGGTTAGGTTAAGATATGAACCGTCGTAAAACCGCATTAAACAATGTCACTTAGTGAGATGCAGTGTTTTTCAACATTACAAGTCGGGAACTACGATATCTAATGTGAAAGCGCTTGCAAACGTCGTTAGGTTAGGTTAGGTTAGGTTAGGTTAGGTTACGTTAGGTTAGGTTAGGTTAGGTTTGGTTAGGTTAGGTTAGGTTAGGTTAGGTTAGGGATGTTAGGTAAGGTTTGGTTAGGTTAGGTTAGGTTAGGTTACGTTAGGTTAGGTTAGGTTACGTTAGGTTAGGTTAGGTTAGGTTAGGTTAGGTTAGGTTGGGTTAGGTTAGGTTAGGTTACGTTAGGTTAAGGTATGAACCGTCGTAAAACCGCAATAAACAATGTCACTTCGTGAGATGCAGTGTTTTTCACCTTTACAAGTTGGGAACTGCGATATCTATTGTGAAAGCGCTTGAAACCGTCGTAATGTTGTAGAAAGCAATGTAAAGTAGCGAGTAAAACGTTTTCTAACGATAGAAGTGCGAAGGTTATGTTAGGTTGAGTTATGTTAGTTTAAGCTAGGTAGCGTCGTGAAACCACCAAAAACGACGTCATCTAACGAGATAGTGTTGTTTTATTGCGAGTACGAAACTGCGATAGGTAAAATGTGAAAGCACACAAAACGGCATGAACAAGCCAAATACTGCGTGTTGTACCGTTACAAGTGCGAAACTGCTATGTTTTGACATTCTCGGTAAAGCGCATGCAAGTATCGTGAAACCTTAAAGAACGATGTCATTTAGCGAGATACAGCGTTCTGTACTGTAATAAGTTGGTGAGAAACTGTGAGGTCAAGCAAATATCGTAATTGTGAACGAAACAGTGTAATTGAGCGTACTTAGATACAAGTGCGAATGTTAGGTTAGGCTGAGATATACACCGTCGTAAAACCGCATTAAACAATGTCACTTAGTGAGATGTAGTGTTTTTCAACATTACAAGTCGGGAACTACGATATCTAATGTGAAAGCGCATGAAACCGTCGTAATCTTGTATAAAACATTGTAAAGTTGCGAGTAAAACGTTTTCTAACGATAGAAGTGCGAAGGTTAGGTTAGGTTAGGTTAGTTTAAGCTAGGTAGCGTCGTGAAACTACCAAAAACGACGTCATCTAACGAGATAGTGTTGTTTTATAGCGAGTATTAAACTGCGATAGGTGAAATGTTGTGAAAGCACACAAAACGGCATGAACAAGCCAAATACTGCGTGTTCTACCGTTACAAGTGCGAAACTGCTATATTGTGATATTCTCGTTAAAGCGCATGCAAGCATCGTGAAACTTTAAAGAACAATGCCATTTAGCGAGATACAGCGTTCTGTACTGCAATAAGTTGGTGAAAAACTGTGAGGTTATGCAAATATCGTAATTGTGAACGAAACAGTGTAATAGAGCGTTTTTCAATACAAGTACGAATGTTAGGTCAGGTTAAGATATGAACCGTCGTAAAACCGCATTAAACAATGTCACTTAGTGAGATGTAGTGTTTTTCAACATTACAAGTCGGGAACTACGATATCTAATGTGAAAGCGCATGAAACCGTCGTAATCTTGTATAAAACATTGTAAAGTTGCGAGTAAAACGTTTTCTGACGATAGAAGTGCGAAGGTTAGGTTAGGTTAGGTTAGTTTAAGCTAGGTAGCGTCGTGAAACTACCAAAAACGACGTCATCTAACGAGATAGTGTTGTTTTATAGCGAGTATTAAACTGCGATAGGTGAAATGTTGTGAAAGCACACAAAACGGCATGAACAAGCCAAATACTGCGTGTTCTACCGTTACAAGTGCGAAACTGCTATATTGTGATATTCTCGTTAAAGCGCATGCAAGCATCGTGAAACTTTAAAGAACAATGCCATTTAGCGAGATACAGCGTTCTGTACTGCAATAAGTTGGTGAAAAACTGTGAGGTTATGCAAATATCGTAATTGTGAACGAAACAGTGTAATAGAGCGTTTTTCAATACAAGTACGAATGTTAGGTTAGGTTAAGATATGAACCGTCGTAAAACCGCATTAAACAATGTCACTTAGTGAGATGCAGTGTTTTTCAACATTACAAGTCGGGAACTACGATATCTAATGTGAAAGCGCTTGCAAACGTCGTTAGGTTAGGTTAGGTTAGGTTAGGTTAGGTTACGTTAGGTTAGGTTAGGTTAGGTTTGGTTAGGTTAGGTTAGGTTAGGTTAGGTTAGGGATGTTAGGTAAGGTTTGGTTAGGTTAGGTTAGGTTAGGTTAGGTTACGTTAGGTTAGGTTAGGTTACGTTAGGTTAGGTTAGGTTAGGTTAGGTTAGGTTAGGTAAGGATAATTTGGTTAGGTTAGGTAAGGTTAGGTTAGGTTAGGTTAGGTTGGGTTGGGTGTTGTTGGGTTGGGTTGGGTTGGGTTAGGCTGAGTTAGGTTAGGTTAGGTTAGGTTACGTTAGGTTATGTTAGGTTAGGTTAGGTTACGTTAGGTTAGGTTAGGTCAGGTAAGGTTAGGTTACGTTAGAATAGGTTAGGTTAGGTTAGGTTACGTTAGGTTAGGTTAAGTTAGGTTAGGTTTGGTTTGGTTAGCTTAGGTTAGGTTAGCTTAGGTTAGGTTAGGTTGGGTTGGGTTGGGTTAGGTTGGGTTAGGTTAGGTTAGGTTAGGTTAGGTTGGGTTAGGTTAGTTTAGGTTAGGTTAGGTTAGGTTAGGTTGGGTTGGGTTGGGTTAGGTTAGGTTAGGTTAGGTTAGGTTAGGTAAGGTTAGGTTAGGTTAGGTTAGGTTACGTTAGGTTAAGGTATGAACCGTCGTAAAACCGCATTAAACAATGTCACTTAGTGAGATGCTGTGTTTTTCACCATTACAAGTCGGGAACTGCGATATCTAATGTGAAAGCGCATGAAACCGTCGTAATCTTGTAGAAAACATTGTAAAGTAGCGAATAAAACGTTTTCTAACGATATAAGTGCGAAGGTTCGGTTAGTTTGAGCTAGGTAGCGTCGTGAAACCACCAAAAACGATGTCATCTAACGAGATAGTGTTGTTTTATTGCGAGTACGAAACTGCGATAGGTGAAATGTTGTGAAAGCACACAAAACGGCATGAACAAGCCAAATACTGCGTGTTGTACCGTTACAAGTGCGAAACTGCTATGTTGTGACATTCTCGGTAAAGCGCATGCAAGTATCGTGAAACCTTAAAGAACGATGTCATTTAGCGAGATACAGCGTTCTGTACTGTAATAAGTTGGTGAGAAACTGTGAGGTCAAGCAAATATCGTAATTGTGAACGAAACAGTGTAATTGAGCGTCTTTAGATACAAGTGCGAATGTTAGGTTAGGTGGACATATCAACCATCGTAAAACCGCATTAAACAACGTCACTTAGTGAGATGTAGCGTTTTTCAACATTACAAGTCGGGAACTACGATATCTAATGTGAAAGCGCATGAAACCGTCGTAATCTTGTAGAAAACATTGTAAAGTTGCGAGTAAAATGTTTTCTAACGATAGAAGTGCGAAGGTTAGGTTAGGTTAGGTTAGTTTAGGCTAGGTAGCGTCGTGAAACTACCAAAAACGACGTCATCTAAAGAGATAGTGTTGTTTTATTGCGAGTATTAAACTGCGATAGGTGAAATGTTGTGAAAGCACACAAAACTGCATGAACAAGCCAAATAACGCGTGTTCTACCGTTACAAGTGCGAAACTGCTATATTGTGATATTCTCGTTAAAGCGCATGCAAGCATCGTGAAACCTTAAAGAACAATGTCATTTAGCGAGATACAGCGTTCTGTACTGCAATAAGTATGTGAAAAACTGTGAGGTTATGCAAATATCGTAATTGTGAACGATACAGTGTAATAGAGCGTTTTTCAATACAAGTACGAATGTTAGGTTAGGTTAAGATATGAACCGTCGTAAAACCGCACTAAACAATGTCACTTAGTGAGATGCAGTGTTTTTCACCATTAAAAGTCGGGAACTGCGATATCTAATGTGAAAGCGCTTGCAAACGTCGTTAGGTTAGGTTAGGTTAGGTTAGGTCAGGTTAGGTTACATTAGGTTAGGTTTGGTTAGGTTAGGTTAGGTTAGGTTAGGTTATGTTAGGTTAGGTTGGGTTAGGTTAGGTTAGGTTACGTTAGGTTAAGGTATGAACCGTCGTAAAACCGCAATAAACAATGTCACTTAGTGAGATGCAGTGTTTTTCCCTTTACAAGTTGGGAACTGCGATATCTAATGTGAAAGCGCTTGAAACCGTCGTAATGTTGTAGAAAGCAATGTAAAGTAGCGACTAAAACGTTTTCTAACGATAGAAGTGCGAAGGTTATGTTAGGTTGAGTTATGTTTAAGCTAGGTAGCGTCGTGAAACCACCAAAAACGACGTCATCTAACAAGATAGTGTTGTTTTATTGCGAGTACGAAACTGCGATAGGTAAAATGTTGTGAAAGCACACAAAACGGCATGAACAAGCCAAATACTGCGTGTTGTACCGTTACAAGTGCGAAACTGCTATATTGTGATATTCTCGTTAAAGCGCATGCAAGCATCGTGAAACCTTAAAGAAATATGTCATTTAGCGAGATACAACGTTCTGTACTGCAATAAGTTGGTGAAAAACTGTGAGGTTATGCAAATATCGTAATTGTGAACAAAACAGTGTAAAAGCGTTTTTAGATACAAGTGCGAATGTTAGGTTAGGTTAAGATATGAACCGTCGTAAAACCGCATTAAACAATGTAAATTAGTGAGATGCTGTGTTTTTCACCATTAAAAGTCGGGAACTGCGATATCTAATGTGAAAGCGCTTGCAACCGTTGTTAGGTTAGGTTAGGTTAGGTTAGGTTAGGTTTTGTTAGGTTAGGTTAGGTTAGGTTAGATTAGGTTAGGTTGGGTTGAGTTGGGTTAGGTTAGGTTAGGTTAGGTTAGGTTGGGTTAGGTTAGGTTAGGTTAGGTTGGGTTACGTTAGGTTAGGTTAGGTTACGTTAGGTTAGGTTAGGTTAGGTTACGTTAGGTTAGGTTAGGTTAGGTAAGGATAATTTGGTTAGGTTAGGTAAGGTTAGGTTAGGTTAGGTTGGGTTGGGTGTTGTTGGGTTGGGTGTTGTTGGGTTGGGTTGGGTTGGGTTAGGTTGGGTTAGGTTAGGTTAGGTTACGTTAGGTTATGTTAGGTTAGGTTAGGTTACGTTAGGTTAGGTTAGGTCAGGTAAGGTTAGGTTACGTTAGAATAGGTTAGGTTAGGTTAGGTTACGTTAGGTTAGGTTAAGTTAGGTTAGGTTAGGTTTGGTTAGGTTAGCTTAGGTTAGGTTAGGTTGGGTTGGGTTGGGTTGGGTTAGGTTAGGTTAGGTTAGGTTAGGTTGGGTTAGGTTAGTTTAGGTTAGGTTAGGTTAGGTTAGGTTAGGTTGGGTTGGGTTGGGTTAGGTTAGGTTAGGTTAGGTTAGGTAAGGTTAGGTTAGCTTAGGTTACGTTACGTTAAGGTATGAACCGTCGTAAAACCGCATTAAACAATGTCATAAGTGAGATGCAGTGTTTTTCACCTTTACAAGTTGGGAACTGTGATATCTAATGTGAAAGCGCTTGAAACCGTCGTAATGTTGTAGAAAGCAATGTAAAGTAGCGAGTAAAACGTTTTCTAACGATAGAAGTGCGAAGGTTATGTTAGGTTGAGTTATGTTAGTTTAAGCTAGGTAGCGTTGTGAAACTACCAAAAACAACGTCATCTAACGAGATAGTGTTGTTTTATTGCGAGTACGAAACTGCGATAGGTGAAATGTTGTGAAAGCACACAAAACGGCATGAACAAGCCAAATACTGCGTGTTGTACCGTTACAAGTGCGAAACTGCTATGTTGTGATATTCTCGTTAAAGCGCATGCAAGCATCGTGAAACCTTAAAGAACGATGTCATTTAGCGAGATACAGCGTTCTGTACTGCAATAAGTTGGTGAAAAACTGTGAGGTTATGCAAATATCCTAATTGTGAACGAAACAGTGTAATAGAGCGTTTTTTAATGCAAGTGCGAATGTTAGGTTAGGTTAAGATATGAACCGTCGTAAAACCGCATTAAACAATGTCACTTAGTGAGATGCAGTGTTTTTCACCATTACAAGTCGGGAACTGCGATATCTAATGTGAAAGCGCTTGCAAACGTCGTTAGGTTAGGTTAGGTTAGGTTAGGTTAGGTTACGTTAGGTTAGGTTAGGTTAGGTTTGGTTAGGTTAGGTTAGGTTAGGTTAGGTTAGGGATGTTAGGTAAGGTTTGGTTAGGTTAGGTTAGGTTAGGTTGGGTTAGGTAAGGTTAGGTTAGGTTAAGATATGAACCGCGCTAAAACCGCATTAAACAATGTCACTTAGTGAGATGCTGTGTTTTTCACCATTACAAGTCGGGAACTGCGATATCTAATGTGAAAGCGCATGAAACCGTCGTAATCTTGTAGAAAACATTGTAAAGTAGCGAATAAAACGTTTTCTAACGATAGAAGTGCGAAGGTTCGGTTAGTTTGAGCTAGGTAGCGTCGTGAAACCACCAAAAACGATGTCATCTAACGAGATAGTGGTGTTTTATTGCGAGTACGAAACTGCGATAGGTGAAATGTTGTGAAAGCACACAAAACGGCATGAACAAGCCAAATACTGCGTGTTGTACCGTTACAAGTTCGAAACTGCTATGTTGTGACATTCTCGGTAAAGCGCATGCAAGTATCGTGAAACCTTAAAGAACGATGTCATTTAGCGAGATACAGCGTTCTGTACTGTAATAAGTTGGTGAGAAACTGTGAGGTCAAGCAAATATCGTAATTGTGAACGAAACAGTGTAATTGAGCGTCTTTAGATACAAGTGCGAATGTTAGGTTAGGTTGACATATCAACCATCGTAAAACCGCATTAAACAACGTCACTTAGTGAGATGTAGCGTTTTTCAACATTACAAGTCGGGAACTACGATATCTAATGTGAAAGCGCATGAAACCGTCGTAATCTTGTAGAAAACATTGTAAAGTTGCGAGTAAAATGTTTTCTAACGATAGAAGTGCGAAGGTTAGGTTAGGTTAGGTTAGTTTAGGCTAGGTAGCGTCGTCAAACTACCAAAAACGACGTCATCTAAAGAGATAGTGTTGTTTTATTGCGAGTATTAAACTGCGATAGGTGAAATGTTGTGAAAGCACACAAAACGGCATGAACAAGCCAAATACTGCGTGTTCTACCGTTACAAGTGCGAAACTGCTATATTGTGATATTCTCGTTAAAGCGCATGCAAGCATCGTGAAACCTTAAAGAACAATGTCATTTAGCGAGATACAGCGTTCTGTACTGCAATAAGTTGGTGAAAAACTGTGAGGTTATGCAAATATCGTAATTGTGAACGATACAGTGTAATAGAGCGTTTTTCAATACAAGTACGAATGTTAGGTTAGGTTAAGATATGAACCGTCGTAAAACCGCACTAAACAATGTCACTTAGTGAGATGCAGTGTTTTTCACCATTACAAGTCGGGAACTGCGATATCTAATGTGAAAGCGCTTGCAAACGTCGTTAGGTTAGGTTAGGTTAGGTTAGGTCAGGTTAGGTTACGTTAGGTTAGGTTTGGTTAGGTTAGGTTAGGTTAGGTTAGGTTATGCTAGGTTAGGTTGGGTTAGGTTAGGTTAGGTTACGTTAGGTTAAGGTATGAACCGTCGTAAAACCGCAATAAACAATGTCACTTAGTGAGATGCAGTGTTTTTCCCTTTACAAGTTGGGAACTGCGATATCTAATGTGAAAGCGCTTGAAACCGTCGTAATGTTGTAGAAAGCAATGTAAAGTAGCGACTAAAACGTTTTCTAACGATAGAAGTGCGAAGGTTATGTTAGGTTGAGTTATGTTAGTTTAAGCTAGGTAGCGTCGTGAAACCACCAAAAACGACGTCATCTAACAAGATAGTGTTGTTTTATTGCGAGTACGAAACTGCAATAGGTAAAATGTTGTGAAAGCACACAAAACGGCATGAACAAGCCAAATACTGCGTGTTGTACCGTTACAAGTGCGAAACTGCTATGTTTTGACATTCTCGGTAAAGCGCATGCAAGTATCGTGAAACCTTAAAGAACGATGTCATTTAGCGAGATACAGCGTTCTGTACTGTAATAAGTTGGTGAGAAACTGTGAGGTCAAGCAAATATCGTAATTGTGAACGAAACAGTGTAATTGAGCGTCTTTAGATGCAAGTGCGAATGTTAGGTTAGGTTGACATATCAACCGTCGTAAAACCGCATTAAACAATGTCACTTAGTGAGATTTAGTGTTTTTCAACATTACAAGTCGGGAACTACGATATCTAATGTGAAAACGCATGAAACCGTCGTAATCTTGTAGAAAACATTGTAAAGTTGCGAGTAAAACGTTTTCTAACGATAGAAGTGCGAAGGTTAGGTTATGTTAGGTTAGTTTAAGCTAGGTAGCGTCGTGAAACTACCAAAAACGACGTCATCTAACGAGATAGTGTTGTTTTATAGCGAGTATTAAACTGCGATAGGTGAAATGTTGTGAAAGCACACAAAACGGCATGAACAAGCCAAATACTGCGTGTTCTACCGTTACAAGTGCGAAACTGCTATATTGTGATATTCTCGTTAAAGCGCATGCAAGCATCGTGAAACCTTAAAGAAATATGTCATTTAGCGAGATACAACGTTCTGTACTGCAATAAGTTGGTGAAAAACTGTGAGGTTATGCAAATATCGTAATTGTGAACAAAACAGTGTAAAAGCGTTTTTAGATACAAGTGCGAATGTTAGGTTAGGTTAAGATATGAACCGTCGTAAAACCGCATTAAACAATGTAAATTAGTGAGATGCTGTGTTTTTCACCATTAAAAGTCGGGAACTGCGATATCTAATGTGAAAGCGCTTGCAACCGTTGTTAGGTTAGGTTAGGTTAGGTTAGGTTAGGTTTTGTTAGGTTAGGTTAGGTTAGGTTAGATTAGGTTAGGTTGGGTTGAGTTGGGTTAGGTTAGGTTAGGTTAGGTTAGGTTGGGTTAGGTTAGGTTAGGTTAGGTTGGGTTACGTTAGGTTAGGTTAGGTTACGTTAGGTTAGGTTAGGTTAGGTTACGTTAGGTTAGGTTAGGTTAGGTAAGGATAATTTGGTTAGGTTAGGTAAGGTTAGGTTAGGTTAGGTTGGGTTGGGTGTTGTTGGGTTGGGTGTTGTTGGGTTGGGTTGGGTTGGGTTAGGTTGGGTTAGGTTAGGTTAGGTTACGTTAGGTTATGTTAGGTTAGGTTAGGTTACGTTAGGTTAGGTTAGGTCAGGTAAGGTTAGGTTACGTTAGAATAGGTTAGGTTAGGTTAGGTTACGTTAGGTTAGGTTAAGTTAGGTTAGGTTAGGTTTGGTTAGGTTAGCTTAGGTTAGGTTAGGTTGGGTTGGGTTGGGTTGGGTTAGGTTAGGTTAGATTAGGTTAGGTTGGGTTAGGTTAGTTTAGGTTAGGTTAGGTTAGGTTAGGTTGGGTTGGGTTGGGTTAGGTTAGGTTAGGTTAGGTTAGGTAAGGTTAGGTTAGCTTAGGTTACATTAGGTTAAGGTATGAACCGTCGTAAAACGGCATTAAACAATGTCACTTAGTGAGATGCAGTGTTTTTCACCTTTACAAGTTGGGAACTGTGATATCTAATGTGAAAGCGCTTGAAACCGTCGTAATGTTGTAGAAAGCAATGTAAAGTAGCGAGTAAAACGTTTTCTAACGATAGAAGTGCGAAGGTTATGTTAGGTTGAGTTATGTTAGTTTAAGCTAGGTAGCGTTGTGAAACTACCAAAAACAACGTCATCTAACGAGATAGTGTTGTTTTATTGCGAGTACGAAACTGCGATAGGTGAAATGTTGTGAAAGCACACAAAACGGCATGAACAAGCCAAATACTGCGTGTTGTACCGTTACAAGTGCGAAACTGCTATGTTGTGATATTCTCGTTAAAGCGCATGCAAGCATCGTGAAACCTTAAAGAACGATGTCATTTAGCGAGATACAGCGTTCTGTACTGCAATAAGTTGGTGAAAAACTGTGAGGTTATGCAAATATCCTAATTGTGAACGAAACAGTGTAATAGAGCGTTTTTTAATGCAAGTGCGAATGTTAGGTTAGGTTAAGATATGAACCGTCGTAAAACCGCATTAAACAATGTCACTTAGTGAGATGCAGTGTTTTTCACCATTACAAGTCGGGAACTGCGATATCTAATGTGAAAGCGCTTGCAAACGTCGTTAGGTTAGGTTCGGTTAGGTTAGGTTAGGTTACGTTAGGTTAGGTTAGGTTAGGTTTGGTTAGGTTAGGTTAGGTTAGGTTAGGTTAGGGATGTTAGGTAAGGTTTGGTTAGGTTAGGTTAGGTTAGGTTGGGTTAGGTAAGGTTAGGTTAGGTTAAGATATGAACCGCGCTAAAACCGCATTAAACAATGTCACTTAGTGAGATGCTGTGTTTTTCACCATTACAAGTCGGGAACTGCGATATCTAATGTGAAAGCGCATGAAACCGTCGTAATCTTGTAGAAAACATTGTAAAGTAGCGAATAAAACGTTTTCTAAAGATAGAAGTGCGAAGGTTCGGTTAGTTTGAGCTAGGTAGCGTCGTGAAACCACCAAAAACGATGTCATCTAACGAGATAGTGTTGTTTTATTGCGAGTACGAAACTGCGATAGGTGAAATGTTGTGAAAGCACACGGCATGAACAAGCCAAATACTGCGTGTTGTACCGTTACAAGTGCGAAACTGCTATGTTGTGACATTCTCGGTAAAGCGCATGCAAGTATCGTGAAACCTTAAAGAACGATGTCATTTAGCGAGATACAGCGTTCTGTACTGTAATAAGTTGGTGAGAAACTGTGAGGTCAAGCAAATATCGTAATTGTGAACGAAACAGTGTAATTGAGCGTCTTTGGATACAAGTGCGAATGTTAGGTTAGGTTGACATATCAACCATCGTAAAACCGCATTAAACAACGTCACTTAGTGAGATGTAGCGTTTTTCAACATTACAAGTCGGGAACTACGATATCTAATGTGAAAGCGCATGAAACCGTCGTAATCTTGTAGAAAACATTGTAAAGTTGCGAGTAAAATGTTTTCTAACGATAGAAGTGCGAAGGTTAGGTTAGGTTAGGTTAGTTTAGGCTAGGTAGCGTCGTGAAACTACCAAAAACGACGTCATCTAAAGAGATAGTGTTGTTTTATTGCGAGTATTAAACTGCGATAGGTGAAATGTTGTGAAAGCACACAAAACGGCATGAACAAGCCAAATACTGCGTGTTCTACCGTTACAAGTGCGAAACTGCTATATTGTGATATTCTCGTTAAAGCGCATGCAAGCATCGTGAAACCTTAAAGAACAATGTCATTTAGCGAGATACAGCGTTCTGTACTGCAATAAGTTGGTGAAAACCGTGAGGTTATGCAAATATCGTAATTGTGAACGATACAGTGTAATAGAGCGTTTTTCAATACAAGTACGAATGTTAGGTTAGGTTAAGATATGAACCGTCGTAAAACCGCACTAAACAATGTCACTTAGTGAGATGCAGTGTTTTTCACCATTACAAGTCGGGAACTGCGATATCTAATGTGAAAGCGCTTGCAAACGTCGTTAGGTTAGGTTAGGTTAGGTTAGGTCAGGTTAGGTTACGTTAGGTTAGGTTTGGTTAGGTTAGGTTAGGTTAGGTTAGGTTATGTTAGGTTAGGTTGGGTTAGGTTAGGTTAGGTTACGTTAGGTTAAGGTATGAACCGTCGTAAAACCGCAATAAACAATGTCACTTAGTGAGATGCAGTGTTTTTCCCTTTACAAGTTGGGAACTGCGATATCTAATGTGAAAGCGCTTGAAACCGTCGTAATGTTGTAGAAAGCAATGTAAAGTAGCGACTAAAACGTTTTCTAACGATAGAAGTGCGAAGGTTATGTTAGGTTGAGTTATGTTAGTTTAAGCTAGGTAGCGTCGTGAAACCACCAAAAACGACGTCATCTAACAAGATAGTATTGTTTTATTGCGAGTACGAAACTGCGATAGGTAAAATGTTGTGAAAGCACACAAAACGGCATGAACAAGCCAAATACTGCGTGTTGTACCGTTACAAGTGCGAAACTGCTATGTTTTGACATTCTCGGTAAAGCGCATGCAAGTATCGTGAAACCTTAAAGAACGATGTCATTTAGCGAGATACAGCGTTCTGTACTGTAATAAGTTGGTGAGAAACTGTGAGGTCAAGCAAATATCGTAATTGTGAACGAAACAGTGTAATTGAGCGTCTTTAGATGCAAGTGCGAATGTTAGGTTAGGTTGACATATCAACCGTCGTAAAACCGCATTAAACAATGTCACTTAGTGAGATTTAGTGTTTTTCAACATTACAAGTCGGGAACTACGATATCTAATGTGAAAACGCATGAAACCGTCGTAATCTTGTAGAAAACATTGTAAAGTTGCGAGTAAAACGTTTTCTAACGATAGAAGTGCGAAGGTTAGGTTATGTTAGGTTAGTTTAAGCTAGGTAGCGTCGTGAAACTACCAAAAACGACGTCATCTAACGAGATAGTGTTGTTTTATAGCGAGTATTAAACTGCGATAGGTGAAATGTTGTGAAAGCACACAAAACGGCATGAACAAGCCAAATACTGCGTGTTCTACCGTTACAAGTGCGAAACTGCTATATTGTGATATTCTCGTTAAAGCGCATGCAAGCATCGTGAAACCTTAAAGAAATATGTCATTTAGCGAGATACAACGTTCTGTACTGCAATAAGTTGGTGAAAAACTGTGAGGTTATGCAAATATCGTAATTGTGAACAAAACAGTGTAAAAGCGTTTTTAGATACAAGTGCGAATGTTAGGTTAGGTTAAGATATGAACGGTCGTAAAACCGCATTAAACAATGTAAATTAGTGAGATGCTGTGTTTTTCACCATTAAAAGTCGGGAACTGCGATATCTAATGTGAAAGCGCTTGCAACCGTTGTTAGGTTAGGTTAGGTTAGGTTAGGTTAGGTTTTGTTAGGTTAGGTTAGGTTAGGTTAGGTTAGATTAGGTTAGGTTGGGTTGAGTTGGGTTAGGTTAGGTTAGGTTAGGTTAGGTTGGGTTAGGTTAGGTTAGGTTAGGTTGGGTTACGTTAGGTTAGGTTAGGCTACGTTAGGTTAGGTTAGGTTACGTTAGGTTAGGCTAGGTTAGGTAAGGATAATTTGGTTAGGTTAGGTAAGGTTAGGTTAGGTTAGGTTGGGTTGGGTGTTGTTGGGTTGGGTGTTGTTGGGTTGGGTTGGGTTAGGTTGGGTTAGGTTAGGTTAGGTTACGTTAGGTTATGTTAGGTTAGGTTAGGTTACGTTAGGTTAGGTTAGGTCAGGTAAGGTTAGGTTACGTTAGAATAGGTTAGGTTAGGTTAGGTTACGTTAGGTTAGGTTAAGTTAGGTTAGGTTAGGTTTGGTTAGGTTAGCTTAGGTTAGGTTAGGTTGGGTTGGGTTGGGTTGGGTTAGGTTAGGTTAGGTTAGGTTAGTTTGGGTTAGGTTAGTTTAGGTTAGGTTAGGTTAGGTTAGGTTGGGTTGGGTTGGGTTAGGTTAGGTTAGGTTAGGTTAGGTAAGGTTAGGTTAGCTTAGGTTACGTTAGGTTAAGGTATGAACCGTCGTAAAACCGCATTAAACAATGTCACTTAGTGAGATGTAGTGTTTTTCACCTTTACAAGTTGGGAACTGTGATATCTAATGTGAAAGCGCATGAAACCGTCGTAATGTTGTAGAAAGCAATGTAAAGTAGCGAGTAAAACGTTTTCTAACGATAGAAGTGCGAAGGTTATGTTAGGTTGAGTTATGTTAGTTTAAGCTAGGTAGCGTCGTGAAACTACCAAAAACAACGTCATCTAACGAGATAGTGTTGTTTTATTGCGAGTACGAAACTGCGATAGGTGAAATGTTGTGAAAGCACACAAAACGGCATGAACAAGCCAAATACTGCGTGTTGTACCGTTACAAGTGCGAAACTGCTATGTTGTGATATTCTCGTTAAAGCGCATGCAAGCATCGTGAAACCTTAAAGAACGATGTCATTTAGCGAGATACAGCGTTCTGTACTGCAATGTTCGTGAAAAACTGTGAGGTTATGCAAATATCCTAATTGTGAACGAAACAGTGTAATAGAGCGTTTTTTAATGCAAGTGCGAATGTTAGGTTAGGTTAAGATATGAACCGTCGTAAAACCGCATTAAACAATGTCACTTAGTGAGATGCAGTGTTTTTCACTTATAGAAGTCGGGAACTGCGATATCTAATGTGAAAGCGCTTGCAAACGTCGTTAGGTTAGGTTAGGTTAGGTTAGGTTAGGTTACGTTAGGTTAGGTTAGGTTAGGTTTGGTTAGGTTAGGTTAGGTTAGGTTAGGTTAGGGATGTTACGTTAGGTTAAGATATGAACCGCGCTAAAACCGCATTAAACAATGTCACTTAGTGAGATGCTGTGTTTTTCACCATTACAAGTCGGGAACTGCGATATCTAATGTGAAAGCGCATGAAACCGTCGTAATCTTGTAGAAAACATTGTAAAGTAGCGAATAAAACGTTTTCTAACGATAGAAGTGCGAAGGTTCGGTTAGTTTGAGCTAGGTAGCGTCGTGAAGCCACCAAAAACGATGTCATCTAACGAGATAGTGTTGTTTTATTGCGAGTACGAAAATGCGATAGGTGAAATATTGGGAAAGCACACAAAATGGCATGAACTAGCCAGATACTGCGTCTTGTGTCGTTACAAGTGCGAAACTGCTTTATTGTGATATTCTCGTTAAAGCGCATGCAAGTATCGTGAAACCTTAAAGAACGATGTCATTTAGCGAGATACAGCGTTCTGTACTTTAATAAGTTTGTGAGAAACTGTGAGGTCAAGCAAATATCGTAATTGTGAACGAAACAGTGTAATTGAGCGTATTTAGATACAAGTGCGAATGTTAGGTTAGGTTGAGATATCAACCGTCGTAAAACCGCCTTAAACAATGTCACTTAGTGAGATGTAGTGTTTTTCAACTTTACAAGTCGGGAACTACGATATCTAATGTGAAAGCGCATGAAACCGTCGTAATCTTGTAGAAAACATTGTAAAGTTGCGAGTAAAACGTTTTCTAACGATAGAAGTGCGAAGGTTAGCTTGAGTTATGTTAGTTTAAGCTATGTAGCGTCGTGAGACCACCAAAAAGGACGTCATCTAACGAGATAGTGTTGTTTTATTGCATGTACGAAACTGCAATAGGTGAAATGTTGTGAAAGTACACAAAACGGCTTGAACAAGCCAGATACTGCGTGTTGTACCGTTACAAGTGCGAAACTGCTATAATGTGATATTCTCGTTAAAGCGCATGCAAGCATCGTGAAACCTTAAAGAACAATGTCATTTAGCGAGATACAGCGTTCTGTACTGCAATAAGTTGGTGAAAAACTGTGAGGTTATGCAAATATCGTAATTGTGAACAAAACAGTGTAATAGAGCGTTTTTAGATACAAGTGCGAATGTTAGGTTAGGTTAAGATATGAACCATCGTAAAACCGCATTAAACAATGTAAATTAGTGAGATGCTGTGTTTTTCACCATTAAAAGTCGGGAACTGCGATATCTAATGTGAAAGCGCTTGCAACCGTTGTTAGGTTAGGTTAGGTTAGGTTAGGTTAGGTTTTGTTAGGTTAGGTTAGGTTAGGTTAGGTTAGATTAGGTTAGGTTGGGTTGAGTTGGGTTAGGTTAGGTTAGGTTAGGTTGGGTTAGGTTAGGTTAGGTTAGGTTGGGTTACGTTAGGTTAGGTTAGGTTACGTTAGGTTAGGTTAGGTTAGGTTACGTTAGGTTAGGCTAGGTTAGGTAAGGATAATTTGGTTAGGTTAGGTAAGGTTAGGTTAGGTTAGGTTGGGTTGGGTGTTGTTGGGTTGGGTGTTGTTGGGTTGGGTTGGGTTGGGTTAGGTTGGGTTAGGTTAGGTTAGGTTACGTTAGGTTATGTTAGGTTAGGTTAGGTTACGTTAGGTTAGGTTAGGTCAGGTAAGGTTAGGTTACGTTAGAATAGGTTAGGTTAGGTTAGGTTACGTTAGGTTAGGTTAAGTTAGGTTAGGTTAGGTTTGGTTAGGTTAGCTTAGGTTAGGTTAGGTTGGGTTGGGTTGGGTTGGGTTAGGTTAGGTTAGGTTAGGTTAGTTTGGGTTAGGTTAGTTTAGGTTAGGTTAGGTTAGGTTAGGTTGGGTTGGGTTGGGTTAGGTTAGGTTAGGTTAGGTTAGGTAAGGTTAGGTTAGCTTAGGTTACGTTAGGTTAAGGTATGAACCGTCGTAAAACCGCATTAAACAATGTCACTTAGTGAGATGTAGTGTTTTTCACCTTTACAAGTTGGGAACTGTGATATCTAATGTGAAAGCGCATGAAACCGTCGTAATGTTGTAGAAAGCAATGTAAAGTAGCGAGTAAAACGTTTTCTAACGATAGAAGTGCGAAGGTTATGTTAGGTTGAGTTATGTTAGTTTAAGCTAGGTAGCGTCGTGAAACTACCAAAAACAACGTCATCTAACGAGATAGTGTTGTTTTATTGCGAGTACGAAATTGCGATAGGTGAAATGTTGTGAAAGCACACAAAATGGCATGAACAAGCCAAATACTGCGTGTTGTACCGTTACAAGTGCGAAACTGCTATGTTGTGATATTCTCGTTAAAGCGCATGCAAGCATCGTGAAACCTTAAAGAACGATGTCATTTAGCGAGATACAGCGTTCTGTACTGCAATGTTCGTGAAAAACTGTGAGGTTATGCAAATATCCTAATTGTGAACGAAACAGTGTAATAGAGCGTTTTTTAATGCAAGTGCGAATGTTAGGTTAGGTTAAGATATGAACCGTCGTAAAACCGCATTAAACAATGTCACTTAGTGAGATGCAGTGTTTTTCACTTATAGAAGTCGGGAACTGCGATATCTAATGTGAAAGCGCTTGCAAACGTCGTTAGGTTAGGTTAGGTTAGGTTAGGTTAGGTTACGTTAGGTTAGGTTAGGTTAGGTTTGGTTAGGTTAGGTTAGGTTAGGTTAGGTTAGGGATGTTACGTTAGGTTAAGATATGAACCGCGCTAAAACCGCATTAAACAATGTCACTTAGTGAGATGCTGTGTTTTTCACCATTACAAGTCGGGAACTGCGATATCTAATGTGAAAGCGCATGAAACCGTCGTAATCTTGTAGAAAACATTGTAAAGTAGCGAATAAAACGTTTTCTAACGATAGAAGTGCGAAGGTTCGGTTAGTTTGAGCTAGGTAGCGTCGTGAAGCCACCAAAAACGATGTCATCTAACGAGATAGTGTTGTTTTATTGCGAGTACGAAAATGCGATAGGTGAAATATTGGGAAAGCACACAAAATGGCATGAACTAGCCAGATACTGCGTCTTGTGTCGTTACAAGTGCGAAACTGCTTTATTGTGATATTCTCGTTAAAGCGCATGCAAGTATCGTGAAACCTTAAAGAACGATGTCATTTAGCGAGATACAGCGTTCTGTACTTTAATAAGTTTGTGAGAAACTGTGAGGTCAAGCAAATATCGTAATTGTGAACGAAACAGTGTAATTGAGCGAGATACAAGTGCGAATGTTAGGTTAGGTTGAGATATCAACCGTCGTAAAACCGCCTTAAACAATGTCACTTAGTGAGATGTAGTGTTTTTCAACTTTACAAGTCGGGAACTACGATATCTAATGTGAAAGCGCATGAAACCGTCGTAATCTTGTAGAAAACATTGTAAAGTTGCGAGTAAAACGTTTTCTAACGATAGAAGTGCGAAGGTTAGCTTGAGTTATGTTAGTTTAAGCTATGTAGCGTCGTGAGACCACCAAAAAGGACGTCATCTAACGAGATAGTGTTGTTTTATTGCATGTACGAAACTGCAATAGGTGAAATGTTGTGAAAGTACACAAAACGGCTTGAACAAGCCAGATACTGCGTGTTGTACCGTTACAAGTGCGAAACTGCTATAATGTGATATTCTCGTTAAAGCGCATGCAAGCATCGTGAAACCTTAAAGAACAATGTCATTTAGCGAGATACAGCGTTCTGTACTGCAATAAGTTGGTGAAAAACTGTGAGGTTATGCAAATATCGTAATTGTGAACAAAACAGTGTAATAGAGCGTTTTTAGATACAAGTGCGAATGTTAGGTTAGGTTAAGATATGAACCATCGTAAAACCGCATTAAACAATGTAAATTAGTGAGATGCTGTGTTTTTCACCATTAAAAGTCGGGAACTGCGATATCTAATGTGAAAGCGCTTGCAACCGTTGTTAGGTTAGGTTAGGTTAGGTTAGGTTAGGTTTTGTTAGGTTAGGTTAGGTTAGGTTAGGTTAGATTAGGTTAGGTTGGGTTGAGTTGGGTTAGGTTAGGTTAGGTTAGGTTAGGTTGGGTTAGGTTAGGTTAGGTTAGGTTGGGTTACGTTAGGTTAGGTTAGGTTACGTTAGGTTAGGTTAGGTTAGGTTACGTTAGGTTAGGCTAGGTTAGGTAAGGATAATTTGGTTAGGTTAGGTAAGGTTAGGTTAGGTTAGGTTGGGTTGGGTGTTGTTGGGTTGGGTGTTGTTGGGTTGGGTTGGGTTGGGTTAGGTTGGGTTAGGTTAGGTTAGGTTACGTTAGGTTATGTTAGGCTAGGTTAGGTTACGTTAGGTTAGGTTAGGTCAGGTAAGGTTAGGTTACGTTAGAATAGGTTAGGTTAGGTTAGGTTACGTTAGGTTAGGTTAAGTTAGGTTAGGTTAGGTTTGGTTAGGTTAGCTTAGGTTAGGTTAGGTTGGGTTGGGTTGGGTTGGGTTAGGTTAGGTTAGGTTAGGTTAGTTTGGGTTAGGTTAGTTTAGGTTAGGTTAGGTTAGGTTAGGTTGGGTTGGGTTGGGTTAGGTTAGGTTAGGTTAGGTTAGGTAAGGTTAGGTTAGCTTAGGTTACGTTAGGTTAAGGTATGAACCGTCGTAAAACCGCATTAAACAATGTCACTTAGTGAGATGTAGTGTTTTTCACCTTTACAAGTTGGGAACTGTGATATCTAATGTGAAAGCGCATGAAACCGTCGTAATGTTGTAGAAAGCAATGTAAAGTAGCGAGTAAAACGTTTTCTAACGATAGAAGTGCGAAGGTTATGTTAGGTTGAGTTATGTTAGTTTAAGCTAGGTAGCGTCGTGAAACTACCAAAAACAACGTCATCTAACGAGATAGTGTTGTTTTATTGCGAGTACGAAACTGCGATAGGTGAAATGTTGTGAAAGCACACAAAACGGCATGAACAAGCCAAATACTGCGTGTTGTACCGTTACAAGTGCGAAACTGCTATGTTGTGATATTCTCGTTAAAGCGCATGCAAGCATCGTGAAACCTTAAAGAACGATGTCATTTAGCGAGATACAGCGTTCTGTACTGCAATGTTCGTGAAAAACTGTGAGGTTATGCAAATATCCTAATTGTGAACGAAACAGTGTAATAGAGCGTTTTTTAATGCAAGTGCGAATGTTAGGTTAGGTTAAGATATGAACCGTCGTAAAACCGCATTAAACAATGTCACTTAGTGAGATGCAGTGTTTTTCACTTATAGAAGTCGGGAACTGCGATATCTAATGTGAAAGCGCTTGCAAACGTCGTTAGGTTAGGTTAGGTTAGGTTAGGTTAGGTTACGTTAGGTTAGGTTAGGTTAGGTTTGGTTAGGTTAGGTTAGGTTAGGTTAGGTTAGGGATGTTACGTTAGGTTAAGATATGAACCGCGCTAAAACCGCATTAAACAATGTCACTTAGTGAGATGCTGTGTTTTTCACCATTACAAGTCGGGAACTGCGATATCTAATGTGAAAGCGCATGAAACCGTCGTAATCTTGTAGAAAACATTGTAAAGTAGCGAATAAAACGTTTTCTAACGATAGAAGTGCGAAGGTTCGGTTAGTTTGAGCTAGGTAGCGTCGTGAAGCCACCAAAAACGATGTC
Source organism: Rhipicephalus microplus (assembly GCF_043290135.1). NCBI lineage: Eukaryota > Metazoa > Arthropoda > Arachnida > Ixodida > Ixodidae > Rhipicephalus > Rhipicephalus microplus. The sequence goes on along the minus strand of NC_134700.1, from coordinate 875,896 downwards.
ATCTAACGAGATAGTGTTGTTTTATTGCGAGTACGAAAATGCGATAGGTGAAATATTGGGAAAGCACACAAAATGGCATGAACTAGCCAGATACTGCGTCTTGTGTCGTTACAAGTGCGAAACTGCTTTATTGTGATATTCTCGTTAAAGCGCATGCAAGTATCGTGAAACCTTAAAGAACGATGTCATTTAGCGAGATACAGCGTTCTGTACTTTAATAAGTTTGTGAGAAACTGTGAGGTCAAGCAAATATCGTAATTGTGAACGAAACAGTGTAATTGAGCGTATTTAGATACAAGTGCGAATGTTAGGTTAGGTTGAGATATCAACCGTTGTAAAACCGCCTTAAACAATGTCACTTAGTGAGATGTAGTGTTTTTCAACTTTACAAGTCGGGAACTACGATATCTAATGTGAAAGCGCATGAAACCGTCGTAATCTTGTAGAAAACATTGTAAAGTTGCGAGTAAAACGTTTTCTAACGATAGAAGTGCGAAGGTTAGCTTGAGTTATGTTAGTTTAAGCTATGTAGCGTCGTGAGACCACCAAAAAGGACGTCATCTAACGAGATAGTGTTGTTTTATTGCATGTACGAAACTGCAATAGGTGAAATGTTGTGAAAGTACACAAAACGGCTTGAACAAGCCAGATACTGCGTGTTGTACCGTTACAAGTGCGAAACTGCTATAATGTGATATTCTCGTTAAAGCGCATGCAAGCATCGTGAAACCTTAAAGAACAATGTCATTTAGCGAGATACAGCGTTCTGTACTGCAATAAGTTGGTGAAAAACTGTGAGGTTATGCAAATATCGTAATTGTGAACAAAACAGTGTAATAGAGCGTTTTTAGATACAAGTGCGAATGTTAGGTTAGGTTAAGATATGAACCATCGTAAAACCGCATTAAACAATGTAAATTAGTGAGATGCTGTGTTTTTCACCATTAAAAGTCGGGAACTGCGATATCTAATGTGAAAGCGCTTGCAACCGTTGTTAGGTTAGGTTAGGTTAGGTTAGGTTAGGTTTTGTTAGGTTAGGTTAGGTTAGGTTAGGTTAGATTAGGTTAGGTTGGGTTGAGTTGGGTTAGGTTAGGTTAGGTTAGGTTAGGTTGGGTTAGGTTAGGTTAGGTTAGGTTGGGTTACGTTAGGTTAGGTTAGGTTACGTTAGGTTAGGTTAGGTTAGGTTACGTTAGGTTAGGCTAGGTTAGGTAAGGATAATTTGGTTAGGTTAGGTAAGGTTAGGTTAGGTTAGGTTGGGTTGGGTGTTGTTGGGTTGGGTGTTGTTGGGTTGGGTTGGGTTGGGTTAGGTTGGGTTAGGTTAGGTTAGGTTACGTTAGGTTATGTTAGGTTAGGTTAGGTTACGTTAGGTTAGGTTAGGTCAGGTAAGGTTAGGTTACGTTAGAATAGGTTAGGTTAGGTTAGGTTACGTTAGGTTAGGTTAAGTTAGGTTAGGTTAGGTTTGGTTAGGTTAGCTTAGGTTAGGTTAGGTTGGGTTGGGTTGGGTTGGGTTAGGTTAGGTTAGGTTAGGTTAGTTTGGGTTAGGTTAGTTTAGGTTAGGTTAGGTTAGGTTAGGTTGGGTTGGGTTGGGTTAGGTTAGGTTAGGTTAGGTTAGGTAAGGTTAGGTTAGCTTAGGTTACGTTAGGTTAAGGTATGAACCGTCGTAAAACCACATTAAACAATGTCACTTAGTGAGATGTAGTGTTTTTCACCTTTACAAGTTGGGAACTGTGATATCTAATGTGAAAGCGCATGAAACCGTCGTAATGTTGTAGAAAGCAATGTAAAGTAGCGAGTAAAACGTTTTCTAACGATAGAAGTGCGAAGGTTATGTTAGGTTTGAGTTATGTTAGTTTAAGCTAGGTAGCGTCGTGAAACTACCAAAAACAACGTCATCTAACGAGATAGTGTTGTTTTATTGCGAGTACGAAACTGCGATAGGTGAAATGTTGTGAAAGCACACAAAACGGCATGAACAAGCCAAATACTGCGTGTTGTACCGTTACAAGTGCGAAACTGCTATGTTGTGATATTCTCGTTAAAGCGCATGCAAGCATCGTGAAACCTTAAAGAACGATGTCATTTAGCGAGATACAGCGTTCTGTACTGCAATGTTCGTGAAAAACTGTGAGGTTATGCAAATATCCTAATTGTGAACGAAACAGTGTAATAGAGCGTTTTTTAATGCAAGTGCGAATGTTAGGTTAGGTTAAGATATGAACCGTCGTAAAACCGCAATAAACAATGTCACTTAGTGAGATGCAGTGTTTTTCACTTATAGAAGTCGGGAACTGCGATATCTAATGTGAAAGCGCTTGCAAACGTCGTTAGGTTAGGTTAGGTTAGGTTAGGTTAGGTTACGTTAGGTTAGGTTAGGTTAGGTTTGGTTAGGTTAGGTTAGGTTAGGTTAGGTTAGGGATGTTACGTTAGGTTAAGATATGAACCGCGCTAAAACCGCATTAAACAATGTCACTTAGTGAGATGCTGTGTTTTTCACCATTACAAGTCGGGAACTGCGATATCTAATGTGAAAGCGCATGAAACCGTCGTAATCTTGTAGAAAACATTGTAAAGTAGCGAATAAAACGTTTTCTAACGATAGAAGTGCGAAGGTTCGGTTAGTTTGAGCTAGGTAGCGTCGTGAAGCCACCAAAAACGATGTCATCTAACGAGATAGTGTTGTTTTATTGCGAGTACGAAAATGCGATAGGTGAAATATTGGGAAAGCACACAAAATGGCATGAACTAGCCAGATACTGCGTCTTGTGTCGTTACAAGTGCGAAACTGCTTTATTGTGATATTCTCGTTAAAGCGCATGCAAGTATCGTGAAACCTTAAAGAACGATGTCATTTAGCGAGATACAGCGTTCTGTACTTTAATAAGTTTGTGAGAAACTGTGAGGTCAAGCAAATATCGTAATTGTGAACGAAACAGTGTAATTGAGCGTATTTAGATACAAGTGCGAATGTTAGGTTAGGTTGAGATATCAACCGTCGTAAAACCGCCTTAAACAATGTCACTTAGTGAGATGTAGTGTTTTTCAACTTTACAAGTCGGGAACTACGATATCTAATGTGAAAGCGCATGAAACCGTCGTAATCTTGTAGAAAACATTGTAAAGTTGCGAGTAAAACGTTTTCTAACGATAGAAGTGCGAAGGTTAGCTTGAGTTATGTTAGTTTAAGCTATGTAGCGTCGTGAGACCACCAAAAAGGACGTCATCTAACGAGATAGTGTTGTTTTATTGCATGTACGAAACTGCAATAGGTGAAATGTTGTGAAAGTACACAAAACGGCTTGAACAAGCCAGATACTGCGTGTTGTACCGTTACAAGTGCGAAACTGCTATAATGTGATATTCTCGTTAAAGCGCATGCAAGCATCGTGAAACCTTAAAGAACAATGTCATTTAGCGAGATACAGCGTTCTGTACTGCAATAAGTTGGTGAAAAACTGTGAGGTTATGCAAATATCGTAATTGTGAACAAAACAGTGTAATAGAGCGTTTTTAGATACAAGTGCGAATGTTAGGTTAGGTTAAGATATGAACCATCGTAAAACCGCATTAAACAATGTCAATTAGTGAGATGCAGTGTTTTTCACCATTAAAAGTGGGGAACTGCGATATCTAATGTGAAAGCGCTTGCAACCGTCGTTAGGTTAGGTTAGGTTAGGTTAGGTTTGGTTAGGTTAGGTTAGGTTAGGTTAGGTTAGATTAGGTTAGGTTGGGTTGAGTTGGGTTAGGTTAGGTTAGGTTAGGTTAGGTTGGGTTAGGTTAGGTTAGGTTAGGTTAGGTGACGTTAGGTTAGGTTAGGTTAGGTTACGTTAGGTTAGGTTAGGTTAGGTAAGGATAATTTGGTTAGGTTAGGTAAGGTTAGGTTAGGTTAGGTTAGGTTGGGTTGGGTGTTGTTGGGTTGGGTTGGGTTGGGTTAGGTTGGGTTAGGTTAGGTTAGGTTAGGTTAGGTTACGTTAGGTTATGTTAGGTTAGGTTAGGTTACGTTAGGTTAGGTTAGGTTAGGTTACGTTAGAATAGGTTAGGTTAGGTTAGGTTACGTTAGGTTAGGTTAAGTTAGGTTAGGTTAGGTTTGGTTAGGTTAGGTTAGGTTAGCTTTGGTTAGGTTAGGTTGGGTTGGGTTGGGTTAGGTTGGGTTAGGTTAGGTTAGGTTAGGTTAGGTTAGGTTGGGTTGGGTTGGTTAGGTTAGGTTAGTTTAGGTTAGGTAAGGTTAGGTTAGGTCAGGTTAGGTTACGTTAGGTTAGGTTTGGTTAGGTTAGGTTAGGTTAGGTTAGGTTATGTTAGGTTAGGTTGGGTTAGGTTAGGTTAGGTTAGGTTAGGTTAAGGTATGAACCGTCGTAAAACCGCAATAAACAATGTCACTTAGTGAGATGCAGTGTTTTTTCCTTTACAAGTTGGGAACTGCGTTATCTAATGTGAAAGCGCTTGAAACCGTCGTAATGTTGTAGAAAGCAATGTAAAGTAGCGAGTAAAACGTTTTCTAACGATAGAAGTGCGAAGGTTATGTTAGGTTGAGTTATGTTAGTTTAAGCTAGGTAGCGTCGTGAAACCACCAAAAACGACGTCATCTAACAAGATAGTGTTGTTTTATTGCGAGTACGAAACTGCGATAGGTAAAATGTTGTGAAAGCACACAAAACGGCATGAACAAGCCAAATACTGCGTGTTGTACCGTTACAAGTGCGAAACTGCTATGTTTTGACATTCTCGGTAAAGCGCATGCAAGTATCGTGAAACCTTAAAGAACGATGTCATTTAGCGAGATACAGCGTTCTGTACTGTAATAAGTTGGTGAGAAACTGTGAGCTCAAGCAAATATCGTAATTGTGAACGAAACAGTGTAATTGAGCGTCTTTAGATGCAAGTGCGAATGTTAGGTTAGGTTGACATATCAACCGTCGTAAAACCGCATTAAACAATGTCACTTAGTGAGATTTAGTGTTTTTCAACATTACAAGTCGGGAACTACGATATCTAATGTGAAAACGCATGAAACCGTCGTAATCTTGTAGAAAGCATTGTAAAGTTGCGAGTCAAACGTTTTCTAACGATAGAAGTGCGAAGGTTAGGTTATGTTAGGTTAGTTTAAGCTAGGTAGCGTCGTGAAACTACCAAAAACGACGTCATCTAACGAGATAGTGTTGTTTTATAGCGAGTATTAAACTGCGATAGGTGAAATGTTGTGAAAGCACACAAAACGGCATGAACAAGCCAAATACTGCGTGTTCTACCGTTACAAGTGCGAAACTGCTATATTGTGAGATTCTCGTTAAAGCGCATGCAAGCATCGTGAAACCTTAAAGAAATATGTCATTTAGCGAGATACAACGTTCTGTACTGCAATAAGTTGGTGAAAAACTGTGAGGTTATGCAAATATCGTAATTGTGAACAAAACAGTGTAAAAGCGTTTTTAGATACAAGTGCAAATGTTAGGTTAGGTCAAGATATGAACCGTCGTAAAACCGCATTAAACTATGTAAATTAGTGAGATGCAGTGTTTTTCACCATTAAAAGTCGGGAACTGCGATATCTAATGTGAAAGCGCTTGCAACCGTTGTTAGGTTAGGTTAGGTTAGGTTAGGTTAGGTTAGGTTTTGTTAGGTTAGGTTAGGTTAGGTTAGATTAGGTTAGGTTGGGTTGAGTTGGGTTAGGTTAGGTTAGGTTGGGTTACGTTAGGTTAGGTTAGGTTAGGTTAGGTTAGGTTAGGTTAGGTTACGTTAGGTTAGGTTAGGTTAGGTAAGGATAATTTGGTTAGGTTAGGTAAGGTTAGGTTAGGTTAGGTTGGGTTGGGTGTTGTTGGGTTGGGTGTTGGGTTGGGTTGGGTTGGGTTAGGTTGGGTTAGGTTAGGTTAGGTTACGTTAGGTTATGTTAGGTTAGGTTAGGTTACGTTAGGTTAGGTTAGGTCAGGTAAGGTTAGGTTACGTTAGAATAGGTTATGTTAGGTTAGGTTACGTTAGGTTAGGTTAAGTTAGGTTAGGTTAGGTTTGGTTAGGTTAGCTTAGGTTAGGTTAGGTTGGGTTGGGTTGGGTTCGGTTAGGTTAGGTTAGGTTAGGTTAGGTTAGGTTAGTTTAGGTTAGGTTAGGTTAGGTTAGGTTGGGTTGGGTTGGGTTAGGTTAGGTTAGGTTAGGTAAGGTTAGGTTAGGTTAAGTTACGTTAGGTTAAGGTATGAACCGTCGTAAAACCGCATTAAACAATGTCACTTAGTGAGATGCAGTGTTTTTCACCTTTACAAGTTGGGAACTGTGATATCTAATGTGAAAGCGCTTGAAACCGTCGTAATGTTGTAGAAAGCAATGTAAAGTAGCGAGTAAAACGTTTTCTAACGATAGAAGTGCGAAGGTTATGTTAGGTTGAGTTATGTTAGTTTAAGCTAGGTAGCGTTGTGAAACTACCAAAAACAACGTCATCTAACGAGATAGTGTTGTTTTATTGCGAGTACGAAACTGCGATAGGTGAAATGTTGTGAAAGCACACAAAACGGCATGAACAAGCCAAATACTGCGTGTTGTACCGTTACAAGTGCGAAACTGCTATGTTGTGATATTCTCGTTAAAGCACATGCAAGTATCGTGAAACCTTAAAGAACGATGTCATTTAGCGAGATACAGCGTTCTGTACTGCAATAAGTTGGTGAAAAACTGTGAGCTTATGCAAATATACTAATTGTGAACGAAACAGTGTAATAGAGCGTTTTTTAATGCAAGTGCGAATGTTAGGTTAGGTTAAGATATGAACCGTCGTAAAACCGCATTAAACAATGTCACTTAGTGAGATGCAGTGTTTTTCACCATTACAAGTCGGGAACTGCGATATCTAATGTGAAAGCGCTTGCAAACGTCGTTAGGTTAGGTTAGGTTAGGTTAGGTTAGGTTACGTTAGGTTAGGTTAGGTTAGGTTTGGTTAGGTTAGGTTAGGTTAGGTTAGGTTAGGGATGTTAGGTAAGGTTTGGTTAGGTTAGGTTAGGTTAGGTTGGGTTAGGTAAGGTTAGGTTAGGTTAAGATATGAACCGCGCTAAAACTGCATTAAACAATGTCACTTAGTGAGATGCTGTGTTTTTCACCATTACAAGTCGGGAACTGCGATATCTAATGTGAAAGCGCATGAAACCGTCGTAATCTTGTAGAAAACATTGTAAAGTAGCGAATAAAACGTTTTCTAACGATAGAAGTGCGAAGGTTCGGTTAGTTTGAGCTAGGTAGCGTCGTGAAGCCACCAAAAACGATGTCATCTAACGAGATAGTGTTGTTTTATTGCGAGTACGAAACTGCGATAGGTGAAATATTGGGAAAGCACACAAAATGGCATGAACTAGCCAGATACTGCGCCTTGTGCCGTTACAAGTGCGAAACTGCTTTATTGTGATATTCTCGTTAAAGCGCATGCAAGTATCGTGAAACCTTAAAGAACGATGTCATTTAGCGAGATACAGCGTTCTGTACTGTAATAAGTTGGTGAGAAACTGTGAGGTCAAGCAAATATCGTAATTGTGAACGAAACAGTGTAATTGAGCGTACTTAGATACAAGTGCGAATGTTAGGTTAGGTTGAGATATACACCGTCGTAAAACCGCATTAAACAATGTCACTTCGTGAGATGTAGTGTTTTTCAACATTACAAGTCGGGAACTACGATATCTAATGTGAAAGCGCATGAAACCGTCGTAATCTTGTATAAAACATTGTAAAGTTGCGAGTAAAACGTTTTCTAACGATAGAAGTGCGAAGGTTAGGTTAGGTTAGGTTAGTTTAAGCTAGGTAGCGTCGTGAAACTACCAAAAACGACGTCATCTAACGAGATAGTGTTGTTTTATAGCGAGTATTAAACTGCGATAGGTGAAATGTTGTGAAAGCACACAAAACGGCATGAACAAGCCAAATACTGCGTGTTCTACCGTTACAAGTGCGAAACTGCTATATTGTGATATTCTCGTTAAAGCGCATGCAAGCATCGTGAAACTTTAAAGAACAATGCCATTTAGCGATATACAGCGTTCTGTACTGCAATAAGTTGGTGAAAAACTGTGAGGTTATGCAAATATCGTAATTGTGAACGAAACAGTGTAATAGAGCGTTTTTCAATAAGAGTACGAATGTTAGGTTAGGTTAAGATATGAACCGTCGTAAAAGCGCATTAAACAATGTCACTTAGTGAGATGCAGTGTTTTTCACAATTACAAGTCGGGAACTGCGATATCTAATGTGAAAGCGCTTGCAAACGTCGTTAGGTTAGGTTAGGTTAGGTTAGGTTAGGTTAGGTTAGGTTACGTTAGGTTAGGTTTGGTTAGGTTAGGTTAGGTTAGGTTATGTTAGGTTAGGTTGGGTTAGGTTAGGTTAGGTTACGTTAGGTCAAGGTATGAACCGTCGTAAAACCGCATTAAACAATGTCACTTAGTGAGATGCAGTGTTTTTCACCTTTTCAAGTTGGGAACTGCGATATCTAATGTGAAAGCGCTTGAAACCGTCGTAATGTTGTAGAAAGCAATGTAAAGTAGCGAGTAAAACGTTTTCTAACGATAGAAGTGCGAAGGTTATGTTTTGTTGAGTTATGTTAGTTTAAGCTACGTAGCGTCGTGAAACCACCAAAAACGACGTCATCTAACGAGATAGTGTTGTTTTATTGCGAGTACGAAACTGCGATAGGTAAAATGTTGTGAAAGCATACAAAACGGCATGAACAAGCCAAATACTGCGTGTTGTACCGTTACAAGTGCGAAACTGCTATATTGTGATATTCTCGTTAAAGCGCATGCAAGCATCGTGAAACCTTAAAGAACAATGTCATTTAGCGAGATACAGCGTTCTGTACTGCAATAAGTTGGTGAAAAACTGTGAGGTCAAGCAAATATCGTAATTCTGAACGAAACAGTGTAATTGAGCGTCTTTAGATACAAGTGCGAATGTTAGGTTAGGTTGACATATCAATCGTCGTAAAACCGCATTAAACAATGTCACTTAGTGAGATGTAGTGTTTTTCAACATTACAAGTCGGGAACTACGATATCTAATGTGAAAGCGCATGAAACCGTCGTAATCTTGTAGAAAACATTGTAAAGTTGCGAGTAAAACGTTTTCTAACGATAGAAGTGCGAAGGTTAGGTTAGGTTAGGTTAGTTTAAGCTAGGTAGCGTCGTGAAACTACCAAAAACGACGTCATCTAACGAGATAGTGTTGTTTTATAGCGAGTATTAAACTGCGATAGGTGAAATGTTGTGAAAGCACACAAAACGGCATGAACAAGCCAAATACTGCGTGTTCTACCGTTACAAGTGCGAAACTGCTATATTGTGATATTCTCGTTAAAGCGCATGCAAGCATCGTGAAACCTTAAAGAAATATGTCATTTAGCGAGATACAACGTTCTGTACTGCAATAAGTTGGTGAAAAACTGTGAGGTTATGCAAATATTGTAATTGTGAACAAAACAGTGTAATAAAGCGTTTTTAGATACAAGTGCGAATGTTAGGTTAGGTTAAGATATGAACCGTCGTAAAACCGCATTAAACAATGTCAATTAGTGAGATGCAGTGTTTTTCATCATTAAAAGTCGGGAACTGCGATATTTAATGTGAAAGCGCTTGCAACCGTCGTTAGGTTAGGTTAGGTTAGGTTAGATTAGGTTAGGTTGGGTTGAGTTGGGTTAGGTTAGGTTAGGTTAGGTTAGGTTACGTTAGGTTAGGTTAGGTTACGTTACGTTAGGTTAGGTTAGGTTACGTTAGGTTAGGTTAGGTTAGGTAAGGATAATTTGGTTAGGTTAGGTAAGGTTAGGTTAGGTTAGGTTGGGTTGGGTGTTGTTGGGTTGGGTGTTGTTGGGTTGGGTTGGGTTGGGTTAGGCTGGGTTAGGTTAGGTTAGGTTACGTTAGGTTAGGTTAGGTTAGGTTAGGTTACGTTAGGTTATGTTAGGTTAGGTTAGGTTACGTTAGGTTAGGTTAGGTCAGGTAAGGTTAGGTTACGTTAGAATAGGTTAGGTTAGGTTAGGTTACGTTAGGTTAGGTTAAGTTAGGTTAGGTTAGGTTTGGTTAGGTTTGGTTTGGTTAGCTTAGGTTAGGTTAGGTTGGGTTGGGTTGGGTTGGGTTCGGTTAGGTTAGGTTAGGTTAGGTTGGGTTAGGTTAGTTTAGGTTAGGTTAGGTTAGGTTAGGTTGGGTTGGGTTGGGTTAGGTTAGGTTAGGTTAGGTTTGGTAAGGTTAGGTTAGGTTAGGTTACGTTAGGTTAAGGTATGAACCGTCGTAAAACCGCATTAAACAATGTCACTTAGTGAGATGCAGTGTTTTTCACCTTTACAAGTTGGGAACTGTGATATCTAATGTGAAAGCGCTTGAAACCATCGTATTGTTGTAGAAAGCAATGTAAAGTAGCGAGTAAAACGTTTTCTAACGATAGAAGTGCGAAGGTTATGTTAGGTTGAGTTATGTTAGTTTAAGCTAGGTAGCGTCGTGAAACTACCAAAAACAACGTCATCTAACGAGATAGTGTTGTTTTATTGCGAGTACGAAACTGCGATAGGTGAAATGTTGTGAAAGCACACAAAACGGCATGAACAAGCCAAATACTGCGTGTTGTACCGTTACAAGTGCGAAACTGCTATGTTGTGATATTCTCGTTAAAGCACATGCAAGTATCGTGAAACCTTAAAGAACGATGTCATTTAGCGAGATACAGCGTTCTGTACTGCAATAAGTTGGTGAAAAACTGTGAGCTTATGCAAATATACTAATTGTGAACGAAACAGTGTAATAGAGCGTTTTTTAATGCAAGTGCGAATGTTAGGTTAGGTTAAGATATGAACCGTCGTAAAACCGCATTAAACAATGTCACTTAGTGAGATGCAGTGTTTTTCACCATTACAAGTCGGGAACTGCGATATCTAATGTGAAAGCGCTTGCAAACGTCGTTAGGTTAGGTTAGGTTAGGTTAGGTTAGGTTACGTTAGGTTAGGTTAGGTTAGGTTTGGTTAGGTTAGGTTAGGTTAGGTTAGGGATGTTAGGTAAGGTTTGGTTAGGTTAGGTTAGGTTAGGTTGGGTTAGGTAAGGTTAGGTTAGGTTAAGATATGAACCGCGCTAAAACTGCATTAAACAATGTCACTTAGTGAGATGCTGTGTTTTTCACCATTACAAGTCGGGAACTGCGATATCTAATGTGAAAGCGCATGAAACCGTCGTAATCTTGTAGAAAACATTGTAAAGTAGCGAATAAAACGTTTTCTAACGATAGAAGTGCGAAGGTTCGGTTAGTTTGAGCTAGGTAGCGTCGTGAAGCCACCAAAAACGATGTCATCTAACGAGATAGTGTTGTTTTATTGCGAGTACGAAACTGCGATAGGTGAAATATTGGGAAAGCACACAAAATGGCATGAACTAGCCAGATACTGCGCCTTGTGCCGTTACAAGTGCGAAACTGCTTTATTGTGATATTCTCGTTAAAGCGCATGCAAGTATCGTGAAACCTTAAAGAACGATGTCATTTAGCGAGATACAGCGTTCTGTACTGTAATAAGTTGGTGAGAAACTGTGAGGTCAAGCAAATATCGTAATTGTGAACGAAACAGTGTAATTGAGCGTACTTAGATACAAGTGCGAATGTTAGGTTAGGTTGAGATATACACCGTCGTAAAACCGCATTAAACAATGTCACTTCGTGAGATGTAGTGTTTTTCAACATTACAAGTCGGGAACTACGATATCTAATGTGAAAGCGCATGAAACCGTCGTAATCTTGTATAAAACATTGTAAAGTTGCGAGTAAAACGTTTTCTAACGATAGAAGTGCGAAGGTTAGGTTAGGTTAGGTTAGTTTAAGCTAGGTAGCGTCGTGAAACTACCAAAAACGACGTCATCTAACGAGATAGTGTTGTTTTATAGCGAGTATTAAACTGCCATAGGTGAAATGTTGTGAAAGCACACAAAACGGCATGAACAAGCCAAATACTGCGTGTTCTACCGTTACAAGTGCGAAACTGCTATATTGTGATATTCTCGTTAAAGCGCATGCAAGCATCGTGAAACTTTAAAGAACAATGCCATTTAGCGATATACAGCGTTCTGTACTGCAATAAGTTGGTGAAAAACTGTGAGGTTATGCAAATATCGTAATTGTGAACGAAACAGTGTAATAGAGCGTTTTTCAATAAGAGTACGAATGTTAGGTTAGGTTAAGATATGAACCGTCGTAAAAGCGCATTAAACAATGTCACTTAGTGAGATGCAGTGTTTTTCACAATTACAAGTCGGGAACTGCGATATCTAATGTGAAAGCGCTTGCAAACGTCGTTAGGTTAGGTTAGGTTAGGTTAGGTTAGGTTAGGTTAGGTTACGTTAGGTTAGGTTTGGTTAGGTTAGGTTAGGTTAGGTTATCTTAGGTTAGGTTGGGTTAGGTTAGGTTAGGTTACGTTAGGTCAAGGTATGAACCGTCGTAAAACCGCATTAAACAATGTCACTTAGTGAGATGCAGTGTTTTTCACCTTTTCAAGTTGGGAACTGCGATATCTAATGTGAAAGCGCTTGAAACCGTCGTAATGTTGTAGAAAGCAATGTAAAGTAGCGAGTAAAACGTTTTCTAACGATAGAAGTGCGAAGGTTATGTTATGTTGAGTTATGTTAGTTTAAGCTACGTAGCGTCGTGAAACCACCAAAAACGACGTCATCTAACGAGATAGTGTTGTTTTATTGCGAGTACGAAACTGCGATAGGTAAAATGTTGTGAAAGCATACAAAACGGCATGAACAAGCCAAATACTGCGTGTTGTACCGTTACAAGTGCGAAACTGCTATATTGTGATATTCTCGTTAAAGCGCATGCAAGCATCGTGAAACCTTAAAGAACAATGTCATTTAGCGAGATACAGCGTTCTGTACTGCAATAAGTTGGTGAAAAACTGTGAGGTCAAGCAAATATCGTAATTCTGAACGAAACAGTGTAATTGAGCGTCTTTAGATACAAGTGCGAATGTTAGGTTAGGTTGACATATCAATCGTCGTAAAACCGCATTAAACAATGTCACTTAGTGAGATGTAGTGTTTTTCAACATTACAAGTCGGGAACTACGATATCTAATGTGAAAGCGCATGAAACCGTCGTAATCTTGTAGAAAGCAATGTACAGTAGCGAGTAAAACGTTTTCTAACGATAGAAGTGCGAAGGTTAGGTTAGGTTAGGTTAGTTTAAGCTAGGTAGCGTCGTGAAACTACCAAAAACGACGTCATCTAACGAGATAGTGTTGTTTTATAGCGAGTATTAAACTGCGATAGGTGAAATGTTGTGAAAGCACACAAAACGGCATGAACAAGCCAAATACTGCGTGTTCTACCGTTACAAGTGCGAAACTGCTATATTGTGATATTCTCGTTAAAGCGCATGCAAGCATCGTGAAACCTTAAAGAAATATGTCATTTAGCGAGATACAACGTTCTGTACTGCAATAAGTTGGTGAAAAACTGTGAGGTTATGCAAATATTGTAATTGTGAACAAAACAGTGTAATAAAGCGTTTTTAGATACAAGTGCGAATGTTAGGTTAGGTTAAGATATGAACCGTCGTAAAACCGCATTAAACAATGTCAATTAGTGAGATGCAGTGTTTTTCATCATTAAAAGTCGGGAACTGCGATATTTAATGTGAAAGCGCTTGCAACCGTCGTTAGGTTAGGTTAGGTTAGGTTAGATTAGGTTAGGTTGGGTTGAGTTGGGTTAGGTTAGGTTAGGTTAGGTTAGGTTACGTTAGGTTAGGTTAGGTTACGTTACGTTAGGTTAGGTTAGGTTACGTTAGGTTAGGTTAGGTTAGGTAAGGATAATTTGGTTAGGTTAGGTAAGGTTAGGTTAGGTTAGGTTGGGTTGGGTGTTGTTGGGTTGGGTGTTGTTGGGTTGGGTTGGGTTGGGTTAGGCTGGGTTAGGTTAGGTTAGGTTACGTTAGGTTAGGTTAGGTTAGGTTAGGTTACGTTAGGTTATGTTAGGTTAGGTTAGGTTACGTTAGGTTAGGTTAGGTCAGGTAAGGTTAGGTTACGTTAGAATAGGTTAGGTTAGGTTAGGTTACGTTAGGTTAGGTTAAGTTAGGTTAGGTTAGGTTTGGTTAGGTTTGGTTTGGTTAGCTTAGGTTAGGTTAGGTTGGGTTGGGTTGGGTTGGGTTAGGTTAGGTTAGGTTAGGTTAGGTTGGGTTAGGTTAGTTTAGGTTAGGTTAGGTTAGGTTAGGTTGGGTTGGGTTGGGTTAGGTTAGGTTAGGTTAGGTTTGGTAAGGTTAGGTTAGGTTAGGTTACGTTAGGTTAAGGTATGAACCGTCGTAAAACCGCATTAAACAATGTCACTTAGTGAGATGCAGTGTTTTTCACCTTTACAAGTTGGGAACTGTGATATCTAATGTGAAAGCGCTTGAAACCATCGTATTGTTGTAGAAAGCAATGTAAAGTAGCGAGTAAAACGTTTTCTAACGATAGAAGTGCGAAGGTTATGTTAGGTTGAGTTATGTTAGTTTAAGCTAGGTAGCGTCGTGAAACTACCAAAAACAACGTCATCTAACGAGATAGTGTTGTTTTATTGCGAGTACGAAACTGCGATAGGTGAAATGTTGTGAAAGCACACAAAACGGCATGAACAAGCCAAATACTGCGTGTTGTACCGTTACAAGTGCGAAACTGCTATGTTGTGATATTCTCGTTAAAGCGCATGCAAGCATCGTGAAACTTTAAAGAACGATGTCATTTAGCGTGATACAGCGTTCTGTACTGCAATAAGTTGGTGAAAAACTGTGAGGTTATGCAAATATCCTAATTGTGAACGAAACAGTGTAATAGAGCGTTTTTTAATGCAAGTGCGAATGTTAGGTTAGGTTAAGATATGAACCGTCGTAAAACCGCATTAAACAATGTCAGGGAGATGCAGTGTTTTTCACCATTACAAGTCGGGAACTGCGATATCTAAAGTGAAAGCGCTTGCAAACGTCGTTAGGTTAGGTTAGGTTAGGTTAGGTTAGGTTACGTTAGGTTAGGTTAGGTTAGGTTAGGTTAGGGATGTTAGCTAAGGTTTGGTTAGGTTAGGTTAGGTTAGGTTGGGTTAGGTAAGGTTAGGTTAGGTTAAGATATGAACCGCGCTAAAACCGCATTAAACAATGTCACTTAGTGAGATGCTGTGTTTTTCACCAGTAAAAGTCGGGAACTGCGATATCTAATGTGAAAGCGCATGAAACCGTCGTAATCTTGTAGAAAACATTGTAAAGTAGCGAATAAAACGTTTTCTAACGATAGAAGTGCGAAGGTTTGGTTAGTTTGAGCTAGGTAGCGTCGTGAAGCCACTAAAAACGATGTCATCTAACGAGATAGTGTTGTTTTATTGCGAGTACGAAACTGCGATAGGTGAAATATTGGGAAAGCACACAAAATGGCATGAACTAGCCAGATACTGCGTCTTGTGCCGTTACAAGTGCGAAACTGCTTTATTGTGATATTCTCGTTAAAGCGCATGCAAGTATCGTGAAACCTTAAAGAACGATGTCATTTAGCGAGATACAGCGTTCTGTACTGTAATAAGTTGGTGAGAAACTGTGAGGTCAAGCAAATATCGTAATTGTGAACGAAACAGTGTAATTGAGCGTATTTAGATACAAGTGCGAATGTTAGGTTAGGTTGAGATATCAACCGTCGTAAAACCGCATTAAACAATGTCACTTAGTGAGATGTAGTGTTTTTCAACATTACAAGTCGGGAACTACGATATCTAATGTGAAAGCGCATGAAACCGTCGTAATCTTGTAGAAAACATTGTAAAGTTGCGAGTAAAACGTTTTCTAACGATAGAAGTGCGAAGGTTAGCTTGAGTTATGTTAGTTTAAGCTATGTAGCGTCGTGAGACCACCAAAAAGGACGTCATCTAACGAGATAGTGTTGTTTTATTGCATGTACGAAACTGCAATAGGTGAAATGTTGTGAAAGTACACAAAACGGCTTGAACAAGCCAGATACTGCGTGTTGTACCGTTACAAGTGCGAAACTGCTATAATGTGATATTCTCGTTAAAGCGCATGCAAGCATCGTGAAACCTTCAAGAACGATGTCATTTAGCGAGATACAGCGTTCTGTACTGCAATAAGTTGGTGAAAAACTGTGAGGTTATGCAAATATCGTAATTGTGAACGAAACAGTGTAATAGAGCGTTTTTCAATACAAGTACGAATGTTAGGTTAGGTTGACATATCAACCACCGTAAAACCGCATTAAACAATGTCACTTAGTGAGATGTAGTGTTTTTCAACATTACAAGTCGGGAACTACGATATCTAATGTGAAAGCGCATGAAACCGTCGTAATCTTGTAGAAAACATTGTAAAGTTGCGAGTAAAACGTTTTCTAACGATAGAAGTGCGAAGGTTAGCTTGAGTTATGTTAGTTTAAGCTATGTATCGTCGTGAGACCACCAAAAACGACGTCATCTAACGAGATAGTGTTGTTTTATTGCGAGTACGAAACTGCGATAGGTAAAATGAAAATGTGAAAGCACACAAAACGGCATGAACAAGCCAAATACTGCGTGTTGTACCGTTACAAGTGCGAAACTGCTATGTTTTGACATTCTCGGTAAAGCGCATGCAAGTATCGTGAAACCTTAAAGAACGATGTCATTTAGCGAGATACAGCGTTCTGTACTGTAATAAGTTGGTGAGAAACTGTGAGGTCAAGCAAATATCGTAATTGTGAACGAAACAGTGTAATTGAGCGTCTTTAGATACAAGTGCGAATGTTAGGTTAGGTTGACATATCAACCGTCGTAAAACCGCATTAAACAATGTCACTTAGTGAGATGTAGTGTTTTTCAACATTACAAGTCGGGAACTACGATATCTAATGTGAAAGCGCATGAAACCGTCGTAATCTTGTAGAAAACATTGTAAAGTTGCGAGTAAAACGTTTTCTAACGATAGAAGTGCGAAGGTTAGGTTAGGTTAGGTTAGTTTAAGCTAGGTAGCGTCGTGAAACTACCAAAAACGACGTCATCTAACGAGATAGTGTTGTTTTATAGCGAGTATTAAACTGCGATAGGTGAAATGTTGTGAAAGCACACAAAACGGCATGAACAAGCCAAATACTGCGTGTTCTACCGTTACAAGTGCGAAACTGCTATATTGTGATATTCTCGTTAAAGCGCATGCAAGCATCGTGAAACCTTAAAGAAATATGTCATTTAGCGAGATACAACGTTCTGTACTGCAATAAGTTGGTGAAAAACTGTGAGGTTATGCAAATATCGTAATTGTGAACAAAACAGTGTAATAAAGCGTTTTTAGATACAAGTGCGAATGTTAGGTTAGGTTGAGATATCAACCGTCGTAAAACCGCATTAAACAATGTCACTTAGTGAGATGTAGTGTTTTTCAACATTACAAGTCGGGAACTACGATATCTAATGTGAAAGCGCATGAAACCGTCGTAATCTTGTAGAAAACATTGTAAAATTGCGAGTAAAACGTTTTCTAACGATAGAAGTGCGAAGGTTAGCTTGAGTTATGTTAGTTTAAGCTATGTAGCGTCGTGAGACCACCAAAAAGAACGTCATCTAACGAGATAGTGTTGTTTTATTGCGAGTACGAAACTGCGATAGGTAAAATGTTGTGAAAGCACACAAAACGGCATGAACAAGCCAAATACTGCGTGTTGTACCGTTACAAGTGCGAAACTGCTATGTTGTGACATTCTCGCTAAAGCGCATGCAAGTATCGTGAAACCTAAAAGAACGATGTCATTTAGCGAGATACAGCGTTCTGTACTGTAATAAGTTGGTGAGAAACTGTGAGGTCAAGCAAATATCGTAATTGTGAACGAAACAGTGTAATAGAGCGTTTTTCAATACAAGTACGAATGTTAGGTTAGGTTAAGATATGAACCGTCGTAAAACCGCACTAAACAATGTCACTTAGTGAGATGCAGTGTTTTTCACCATTACAAGTCGGGAACTGCGATATCTAATGTGAAAGCGCTTGCAAACGTCGCTAGGTTAGGTTAGGTTACGTTAGGTTAGGTTACGTTAGGTTAGGTTTGGTTAGGTTAGGTTAGGTTAGGTTAGGTTAGGTTATGTTAGGTTAGGTTGGGTTAGGTTAGGTGAGGTTACGTTAGGTTAAGGTATGAACCGTCGTAAAACCGCAATAAACAATGTCACTTAGTGAGATGCAGTGTTTTTCACCTTTACAAGTTGGGAACTGCGATATCTAATGTGAAAGCGCTTGAAACCGTCGTAATGTTGTAGAAAGCAATGTAAAGTAGCGAGTAAAACGTTTTCTAACGATAGAAGTGCGAAGCTTATGTTAGGTTATGTTAGTTTAGGCTAGGTAGCGTCGTGAAACCACCAAAAACGACGTCATCTAACGAGATAGTGTTGTTTTATTGCGAGTACGAAACTGCGATAGGTAAAATGAAAAGGTGAAAGCACACAAAACGGCATGAACAAGCCAAATACTGCGTGTTGTACCGTTACAAGTGCGAAACTGCTATGTTTTGACATTCTCGGTAAAGCGCATGCAAGTATCGTGAAACCTTAAAGAACGATGTCATTTAGCGAGATACAGCGTTCTGTACTGTAATAAGTTGGTGAGAAACTGTGAGGTCAAGCAAATATCGTAATTGTGAACGAAACAGTGTAATTGAGCGTCTTTAGATACAAGTGCGAATGTTAGGTTAGGTTGACATATCAACCGTCGTAAAACCGCATTAAACAATGTCACTTAGTGAGATGTAGTGTTTTTCAACATTACAAGTCGGGGACTACGATATCTAATGTGAAAGCGCATGAAACCGTCGTAATCTTGTAGAAAACATTGTAAAGTTGCGAGTAAAACGTTTTCTAACGATAGAAGTGCGAAGGTTAGGTTAGGTTAGGTTAGTTTAAGCTAGGTAGCGTCGTGAAACAACCAAAAACGACGTCATCTAACGAGATAGTGTTGTTTTATAGCGAGTATTAAACTGCGATAGGTGAAATGTTGTGAAAGCACACAAAACGGCATGAACAAGCCAAATACTGCGTGTTCTACCGTTACAAGTGCGAAACTGCTATATTGTGATATTCTCGTTAAAGCGCATGCAAGCATCGTGAAACCTTAAAGAAATATGTCATTTAGCGAGATACAACGTTCTGTACTGCAATAAGTTGGTGAAAAACTGTGAGGTTATGCAAATATCGTAATTGTGAACAAAACAGTGTAATAAAGCGTTTTTAGATACAAGTGCGAATGTTAGGTTAGGTTGAGATATCAACCGTCGTAAAACCGCATTAAACAATGTCACTTAGTGAGATGTAGTGTTTTTCAACATTACAAGTCGGGAACTACGATATCTAATGTGAAAGCGCATGAAACCGTCGTAATCTTGTAGAAAACATTGTAAAGTTGCGAGTAAAACGTTTTCTAACGATAGAAGTGCGAAGGTTAGCTTGAGTTATGTTAGTTTAAGCTATGTAGCGTCGTGAGACCACCAAAAAGAACGTCATCTAACGAGATAGTGTTGTTTTATTGCGAGTACGAAACTGCGATAGGTAAAATGTTGTGAAAGCACACAAAACGGCATGAACAAGCCAAATACTGCGTGTTGTACCGTTACAAGTGCGAAACTGCTATGTTGTGACATTCTCGGTAAAGCGCATGCAAGTATCGTGAAACCTAAAAGAACGATGTCATTTAGCGAGATACAGCGTTCTGTACTGTAATAAGTTGGTGAGAAACTGTGAGGTCAAGCAAATATCGTAATTGTGAACGAAACAGTGTAATAGAGCGTTTTTCAATACAAGTACGAATGTTAGGTTAGGTTAAGATATGAACCGTCGTAAAACCGCATTAAACAATGTCACTTAGTGAGATGCAGTGTTTTTCACCATTACAAGTCGGGAACTGCGATATCTAATGTGAAAGCGCTTGAAAACGTCGTTAGGTTAGGTTAGGTTACGTTAGGTTAGGTTTGGTTAGGTTAGGTTAGGTTAGGTTAGGTTAGGTTAGGTTAGGTTATGTTAGGTTAGGTTGGGTTAGGTTAGGTTAGGTTACGTTAGGTTAAGGTATGAACCGTCGTAAAACCGCATTAAACAATGTCACTTAGTGAGATGCAGTGTTTTTCACCTTTACAAGTTGGGAACTGCGATATCTAATGTGAAAGCGCTTGAAACCGTCGTAATGTTGTAGAAAGCAATGTAAAGTAGCGAGTAAAACGTTTTCTAACGTAGAAGTGCGAAGGTTATGTTAAGTTGAGTTATGTTAGTTTAAGCTACGTAGCGTCGTGAAACCACCAAAAACGACGTCATCTAACGAGATAGTGTTGTTTTATTGCGAGTATTAAACTGCGATAGGTGAAATGTTGTGAAAGCACACAAAACGGCATGAACAAGCCAAATACTGCGTGTTCTACCGTTACAAGTGCGAAACTGCTATAGTGTGATATTCTCGGTAAAGCGCATGCAAGCATCGTGAAACCTTGAACAATGTCATTTAGCGAGATACAGCGTTCTGTACTGCAATAAGTTGGTGAAAAACTGTGAGGTTATGCAAATATCGTAATTGTGAACAAAACAGTGTAATAAAGCGTTTTTAGATACAAGTGCGAATGTTAGGTTAGGTTAAGATATGAACCGTCGTAAAACCGCATTAAACAATGTCAATTAGTGAGATGCAGTGTTTTTCACCATTAAAAGTCAAGAACTGCGATATCTATTGTGAAAGCGCTTGCAACCGTCGTTAGGTTAGGTTAGGTTAGGTTTTGTTAGGTTAGGTTAGGTTAGGTTAGATTAGGTTAGGGAAGGTTGAGTTGGGTTAGGTTAGGTTAGGTTAGGTTAGGTTAGGTTGGGTTAGGTTAGGTTAGGTTAGGTTAGGTTACGTTAGGTTAGGTTAGGTTAGGTTATGTTAGGTTAGGTTAGGTTAGGTTACGTTAGGTTAGGTTAGGTTAGGTAAGGATAATTTGGTTAGGTTAGGTAAGGTTAGGTTAGGTTAGGTTGGGTTGGGTGTTGTTGGGTTGGGTGTTGTGTGGTTGGGTTGGGTTGGGTTAGGTTGGGTTAGGTTAGGTTAGGTTACGTTAGGTTAGGTTAGGTTAGGTTAGGTTACGTTAGGTTATGTTAGGTTAGGTTAGGTTACGTTAGGTTAGGTTAAGTTAGGTTAGGTTAGGTTTGGTTAGGTTTGGTTAGGTTAGCTTAGGTTAGGTTAGGTTGGGTTAGGTAAGGTTAGGTTAGGTTAAGATATGAACCGCGCTAAAACCGCATTAAACAATGTCACTTAGTGAGATGCTGTTTTTCACCAGTAAAAGTCGGGAACTGCGATATCTAATGTGAAAGCGCATGAAACCGTCGTAATCTTGTAGAAAACATTGTAAAGTAGCGAATAAAACGTTTTCTAACGATAGAAGTGCGAAGGTTTGGTTAGTTTGAGCTAGGTAGCGTCGTGAAGCCACCAAAAACGATGTCATCTAACGAGATAGTGTTGTTTTATTGCGAGTACGAAACTGCGATAGGTGAAATATTGGGAAAGCACACAAAATGGCATGAACTAGCCAGATACTGCGTCTTGTGCCGTTACAAGTGCGAAACTGCTTTATTGTGATATTCTCGTTAAAGCGCATGCAAGTATTGTGAAACCTTAAAGAACGATGTCATTTAGCGAGATACAGCGTTCTGTACTGTAATAAGTTGGTGAGAAACTGTGAGGTCAAGCAAATATCGTAATTGTGAACGAAACAGTGTAATTGAGCGTATTTAGATACAAGTGCGAATGTTAGGTTAGGTTGAGATATCAACCGTCGTAAAACCGCATTAAACAATGTCACTTAGTGAGATGTAGTATTTTTCAACATTACAAGTCAGGAACTACGATATCTAATGTGAAAGCGCATGAAACCGTCGTAATCTTGTAGAAAACATTGTAAAGTTGCGAGTAAAACGTTTTCTAACGATAGAAGTGCGAAGGTTAGCTTGAGTTATGTTAGTTTAAGCTATGTAGCGTCGTGAGACCACCAAAAAGGACGTCATCTAACGAGATAGTGTTGTTTTATTGCATGTACGAAACTGCAATAGGTGAAATGTTGTGAAAGTACACAAAACGGCTTGAACAAGCCAGATACTGCGTGTTGTACCGTTACAAGTGCGAAACTGCTATATTGTGATATTCTCGTTAAAGCGCATGCAAGCATCGTGAAACCGTAAAGAACAATGTCATTTAGCGAGATACAGCGTTCTGTAGTGCAATAAGTTGGTGAAAAACTGTGAGGTTATGCAAATATCGTAATTGTGAACGAAACAGTGTAATAGAGCGTTTTTCAATACAAGTACGAATGTTAGGTTAGGTTAAGATTTGAACCGTCGTAAAACCGCACTAAACAATGTCACTTAGTGAGATGCAGTGTTTTTCACCATTACAAGTCGGGAACTGCGATATCTAATGTGAAAGCGCTTGCAAACGTCGTTAGGTTAGGTTAGGTTAGGTTAGGTTAGGTTAGGTTACGTTAGGTTAGGTTTGGTTAGGTTAGGTTAGGTTAGGTTAGGTTATGTTAGGTTAGGTTGGGTTAGGTTAGGTTAGGTTACGTTAGGTTAAGGTATGAACCGTCGTAAAACCGCAATAAACAATGTCACTTAGTGAGATGCATTGTTTTTCACCTTTACAAGTTGGGAACTGCGATATCTAATGTGAAAGCGCTTGAAACCGTCGTAATGTTGTAGAAAGCAATGTAAAGTAGCGAGTAAAACGTTTTCTAACGATAGAAGTGCGAAGCTTATGTTAGGTTATGTTAGTTTAAGCTAGGTAGCGTCGTGAAACCACCAAAAACGACGTCATCTAACGAGATAGTGTTGTTTTATTGCGAGTACGAAACTGCGATAGGTAAAATGTTGTGAAAGCACACAAAACGGCATGAACAAGCCAAATACTGCGTGTTGTACCGTTACAAGTGCGAAACTGCTATGTTTTGACATTCTCGGTAAAGCGCATGCTAGTATCGTGAAACCTTAAAGAACGATGTCATTTAGCGAGATACAGCGTTCTGTACTGTAATAAGTTGGTGAGAAACTGTGAGGTCAAGCAAATATCGTAATTGTGCACGAAACAGTGTAATTGAGCGTCTTTAGATACAAGTGCGAATGTTAGGTTAGGTTGACATATCAACCGTCGTAAAACCGCATTTAACAATGTCACTTAGTGAGATGTAGTGTTTTTCAACATTACAAGTCGGGAACTACGATATCTAATGTGAAAGCGCATGAAACCGTCGTAATCTTGTAGAAAACACTGTAAAGTTGCGAGTAAAACGTTTTCTAACGATAGAAGTGCGAAGCTTATGTTAGGTTATGTTAGTTTAAGCTAGGTAGCGTCGTGAAACCACCAAAAACGACGTCATCTAACGAGATAGTGTTGTTTTATTGCGAGTACGAAACTGCGATAGGTAAAATGTTGTGAAAGCACACAAAACGGCATGAACAAGCCAAATACTGCGTGTTCTACCGTTACAAGTGCGAAACTGCTATAGTGTGATATTCTCGTTAAAGCGCATGCAAGCATCGTGAAACCTTGAACAATGTCATTTAGCGAGATACAGCGTTCTGTACTGCAATAAGTTGGTGAAAAACTGTGAGGTTATGCAAATATCGTAATTGTGAACAAAACAGTGTAATAAAGCGTTTTTAGATACAAGTGCGAATGTTAGGTTAGGTTAAGATATGAACCGTCGTAAAACCGCATTAAACAATGTCAATTAGTGAGATGCAGTGTTTTTCACCATTAAAAGTCAAGAACTGCGATATCTAATGTGAAAGCGCTTGCAACCGTCGTTAGGTTAGGTTAGGTTAGGTTTTGTTAGGTTAGGTTAGGTTAGGTTAGATTAGGTTAGGGAAGGTTGAGTTGGGTTAGGTTAGGTTAGGTTAGGTTAGGTTAGGTTGGGTTAGGTTAGGTTAGGTTAGGTTAGGTTACGTTAGGTTAGGTTAGGTTAGGTTATGTTAGGTTAGGTTAGGTTAGGTTACGTTAGGTTAGGTTAGGTTAGGTAAGGATAATTTGGTTAGGTTAGGTAAGGTTAGGTTAGGTTAGGTTGGGTTGGGTGTTGTTGGGTTGGGTGTTGTGTGGTTGGGTTGGGTTGGGTTAGGTTGGGTTAGGTTAGGTTAGGTTACGTTAGGTTAGGTTAGGTTAGGTTAGGTTACGTTAGGTTATGTTAGGTTAGGTTAGGTTACGTTAGGTTAGGTTAAGTTAGGTTAGGTTAGGTTTGGTTAGGTTTGGTTAGGTTAGCTTAGGTTAGGTTAGGTTGGGTTAGGTAAGGTTAGGTTAGGTTAAGATATGAACCGCGCTAAAACCGCATTAAACAATGTCACTTAGTGAGATGCTGTTTTTCACCAGTAAAAGTCGGGAACTGCGATATCTAATGTGAAAGCGCATGAAACCGTCGTAATCTTGTAGAAAACATTGTAAAGTAGCGAATAAAACGTTTTCTAACGATAGAAGTGCGAAGGTTTGGTTAGTTTGAGCTAGGTAGCGTCGTGAAGCCACCAAAAACGATGTCATCTAACGAGATAGTGTTGTTTTATTGCGAGTACGAAACTGCGATAGGTGAAATATTGGGAAAGCACACAAAATGGCATGAACTAGCCAGATACTGCGTCTTGTGCCGTTACAAGTGCGAAACTGCTTTATTGTGATATTCTCGTTAAAGCGCATGCAAGTATCGTGAAACCTTAAAGAACGATGTCATTTAGCGAGATACAGCGTTCTGTACTGTAATAAGTTGGTGAGAAACTGTGAGGTCAAGCAAATATCGTAATTGTGAACGAAACAGTGTAATTGAGCGTATTTAGATACAAGTGCGAATGTTAGGTTAGGTTGAGATATCAACCGTCGTAAAACCGCATTAAACAATGTCACTTAGTGAGATGTAGTATTTTTCAACATTACAAGTCAGGAACTACGATATCTAATGTGAAAGCGCATGAAACCGTCGTAATCTTGTAGAAAACATTGTAAAGTTGCGAGTAAAACGTTTTCTAACGATAGAAGTGCGAAGGTTAGCTTGAGTTATGTTAGTTTAAGCTATGTAGCGTCGTGAGACCACCAAAAAGGACGTCATCTAACGAGATAGTGTTGTTTTATTGCATGTACGAAACTGCAATAGGTGAAATGTTGTGAAAGTACACAAAACGGCTTGAACAAGCCAGATACTGCGTGTTGTACCGTTACAAGTGCGAAACTGCTATATTGTGATATTCTCGTTAAAGCGCATGCAAGCATCGTGAAACCGTAAAGAACAATGTCATTTAGCGAGATACAGCGTTCTGTAGTGCAATAAGTTGGTGAAAAACTGTGAGGTTATGCAAATATCGTAATTGTGAACGAAACAGTGTAATAGAGCGTTTTTCAATACAAGTACGAATGTTAGGTTAGGTTAAGATTTGAACCGTCGTAAAACCGCACTAAACAATGTCACTTAGTGAGATGCAGTGTTTTTCACCATTACAAGTCGGGAACTGCGATATCTAATGTGAAAGCGCTTGCAAACGTCGTTAGGTTAGGTTAGGTTAGGTTAGGTTAGGTTAGGTTAGGTTAGGTTACGTTAGGTTAGGTTTGGTTAGGTTAGGTTAGGTTAGGTTAGGTTATGTTAGGTTAGGTTGGGTTAGGTTAGGTTAGGTTACGTTAGGTTAAGGTATGAACCGTCGTAAAACCGCAATAAACAATGTCACTTAGTGAGATGCATTGTTTTTCACCTTTACAAGTTGGGAACTGCGATATCTAATGTGAAAGCGCTTGAAACCGTCGTATTGTTGTAGAAAGCAATGTAAAGTAGCGAGTAAAACGTTTTCTAACGATAGAAGTGCGAAGCTTATGTTAGGTTATGTTAGTTTAAGCTAGGTAGCGTCGTGAAACCACCAAAAACGACGTCATCTAACGAGATAGTGTTGTTTTATTGCGAGTACGAAACTGCGATAGGTAAAATGTTGTGAAAGCACACAAAACGGCATGAACAAGCCAAATACTGCGTGTTGTACCGTTACAAGTGCGAAACTGCTATGTTTTGACATTCTCGGTAAAGCGCATGCTAGTATCGTGAAACCTTAAAGAACGATGTCATTTAGCGAGATACAGCGTTCTGTACTGTAATAAGTTGGTGAGAAACTGTGAGGTCAAGCAAATATCGTAATTGTGCGCGAAACAGTGTAATTGAGCGTCTTTAGATACAAGTGCGAATGTTAGGTTAGGTTGACATATCAACCGTCGTAAAACCGCATTAAACAATGTCACTTAGTGAGATGTAGTGTTTTTCAACATTACAAGTCGGGAACTACGATATCTAATGTGAAAGCGCATGAAACCGTCGTAATCTTGTAGAAAACACTGTAAAGTTGCGAGTAAAACGTTTTCTAACGATAGAAGTGCGAAGCTTATGTTAGGTTATGTTAGTTTAAGCTAGGTAGCGTCGTGAAACCACCAAAAACGACGTCATCTAACGAGATAGTGTTGTTTTATTGCGAGTACGAAACTGCGATAGGTAAAATGTTGTGAAAGCACACAAAACGGCATGAACAAGCCAAATACTGCGTGTTGTACCGTTACAAGTGCGAAACTGCTATATTGTGATATTCTCGTTAAAGCGCATGCAAGCATCGTGAAACCTTAAAGAACAATGTCACATAGCGAGATACAGCGTTCTGTACTGCAATAAGTTGGTGAAAAACTGTGAGGTTATGCAAATATCGTAATTGTGAACGAAACAGTGTAGTAGAGCGTTTTTCAATACAAGTACGAATGTTAGGTTAGGTTGACATATCAACCATCGTAAAACCGCATTAAACAATGTCACTTAGTGAGATGTAGTGTTTTTCAACATTACAAGTCGGGAACTACGATATCTAATGCGAAAGCGCATGAAACCGTCGTAATCTTGTAGAAAACATTGTAAAGTTGCGAGTAAAACGTTTTCTAACGATAGAAGTGCGAAGGTTAGCTTGAGTTATGTTAGTTTAAGCTATGTAGCGTCGTGAGACCACCAAAAAGGACGTCATCTAACGAGATAGTGTTGTTTTATTGCATGTACGAAACTGCAATAGGTGAAATGTTGTGAAAGTACACAAAACGTCATGAACAACCCAAATACTGCGTGTTCTACCGTTAC
Source organism: Rhipicephalus microplus (assembly GCF_043290135.1). Lineage (NCBI taxonomy): Eukaryota > Metazoa > Arthropoda > Arachnida > Ixodida > Ixodidae > Rhipicephalus > Rhipicephalus microplus. Next base: position 848,811 of record NC_134700.1, on the reverse strand, counting down.
AAGTGCGAAACTGCTATATTGTGATATTCTCGTTAAAGCGCATGCAAGCATCGTGAAACCTTAAAGAACAATGTCATTTAGCGAGATACAGCGTTCTGTACTGCAATAAGTTGGTGAAAAACTGTGAGGTTATGCAAATATCGTACTTGTGAACGAAACAGTGTAATAGAGCGTTTTTCAATACAAGTACGAATGTTAGGTTAGGTTAAGATTTGAACCGTCGTAAAACCGCACTAAACAATGTCACTTAGTGAGATGCAGTGTTTTTCACCATTACAAGTCGGGAACTGCGATATCTAATGTGAAAGCGCTTGCAAACGTCGTTAGGTTAGGTTAGGTTAGGTTAGGTTAGGTTAGGTTAGGTTAGGTTACGTTAGGTTAGGTTTGGTTAGGTTAGGTTAGGTTAGGTTAGGTTATGTTAGGTTAGGTTGGGTTAGGTTAGGTTAGGTTACGTTAGGTTAAGGTATGAACCGTCGTAAAACCGCAATAAACAATGTCACTTAGTGAGATGCAGTGTTTTTCACCTTTACAAGTTGGGAACTGCGATATCTAATGTGAAAGCGCTTGAAACCGTCGTAATGTTGTAGAAAGCAATGTAAAGTAGCGAGTAAAACGTTTTCTAACGATAGAAGTGCGAAGCTTATGTTAGGTTATGTTAGTTTAAGCTAGGTAGCGTCGTGAAACCACCAAAAACGACGTCATCTAACGAGATAGTGTTGTTTTATTGCGAGTACGAAACTGCGATAGGTAAAATGTTGTGAAAGCACACAAAACGGCATGAACAAGCCAAATACTGCGTGTTGTACCGTTACAAGTGCGAAACTGCTATGTTTTGACATTCTCGGTAAAGCGCATGCAAGTATCGTGAAACCTTAAAGAACGATGTCATTTAGCGAGATACAGCGTTCTGTACTGTAATAAGTTGGTGAGAAACTGTGAGGTCAAGCAAATATCGTAATTGTGCACGAAACAGTGTAATTGAGCGTCTTTAGATACAAGTGCGAATGTTAGGTTAGGTTGACATATCAACCGTCGTAAAACCGCATTAAACAATGTTGAGTTGGGTTAGGTTAGGTTAGGTTAGGTTAGGTTGTGGGCACGGCGAAGCGGCTGGAAAGATGCCGCTAACGAAACGCTTCTTTTTCGTTGTACAGGCCGTGTTTTTCATGCTCGCCGAGCCATCGGAACCTTGCACTACCGGGAATGAAGTTGCGGCGATTACATCTGTCTCTGCTAACTACTGTCCAGTGCCTTCATCGAATTTGGACATACTGGATACGCCCCCTCTGGAACATTGCATGCCCGTGACGTCATCGTTGGATCGCCCTTTTAAAGACAGGCCACACAGTTGGACCTTCAGTGGGCACGGCGAAGCGGCTGGAAAGATGCCGCTAACGAAACGCTTCTTTTTCGTTGTACAGGCCGTGTTTTTCATGCTCGCCGGGCCATCGGAACCTTGCACTACCGGGAATGAAGTTGCGGCGATTACATCTGTCTCTGCTAACTACTGTCCAGTGCCTTCATCGAATTTGGACATACTGGATACGCCCCCTCTGGAACATTGCATGCCCGTGACGTCATCGTTGGATCGCCCTTTTAAAGACAGGCCACACAGTTGGACCTTCAGTGGGCACGGCGAAGCGGCTGGAAAGATGCCGCTAACGAAACGCTTCTTTTTCGTTGTACAGGCCGTGTTTTTCATGCTCGCCGGGCCATCGGAACCTTGCACTACCGGGAATGAAGTTGCGGCGATTACATCTGTCTCTGCTAACTACTGTCCAGTGCCTTCATCGAATTTGGACATACTGGATACGCCCCCTCTGGAACATTGCATGCCCGTGACGTCATCGTTGGATCGCCCTTTTAAAGACAGGCCACACAGTTGGACCTTCAGTGGGCACGGCGAAGCGGCTGGAAAGATGCCGCTAACGAAACGCTTCTTTTTCGTTGTACAGGTTAGTTTTTCTCTTTCAAATCATAGGTCTGGAGACGATAATTGTACTTCTTATTGTGCCGTGCCCACAGACATGTTTTATTATTGCATATGAATGTTATTTTGTTTGCAAGTTATTGCTGTGTGGAGATGTCGAGCAAAACCCTGGGCCAACTGTTGATGAAATGTTTCACGAGCTCTTGAAGGGACAATCTGATATCCGAGCAGAACTTGTAAGCCTTAGAGCACGTTTAGACTCAACAGAATCATTAATAAGCACCTTTGGAGTGCGTCTGAATAACTTAGAAGCAAATGTTAAGCAACTACAAACTCAGAAGGGCGTGAGCGAATCGATACAGGAGTCTGTAGATTCCATTCAGCAGTTAATTGATATTCATCAGTCCAAGCTGGTTGACCTTGAGAATCGCAGTCGCCGGAATAATCTTCTTGTATTTGGTATCAGCGCTGCTGGTAGTGAATCTGAAGCAGAGCTACGTGAAAAGGTAGTGAAGGGCATATTTCATGATCGATTAGGGGTGAAATGCACGACAATTGCGCGGATTCATAGATTAGGCAAGCCGGTATCAAGCAGACGTCCTGTTATACTTTTTTTCCAAGATTATACGGAAAAGCAAGCTGTGTTGCGTCAAGCACATAAGCTGAAGGGAACCAAAATTTATCTTCAAAACGACTACTGTCCTGACACACTCCGCAAAAGAAAACTGCTATGGGCAACTGCAAAAGCAGACAGAGAAAGCGGTAGCAAGGTTGCTCTTGTTCACGATAAGCTTCGTATTGATCACACCTTTTTCTGTTGGGACGACTCGCTTAATGCGCGTAGGAAAGTGTCACATGAGAGTGCCGTAGGGAATCCCAGCTAGCAATTAGGGGAGCACCAACTTCGTTTGCTTTGCTTCAATGCACGGAGTATAACAAATAAAATTGAAAAGTTGGAAAATATTTTGCTCACGCACGATCCTCATGTCTGTGTGATAACAGAGTCTTGGTTACATGAAGCCATTGGCGATAGCGAGATAGTTCCGCCGAACTACCAACTTTTTCGATGTGATCGTGGTCATCGGGGCGGTGGAGTGGCTGTCATTATCAAGTATGGCATTGATGTAACTATTGCTGAGCGTTTTCCAGTGAGAGAGAGTCTGCTTTTAAAACTTTCATTTGCTGATATGTCATTTTTTCTCTGTGCGGTTTATCGATGTCCTAATGCTGATGATTCTTTTATGAGCGGTTTGTACGATGAACTACTACGTCTACGTAGCAAAAATCTTATTTTAACGGGTGACTTCAATCTGCCAGCCATTAATTGGGATGATATAAATTATGGTACTTCTTCCTCTGCTGACACACTCTTAGACATAATGTTTTCTCTAGGCCTTGAGCAAATGGTAGGACACCCCACAAGGGGGAGTTCGATACTTGATCTGCTATTTACAACGGAACTCTTTACCGAAGCGACTATCACAGTTGAAACCGGTATTTCTGACCATAGATTAATATCATTTGTTTGGGACAGGCATGCACGTTGTAAATCAGTGAAAACGCCAGTGGAAAGTGTTGTAAGAGATTTCAATCGAGCGGATGATGTTGCAGTAATTGATTATTTAGAAACACATCTCCCCACATCTGTTAGTGATGTTGATAGAGCCTGGCAACGCTTCCGTGGTATTGTGGACTTCTGTACAAAGAACTTTGTCCCGCTTAGGAGAATACGCAGGCGTTCACATAACCCATGGATAAACCGTGAGATTATAAAGATCAAGAGAAAGATAAAAAGGTTACGAAAAAAACACAAGACTAGTACGCAACATTTTTCCGATCTTAAAGAAAAATTATTAGAGAGTGTTAGCAAGGCTAGGCATCAATTTTTTAACGACACACTACCTGAATTCATCAGGACAGATCCTGATAAATTTTGGCGCTATATTAAGCAAACTAAAGAAGGCGTTTCTGAAATACAAGTTGATGAGGTCACGATAACAGATCCGGCACTAATTGCTGATCATTTTAATAAATACTTTCAGAGCGTCTTTTCCGAACCACAGTATTATGAACTGCGAGACCCGATGCCCATAATCACGGAGGATGTTATGATAACTCGTGAAGGTGTTTTACAAATGTTACTTAAGGTTAATCCTAAGAAATCGTCAGGCCCTGACGGCATTGGTAATTCATTCCTACGACGCTATGCTGAACAAATCACTGACTTCCTTACTGCCCTTTTCAATGTATCATTCAAATATGGTCAGATACCAGCCGATTGGCGTAAAGCTCGTGTTGTGCCGATCTTTAAAAAGGGTAACCGCTATTCCTTGACAAACTACCGTCCTGTTTCTATCACTAGTAGCTGCTGTAAAATGTTAGAGCATGTTGTTGCAAATTACATTAACACATTTTTATCAGAAAATAATATTTTGTCGCCTAATCAACATGGTTTCCGAAAAAATATGTCTACGGTAACACAGCTTGTGTCTACAGTGCATGAATTCGCACGGGTTCTAGATATATCTGGGCAGACTGATGTGTTCTTTTTAGATTTTAGCAAAGCGTTTGATAAGGTGCCTCATGGAAAACTTTTGTTTAAACTCGAAAATATTGGGCTACCTTCGGGCATCGTTAAATGGATTCATATGTACTTAAATAACAGAACTCAATTTGTTGAGGTCAGGGGTTGTTTTTCTTCTTCGCTAAATGTTTCTTCTGGTGTGCCACAAGGTAGTGTGTTAGGCCCCTTGTTATTCTTAATTTTTATTAATGATTTAGTTGATGTCGTACATAAGGACATATCCGTCAGATTATTCGCGGATGATTGTGTTGTTTTTAAAGAAATATGTTGTGTAAATGACCACATATTACTTCAACAGTCTCTTACAAGTATAGATGAGTGGTGTCAAAACTGGGGCATGGAACTTAATAGTGACAAAACAGTTCTCTTGAGAATAACAAGAAAACGAACTCCCAGCCTTTATACTTATTTTCTCCGCAATAACCCACTCAAAGACGTAGAAAAATACAAATATTGAAAGACGCAGGCAGACTAGGTACGGCGAGCAGGCAGGGCGAGCAGAAGCGTTTATTCTGCGATGTCTGGCTCGGCTCAGAACCACACCAAGAGAGAGAACGATGATGATGGGTATGTGCAAGTGAGAACGATGATGATGGGTATGTGCAAGTGAGAACGATCAAATGCTTGGAATGTGCTTACAATTTCCCCCCCCCTCTGCGAAGCGGCCAACCTGGCCGCCAGTCAGAGATCGGCCGAACGAGTAACAAAAGGCTTCATGCGTGAGACGTGAACTATTTCCGTGCTGCGCAGACGGCGGTCAGTGACAGACTGAAGCGGGGTGACGAGGTAGTTAACTGGAGATGTCTGTCGTACAACGGTGTATGGGCCAACATACCGGTGAAGAAATTTCTCGCAAAGGCCCGACGCTCGAACCGGGGTCCATAGTAAAACCTTATCGCCAGCATTAAAGGCCACGTCGCGTCGTTTTTTATCACAGCGATGTTTTCTCTCCTTTTGGGTTGCTTCCGTGTTTTTGCGAGCAATTTCACGGCATTGTGTGACTCGGGCTGCGAACTCTTCTGGGAGCGAGGTACTGCTTGGAGCCGGTGCAAAGAAAAATGCCGTGTCGAAGACCGAGGAGGCAGATCGGCCGTACACGAGAAAAAACGGGCTGTAGCCAGTTGATCGTTGTACCGCAGTATTGTATGCGAAGGTGACAAACGGTAAAATGTTATCCCAATTTTTGTGGTCAGGATGCAAGTACATCGATATCATGTCAGAGAGTGTTCGGTGGAAGCGCTCGGTAAGGCCATTCGTTTGCGGATGGTATGTAGAAGTGGTTTTATGCACTGTATTGCACGCCTGCAGGACTTCATCCAGGACCTTGGAAAGGAAGGCTTTGCCACGGTCACTCAAAAGGACGCGAGGGGCTCCGTGGCGCAAGACGATGGAGTTCAAGAAAAAATTGGCGATTTCTGTGGCGGTAGCAGAATGAAGAGGTGAAGTCTCGGCGTATCTTGTTTGATGGTCGACTGCAGTGACGATCCAACGGTGACCGGAAGGTGTCAACGGCAAAGGACCATACAAGTCTATTCCGACAAATTCGAATGGTGTGGTGGGACAGGGAAGAGGCTGAAGGAAACCAGCAGGCGGGGATGTGGATCGCTTGCGGTGCTGACACAACGCGCACGAGCCCACGTATTTGGCCACCGTTGTGGACAAGCCAGGCCAGAAGCAGCGCGTCTTGATGCGATCGTAGGTCTTGTGGAAGCCTAGATGACCGGCAGCAATATCATCGTGGAATGCTTCCAAAACTCGAAGACGAAGGCAGCGGGGAAGAACTGGCACCCACTTGTTACCGGTGGGATGGTAAATGTAGCGCTTAAGCACACCGTCCTGAAGGCGAAATTGTCGAAGCTGGCGTCGCAAGCGGCTGTTGGGTGGTTTAGTGACACCGCGAAGGCGATCAATGAAAGACCGACAGTAGGAATCTGCCAGCTGAAGTGAACGTAAATCGGAGTTCGAAGATAGCTGCATTGGATCCAGCGATGCGAGCGATACGTGTTGTGAGGCAAGCTGGGTGTCAGAGTCATTCGAACGCGATGCGGTGGACGTATTGTCACGAGAGAGCGAAAGTGGGCACCGGGACAGCGCGTCGGCATCATGATGACATTTGCCAGACTTGTACGTAACTGTAAAGTCGTACTCTTGTAAGCGCAGTATCCAGCGCGCAAGACGTCCTGACATATTCTTCATTGATGAAAGCCAACAGAGTGCGTGGTGGTCGGTGATGATGGTGAAGTGCCGACCGTAGAGATACGGGCGGAATTTCTGTATCGACCATACGATAGCCAAGCACTCCTGCTCCGTGATGGTGTAATTCCGCTCAGCTGTTGACAGAGTCCGGCTAGCGTAGGCCACAACCTGCTCTTTAGAGGTGGAATCACGCTGCAGAAGGACTGCTCCAATGCCTTGTGCGCTTGCGTCAGTATGGAGTATGGTAGGCGCTGTCTCATCGAAGTGGCGCAGCACTGGTCCGGAAGTCAGGCGTTCTTTCAAAATTTCAAATGCAGATTCGCAGTCGTTGGACCATGAGAAAGGAGCACCAGTGGCCAATAACTTATTTAGCGGAGCCGCTAAGGTAGCAAAGTTGCGTATAAAGCGACGAAAATAGGACGCGAGACCAAGAAAGCTGCGCAACGTCTTTTGGTTGGACGGTCGAGGGAACTGTAGCACAGCTGCGATCTTCTCGGGATCTGGTTGGATTCCGTCTTTGGAAACGACGTGACCGAGGACTTTGATGCTTTTGCTGGCAAATGTACACTTCTTTGTATTTATCTGAAGGCCAGCCTTGGAGAGACATTGTAGCACCTCGTCTAATCGTTGAAGATGTTGGGCAAAGGTACTTGAAAAAACAACGATATCATCTAAGTAACAGAGGCAGGTCTTCCATTTTAGGCCACGAAGAACAGTATCAATCATTCGCTCAAACGTGGCTGGAGCGTTGCACAAGCCGAATGGCATTACATTAAATTCATAAAGGCCGTCCGGTGTGGCAAATGCAGTTTTTTCTTTGTCAGCCTCGTTCATGGGGATTTGCCAGTAACCTGATCGTAAGTCAAGGCTCGAAAAATAGTTCGCCCCTTGCAGTGTGTCTAAAGCGTCATCAATTCTAGGCATAGGATATACGTCCTTGCGTGTGATCTTATTTAACGCGCGGTAGTCAATGCAAAAACGAACAGAGCCATCCTTCTTTTTAACTAAAACGACTGGAGATGCCCAGGAACTCGAAGAAGGTCGTATTATATTTCGCGATAGCATCTCGTTCACTTCTTTTTCAATTATTTCTCTCTCTGATTGCGAAACCCGATATGGGCGACGGCGTATCACACGAGAACCGTCGGTTTCAATGCGATGTACAGCCGCGGAAGTCTGACTCAGTGTTGTGGTACAGCTATCAAAGCAGGCTTTGTGCTTAGCCAAAAGGGCCAATAGTGCTTCAGACTGTTTTGGTGTGAGGTCTGAACCAATGACAGGTCGAAAAGGGAAAGAACGTGAACCTGGAGCTGGTACTGGTGACGAAGACGGGCAGAGTGTCGCGATGGAGGTCAATGGAGAGAAGTCAATCTTTGCCACTGTCATTCCCTTGGGCAGCAGCACAGATTCTGCAGTTGTGTTAGAAACGGGCAGAAAAGCGCAGCCAGAGGAAAACCGGAGGAGGCAAGAGGCGACGAGAATTCCACGGGAGGTGCAGCGAAACGAAGGAGCCACAAGTGCATCACCGTCGGTTACTTGGGTAGATGCGACAGCTATCACGTGTTCGTGACCAGGGTGCAGGACGCAGTCTTCAACAATGACCAAGTTGGAGATCGAGGGTGATGAAACTGGAATGGGCGCATCCGTTGTATCCGTTATGTGAATGACGTTCTCTTTAAAGGATATAACAGCGGAAGCAGAATGCAGAAAGTCCCAACCAAGGATAAGTTCATGAATGCACGTGGGCAACACAATCATCTCGATGTGGTGACGTATACCATCAATAGAAACACGAGCCGTACACTGTCCGTCAGGTTGAATCAGCACGTTATTTGCCCCACGCAACACAGGTCCCACATAGGGCGTTCTGACTTTACGGAGGCGCGAGCACAAGTCACTACGCAAAACAGAAGTGGTTGCACCGGTGTCAACGAGAGCTTGCACAGGAATACCTTCAATAGTCACTGACAACATATTAGCTGGGCGAACAGGAGGTATTTTTGTTGGTCGACGGGACGCAGTTTTCCCTCCAAAAACTGCAATCCTTAGTTTTCCGAAGATTGGTCAACAGGACGGGAGATGATTGGACGAAGTGGCGATGCGGAGCGGCGATAGGGCGATGGAGAGCGTCGTCTGGAGGAGCGGTATTCCTGATGTTGACGAGGGGACACTGGAGGAGACGGAGACCGGTACTGCGCGGACGGGTAGGTGTCTGGAGCATAAAGATCTGGTCTTCGGAACCGGTCTCGTTCGAACTCAGCATAGCCTCGTCGTTCCTCTTGCTGGCGGCGACGGCAGTAACGAGAAATGTGGCCTCGTATACCGCAGTAAAAGCAAACAGGACGGGATTGACGCCACTGAGGATACAAGGGTGCAGCAGTCATTCCACCTCGCATAGCAGCCAAATGGCTACTAGCAGTATCCGTAGAGCTAGATGCCCCGGGAGCAGGCGGAATCGCAGCGATCTCCGCATATGTGGGCATTACCGTTTGAACAACCGGTGCTGCCGGTGTCGACCTGGGCGTCACATCGGCGTATGTGGGCATCGGGCGTGCTGGCGGAGCGACCGGGGATGTCGGTGTCGCCATTGCCGCTAACTCCTGCTTAACAAGATTCCGCAGGTCGAATGGTGGAGACGGAGCGGAGGCGACAGTTGACCGCTGCTGTTCAAGGTCTCGAAGTTCTTCCCGGATAATTGTGCGGATAAGGGTTTTTAATTCAGAGGGAGGCATCAGGCGTGGATCACTGTCTTGTTGAAGCCGAAGGGACTGCAACTGGTCAAGGCGTTGGCATGTCGAAATGACGTCGTTAACCGTAGCGGGATTGCCAACAGCCAAGGCGTTGAATGCGATTGGGCCGATTCCTTTAAGGATGTGGCGAACGCGCTCATCTTCCGTCATGTCTTTATTCGCACGGCGACAGAGGGCCAAAACATCCTCGATATACGAAGTGTACGACTCATGTGCCAGTTGTAGACGCACAGCCAGCTTCTGTTTCGCGGCTTCGGAACGACCCGATGAGCATCCGAATATTTGTCGCAGTTTGTTGGCAAAGGTCGACCAATCAACGAAGTCAGTTTCGTGATTAAAATACCAGGTTTTGGCTACGCTGGTCAAATAGAAAGGAAGGTAGCTCAGTTTCTCTGCTTCGGTCCATCGATTGGCTGAACCCACACGGTTGTAAAGGTCAAGCCATTCCTCGACGTCGTCACCGCGAAGACCCGCGAACACGGGCGGTTCGCGCTGAGGGCTGGTGACAGTAGATGAAGAGCGGGCAGCCGCCGGCGTAGGGGCTGTAGCGTTAGGGCTAGGCGTTAGGTCCGATGTCTGCATACCTGTGTGGGTGGCTGGGTGCAATCGGCGACCAGATCGGAGCTCCAGGTGGGAAATGAACGTAGGAGGACGTCGGGATCTTACCCCGGCACTTCCACCACTCTGAAAGACGCAGGCAGACTAGGTACGGCGAGCAGGCAGGGCGAGCAGAAGCGTTTATTCTGCGATGTCTGGCTCGGCTCAGAACCACACCAAGAGAGAGAACGATGATGATGGGTATGTGCAAGTGAGAACGATGATGATGGGTATGTGCAAGTGAGAACGATCAAATGCTTGGAATGTGCTTACAATATCTAGGAGTCACTTTGACAAAGTCACTTACGTGGTCAGACCACATTACAAGCATATGCACGGCTGCACTTAGGAAACTGTGGTTTCTTAAGAGGAAACTTAAATCCTCAACGAAGGAGACTAGATTATTGGCATATAACACCTGCATCCGATCAAAACTCGAATATGCCTCGGTTGTTTGGGACCCTCAATGTAAAAAAGATATTGCCTTGATTGAAAAAGTTCAACGGAAGGCTGTCAGATTTATATTTAGCAAATATAAAAGATATGATTCGCCAACACAACTTATGCAACTAAATGATATCCAAACACTGGAAACTCGCAGGAAAATTAATCGGTTAACGTTCCTACACAAAATTCTTTCCGGTAAAGTTACAACAAGTCTGCCCAACTGTGTGAAACCTCTATCTTCTAGAAAAACAAGACATAAGCATAAATATTCATTGGCGCCAGTTTTTTCCCGTACCACTGCTTTTAAAAATAGTTTTTTCCCTAGGACTATTGCTGACTGGAACTCTTTACCAATAAGTGCTTTTCAGTCCGAAGATATTGAAAAACAGCTTGAAACTTTTTTTGTTTAGTTCTGAATGATGTATCCATATGGTGTGTATTCGCAGTGCCCGAGTAATGTAGTTAGTTGACTTCTGCTGCGCATGAGTGTTCTGATCACTGTTTATGTGCCGTAACTCTGTTGTGCAAGTGCACTATAAGTTGTCTAATTAAGTGCTGTGACATTGTACTTTTTTGTTGTTTTTGCCCCTCCTGCTTGGGCCGAAGTATAGGCCTGCAGAACCTGTAAATAAAATAAATAAAGTAAATAAAAAATGTCACTTAGTGAGATGTAGTGTTTTTCAACATTACAAGTCGGGAACTACGATATCTAATGTGAAAGCGCATGAAACCGTCGTAATCTTGTAGAAAACCCTGTAAAGTTGCGAGTAAAACGTTTTCTAACGATAGAAGTGCGAAGCTTATGTTAGGTTATGTTAGTTTAAGCTAGGTAGCGTCGTGAAACCACCAAAAACGACGTCATCTAACGAGATAGTGTTGTTTTATTGCGAGTACGAAACTGCGATAGGTAAAATGTTGTGAAAGCACACAAAACGGCATGAACAAGCCAAATACTGCGTGTTGTACCGTTACAAGTGCGAAACTGCTATATTGTGATATTCTCGTTAAAGCGCATGCAAGCATCGTGAAACCTTAAAGAAATATGTCATTTAGCGAGATACAACGTTCTGTACTGCAATAAGTTGGTGAAAAACTGTGAGGTTATGCAAATATCGTAATTGTGAACAAAACAGTGTAATAAAGCGTTTTTAGATACAAGTGCGAATGTTAGGTTAGGTTAAGATATGAACCGTCGTAAAACCGCATTAAACAATGTCAATTAGTGAGATGCAGTGTTTTTCACCATTAAAAGTCGGGAACTGCGATATCTAATGTGAAAGCGCTTGCAACCGTCGTTAGGTTAGGTTAGGTTAGGTTTTGTTAGGTTAGGTTAGGTTAGGTTAGATTAGGTTAGGTTGGGTTGAGTTGGGTTAGGTTAGGTTAGGTTAGGTTAGGTTGGGTTAGGTTAGGTTAGGTTAGGTTACGTTAGGTTAGGTTAGGTTATGTTAGGTTAGGTTAGGTTAGGTTACGTTAGGTTAGGTTAGTTTAGGTAAGGATAATTTGGTTAGGTTAGGTAAGGTTAGGTTAGGTTAGGTTGGGTTTGGTGTTGTTGGGTTGGGTGTTGTTGGGTTGGGTTGGGTTGGGTTAGGTTGGGTTAGGTTAGGTTAGGTTACGTTAGGTTAGGTTAGGTTAGGTTAGGTTACGTTAGGTTATGTTAGGTTAGGTTAGGTTACGTTAGGTTAGGTTAAGTTAGGTTAGGTTAGGTTTGGTTAGGTTTGGTTAGGTTAGCTTAGGTTAGGTTAGGTTGGGTTGGGTTGGGTTGGGTTAGGTTAGGTTAGGTTAGGTTGGGTTGGGTTGGGTTAGGTTAGGTTAGGTTAGGTTTGGTAAGGTTAGGTTAGGTTAGGTTACGTTAGGTTAAGGTATGAACCGTCGTAAAACCGCATTAAACAATGTCACTTAGTGAGATGCAGTGTTTTTCACCTTTACAAGTTGGGAACTGTGATATCTAATGTGAAAGCGCTTGAAACCGTCGTAATGTTGTAGAAAGCAATGTAAAGTAGCGAGTAAAACGTTTTCTAACGATAGAAGTGCGAAGGTTATGTTAGGTTGAGTTATGTTAGTTTAAGCTAGGTAGCGTCGTGAAACTACCAAAAACAACGTCATCTAACGAGATAGTGTTGTTTTATTGCGAGTACGAAACTGCGATAGGTGAAATGTTGTGAAAGCACACAAAACGGCATGAACAAGCCAAATACTGCGTGTTGTACCGTTACAAGTGCGAAACTGCTATGTTGTGATATTCTCGTTAAAGCGCATGCAAGCATCGTGAAACCTTAAAGAACGATGTCATTTAGCGAGATACAGCGTTCTGTACTGCAATGTTCGTGAAAAACTGTGAGGTTATGCAAATATGCTAATTGTGAACGAAACAGTGTAATAGAGCGTTTTTTAATGCAAGTGCGAATGTTAGGTTAGGTTAAGATATGAACCGTCGTAAAACCGCATTAAACAATGTCACTTAGTGAGATGCAGTGTTTTTCACTTATACAAGTCGGGAACTGCGATATCTAATGTGAAAGCGCTTGCAAACGTCGTTAGGTTAGGTTAGGTTAGGATGGTTAGGTTAGGTTACGTTAGGTTAGGTTAGGTTAGGTTTGGTTAGGTTAGGTTAGGTTAGGTTAGGTTAGGGATGTTAGGTAAGGTTTGGTTAGGTTAGGTTAGGTTAGGTTGGGTTAGGTAAGGTTAGGTTAGGTTAAGATATGAACCGCGCTAAAACCGCATTAAACAATGTCACTTAGTGAGATGCTGTGTTTTTCACCATTACAAGTCGGGAACTGCGATATCTAATGTGAAAGCGCATGAAACCGTCGTAATCTTGTAGAAAACATTGTAAAGTAGCGAATAAAACGTTTTCTAACGATAGAAGTGCGAAGGTTCGGTTAGTTTGATCTAGGTAGCGTCGTGAAGCCACCAAAAACGATGTCATCTAACGAGATAGTGTTGTTTTATTGCGAGTACGAAACTGCGATAGGTGAAATATTGGGAAAGCACACAAAATGGCATGAACTAGCCAGATACTGCGTCTTGTGCCGTTACAAGTGCGAAACTGCTTTATTATGATATTCTCGTTAAAGCGCATGCAAGTATCGTGAAACCTTAAAGAACGATGTCATTTAGCGAGATACAGCGTTCTGTACTGTAATAAGTTGGTGAGAACTTGTGAGGTCAAGCAAATATCGTAATTGTGAACGAAACAGTGTAATTGAGCGTATTTAGATACAAGTGCGAATGTTAGGTTAGGTTGAGATATCAACCGTCGTAAAACCGCATTAAACAATGTCACTTAGTGATATGCAGTGTTTTTCACCATTACAAGTCGGGAACTGCGATATCTAATGTGAAAGCGCTTGCAAACGTCGTTAGGTTAGGTTAGGTTAGGTTAGGTTAGGTTAGGTTAGGTTAGGTTATGTTAGGTTAGGTTGGGTTAGGTTAGGTTAGGTTACGTTAGGTTAAGGTATGAACCGTCGTAAAACCGCATTAAACAATGTCACTTAGTGAGATGCAGTGTTTTTCACCTTTACAAGTTGGGAACTGCGATATCTAATGTGAAAGCGCTTGAAACCGTCGTAATGTTGTAGAAAGCAATGTAAAGTAGCGAGTAAAACGTTTTCTAACGATAGAAGTGCGAAGGTTATGTTAAGTTGAGTTATGTTAGTTTAAGCTACGTAGTGTCGTGAAACCACCAAAAACGACGTCATCTAACGAGATAGTGTTGTTTTATTTTGAGTATTAAACTGCGATAGGTGAAATGTTGTGAAAGCACACAAAACGGCATGAACAAGCCAAATACTGCGTCTTGTGCCGTTACAAGTGCGAAACTGCTTTATTGTGATATTCTCGTTAAAGCGCATGCAAGTATCGTGAAACCTTAAAGAACGATGTCATTTAGCGAGATACAGCGTTCTGTACTGTAATAAGTTGGTGAAAACTTGTGAGGTCAAGCAAATATCGTAATTGTGAACGAAACAGTGTAATTGAGCGTATTTAGATACAAGTGCGAATGTTAGGTTAGGTTGAGATATCAACCGTCGTAAAACCGCATTAAACAATGTCACTTAGTGAGATGTAGTGTTTTTCAACATTACAAGTCGGGAACTACGATATCTAATGTGAAAGCGCATGAAACCGTCGTAATGTTGTAGAAAGCAATGTAAAGTAGCGAGTAAAACGTTTTCTAACGATAGAAGTGCGAAGGTTATGTTAGGTTGAGTTATGTTAGTTTAAGCTAGGTAGCGTCGTGAAACTACCAAAAACAACGTCATCTAACGAGATAGTGTTGTTTTATAGCGAGTATTAAACTGCGATAGGTGAAATGTTGTGAAAGCACACAAAACGGCATCAACAAGCCAAATACGGCGTGTTCTACCGTTACAAGTGCGAAACTGCTATATTGTGATATTCTCGTTAAAGCGCATGCAAGCATCGTGAAACCTTAAAGAAATATGTCATTTAGCGAGATACAACGTTCTGTACTGCAATAAGTTGGTGAAAAACTGTGAGGTTATGCAAATATCGTAATTGTGAACAAAACAGTGTAATAAAGCGTTTTTAGATACAAGTGCGAATGTTAGGTTAGGTTGAGATATCAACCGTCGTAAAACCGCATTAAACAATGTCACTTAGTGAGATGTAGTGTTTTTCAACATTACAAGTCGGGAACTACGATATCTAATGTGAAAGCGCATGAAACCGTCGTAATCTTGTAGAAAACATTGTAAAGTTGCGAGTAAAACGTTTTCTAACGATAGAAGTGCGAAGGTTAGCTTGAGTTATGTTAGTTTAAGCTATGTAGCGTCGTGAGACCACCAAAAAGAACGTCATCTAACGAGATAGTGTTGTTTTATTGCGAGTACGAAACTGCGATAGGTAAAATGTTGTGAAAGCACACAAAACGGCATGAACAAGCCAAATACTGCGTGTTGTACCGTTACAAGTGCGAAACTGCTATGTTGTGACATTCTCGGTAAAGCGCATGCAAGTATCGTGAAACCTAAAAGAACGATGTCATTTAGCGAGATACAGCGTTCTGTACTGTAATAAGTTGGTGAGAAACTGTGAGGTCAAGCAAATATCGTAATTGTGAACGAAACAGTGTAATAGAGCGTTTTTCAATACAAGTACGAATGTTAGGTTAGGTTAAGATATGAACCGTCGTAAAACCGCATTAAACAATGTCACTTAGTGAGATGCAGTGTTTTTCACCATTACAAGTCGGGAACTGCGATATCTAATGTGAAAGCGCTTGCAAACGTCGTTAGGTTAGGTTAGGTTACGTTAGGTTAGGTTTGGTTAGGTTAGGTTAGGTTAGGTTAGGTTAGGTTATGTTAGGTTAGGTTGGGTTAGGTTAGGTTAGGTTACGTTAGGTTAAGGTATGAACCGTCGTAAAACCGCATTAAACAATGTCACTTAGTGAGATGCAGTGTTTTTCACCTTTACAAGTTGGGAACTGCGATATCTAATGTGAAAGCGCTTGAAACCGTCGTAATGTTGTAGAAAGCAATGTAAAGTAGCGAGTAAAACGTTTTCTAACGATAGAAGTGCGAAGGTTATGTTAAGTTGAGTTATGTTAGTTTAAGCTATGTAGCGTCGTGAAACCACCAAAAACGACGTCATCTAACGAGATAGTGTTGTTTTATTGCGAGTATTAAACTGCGATAGGTGAAATGTTGTGAAAGCACACAAAACGGCATGAACAAGCCAAATACTGCGTGTTCTACCGTTACAAGTGCGAAACTGCTATATTGTGATATTCTCGGTAAAGCGCATGCAAGTATCGTGAAACCTTAAAGAACGATGTCATTTAGCGAGATACAGCGTTCTGTACTGTAATAAGTTGGTGAGAAACTGTGAGGTCAAGCAAATATCGTAATTGTGAACGAAACAGTGTAATTGAGCGTCTTTAGATACAAGTGCGAATGTTAGGTTAGGTTGATATATCAACCGTCGTAAAACCGCATTAAACAATGTCACTTAGTGAGATGTAGTGTTTTTCAACATTACAAGTCGGGAACTACGATATCTAATGTGAAAGCGCATGAAACCGTCGTAATCTTGTAGAAAACATTGTAAAGTTGCGAGTAAAACGTTTTCTAACGATAGAAGTGCGAAGGTTAGGTTAGGTTAGGTTAGTTTAAGCTAGGTAGCGTCGTGAAACTACCAAAAACGACGTCATCTAACGAGATAGTGTTGTTTTATAGCGAGTATTAAACTGCCATAGGTGAAATGTTGTGAAAGCACACAAAACGGCATGAACAAGCCAAATACTGCGTGTTCTACCGTTACAAGTGCGAAACTGCTATAGTGTGATATTCTCGTTAAAGCGCATGCAAGCATCGTGAAACCTTGAACAATGTCATTTAGCGAGATACAGCGTTCTGTACTGCAATAGGTTGGTGAAAAACTGTGAGGTTATGCAAATATCGTAATTGTGAACAAAACAGTGTAATAGAGCGTTTTTAGATACAAGTGCGAATGTTAGGTTAGGTTAAGATATGAACCGTCGTAAAACCGCATTAAACAATGTCAATCAGTGAGATGCAGTGTTTTTCACCATTAAAAGTGGGGAACTGCGATATCTAATGTGAAAGCGCTTGCAACCGTCGTTAGGTTAGGTTAGGTTAGGTTAGGTTAGGTTTGGTTAGGTTAGGTTAGGTTAGGTTAGGTTAGATTAGGTTACGTTAGGTTAGGTTAGGTTAGGTTGGGTTGGGTTGGGTTAGGTTAGGTTAGGTTAGGTTTGGTAAGGTTAGGTTAGGTAGGTTACGTTAGGTTAAGGTATGAACCGTCGTAAAACCGCATTAAACAATGTCACTTAGTGAGATGCAGTGTTTTTCACCTTTACAAGTTGGGAACTGTGATATCTAATGTGAAAGCGCTTGAAACCGTCGTAATGTTGTAGAAAGCAATGTAAAGTAGCGAGTAAAACGTTTTCTAACGATAGAAGTGCGAAGGTTATGTTAGGTTGAGTTATGTTAGTTTAAGCTAGGTAGCGTCGTGAAACTACCAAAAACAACGTCATCTAACGAGATAGTGTTGTTTTATTGCGAGTACAAAACTGCGATAGGTGAAATGTTGTGAAAGCACACAAAACGGCATGAACAAGCCAAATACTGCGTGTTGTACCGTTACAAGTGCGAAACTGCTATGTTGTGATATTCTCGTTAAAGCGCATGCAAGCATCGTGAAACCTTAAAGAACGATGTCATTTAGCGAGATACAGCGTTCTGTACTGCAATAAGTTGGTGAAAAACTGTGAGGTTATGCAAATATCCTAATTGTGAACGAAACAGTGTAATAGAGCGTTTTTTAATGCAAGTGCGAATGTTAGGTTAGGTTAAGATATGAACCGTCGTAAAACCGCATTAAACAATGTGACTTAGTGAGATGCAGTGTTTTTCACCATTACAAGTCGGGAACTGCGATATCTAAAGTGAAAGCGCTTGCAAACGTCGTTAGGTTAGGTTAGGTTAGGTTAGGTTACGTTAGGTTAGGTTAGGTTAGGTTAGGTTAGGGATGTTAGCTAAGGTTTGGTTAGGTTAGGTTAGGTTAGGTTGGGTTAGGTAAGGTTAGGTTAGGTTAAGATATGAACCGCGCTAAAACCGCATTAAACAATGTCACTTAGTGAGATGCTGTTTTTCACCAGTAAAAGTCGGGAACTGCGATATCTAATGTGAAAGCGCATGAAACCGTCGTAATCTTGTAGAAAACATTGTAAAGTAGCGAATAAAACGTTTTCTAACGATAGAAGTGCGAAGGTTTGGTTAGTTTGAGCTAGGTAGCGTCGTGAAGCCACCAAAAACGATGTCATCTAACGAGATAGTGTTGTTTTATTGCGAGTACGAAACTGCGATAGGTGGAATATTGGGAAAGCACACAAAATGGCATGAACTAGCCAGATACTGCGTCTTGTGCCGTTACAAGTGCGAAACTGCTTTATTGTGATATTCTCGTTAAAGCGCATGCAAGTATCGTGAAACCTTAAAGAACGATGTCATTTAGCGAGATACAGCGTTCTGTACTGTAATAAGTTGGTGAGAAACTGTGAGGTCAAGCAAATATCGTAATTGTGAACGAAACAGTGTAATTGAGCGTATTTAGATACAAGTGCGAATGTTAGGTTAGGTTGAGATATCAACCGTCGTAAAACCGCATTAAACAATGTCACTTAGTGAGAAGTAGTGTTTTTCAACATTACAAGTCGGGAACTACGATATCTAATGTGAAAGCGCATGAAACCGTCGTAATCTTGTAGAAAACATTGTAAAGTTGCGAGTAAAACGTTTTCTAACGATAGAAGTGCGAAGGTTAGCTTGAGTTATGTTAGTTTAAGCTATGTAGCGTCGTGAGACCACCAAAAAGGACGTCATCTAACGAGATAGTGTTGTTTTATTGCAAGTACGAAACTTCGATAGGTAAAATGTTGTGAAAGCACACAAAACGGCATGAACAAGCCAAATACTGCGTGTTGTACCGTTACAAGTGCGAAACTGCTATGTTGTGACATTCTCGGTAAAGCGCATGCAAGTATCGTGAAACCTTAAAGAACGATGTCATTTAGCGAGATACAGCGTTCTGTACTGTAATAAGTTGGTGAGAAACTGTGAGGTCAAGCAAATATCGTAATTGTGAACGAAACAGTGTAATTGAGCGTCTTTAGATACAAGTGCGAATGTTAGGTTAGGTTGACATATCAACCGTCGTAAAACCGCATTAAACAATCTCACTTAGTGAGATGTAGTGTTTTTCAAAATCACAAGTCGGGAACTACGATATCTAATGTGAAAGCGCATGAAACCGTCGTAATCTTGTAGAAAACATTGTAAAGTTGCGAATATGTAAGCACATTCCAAGCATTTGATCGTTCTCACTTGCACATACCCATCATCATCGTTCTCACTTGCACATACCCATCATCATCGTCCTCTCTCTTGGTGTGGTTCTGAGCGGAGCCAGACATCGCAGAATAAACGCTTCTGCTCGCCCTGCCTGCTCGCCGTACCTAGTCTGCCTGCGTCTTTCAGAGTGGTGGAAGTGCCGGGGTAAGATCCCGACGTCCTCCTACGTTCATTTCCCACCTGGAGCTCCGATCTGGTCGCCGATTGCACCCAGCCACCCACACAGGTATGCAGACATCGGACCTAACGCCTAGCCCTAACGCTACAGCCCCTACGCCGGCGGCTGCCCGCTCTTCATCTACTGTCACCAGCCCTCAGCGCGAACCGCCCGTGTTCGCGGGTCTTCGCGGTGACGACGTCGAGGAATGGCTTGACCTTTACAACCGTGTGGGTTCAGCCAATCGATGGACCGAAGCAGAGAAACTGAGCTACCTTCCTTTCTATTTGACCAGCGTAGCCAAAACCTGGTATTTTAATCACGAAACTGACTTCGTTGATTGGTCGACCTTTGCCAACAAACTGCGACAAATATTCGGATGCTCATCGGGTCGTTCCGAAGCCGCGAAACAGAAGCTGGCTGTGCGTCTACAACTGGCACATGAGTCGTACACTTCGTATATCGAGGATGTTTTGGCCCTCTGTCGCCGTGCGAATAAAGACATGACGGAAGATGAGCGCGTTCGCCACATCCTTAAAGGAATCGGCCCAATCGCATTCAACGCCTTGGCTGTTGGCAATCCCGCTACGGTTAACGACGTCATTTCGACATGCCAACGCCTTGACCAGTTGCAGTCCCTTCGGCTTCAACAAGACAGTGATCCACGCCTGATGCCTCCCTCTGAATTAAAAACCCTTATCCGCACAATCATCCGGGAAGAACTTCGAGACCTTGAACAGCAGCGGTCCACTGTCGCCTCCGCTCCGTCTCCACCATTCGACCTGCGGAATCTTGTTAAGCAGGAGTTAGCGGCAATGGCGACACCGACATCCCCGGTCGCTCCGCCAGCACGCCCGATGCCCACATACGCCGATGTGACGCCCAGGTCGACACCGGCAGCACCGGTTGTTCAAACGGTAATGCCCACATATGCGGAGATCGCTGCGATTCCGCCTGCTCCCGGGGCATCTAGCTCTACGGATACTGCTAGTAGCCATTTGGCTGCTATGCGAGGTGGAATGACTGCTGCACCCTTGTATCCTCAGTGGCGTCAATCCCGTCCTGTTTGCTTTTACTGCGGTATACGAGGCCACATTTCTCGTTACTGCCGTCGCCGCCAGCAAGAGGAACGACGAGGCTATGCTGAGTTCGAACGAGACCGGTTCCGAAGACCAGATCTTTATGCTCCAGACACCTACCCGTCCGCGCAGTACCGGTCTCCGTCTCCTCCAGTGTCCCCTCGTCAACATCAGGAATACCGCTCCTCCAGACGACGCTCTCCATCGCCCTATCGCCGCTCCGCATCGCCGCTTCGTCCAATCATCTCCCGTCCTGTTGACCAATCTTCGGAAAACTAAGGATTGCAGTTTTTGGAGGGAAAACTGCGTCCCGTCGACCAACAAAAATACCTCCTGTTCGCCCAGCTAATATGTTGTCAGTGATTATTGAAGGTATTCCTGTGCAAGCTCTCGTTGACACCGGTGCAACCACTTCTGTTTTGCGTAGTGACTTGTGCTCGCGCCTCCGTAAAGTCAGAACGCCCTATGTGGGACCTGTGTTGCGTGGGGCAAATAACGTGCTGATTCAACCTGACGGACAGTGTACGGCTCGTGTTTCTATTGATGGTATACGTCACCACATCGAGATGATTGTGTTGCCCACGTGCATTCATGAACTTATCCTTGGTTGGGACTTTCTGCATTCTGCTTCCGCTGTTATATCCTTTAAAGAGAACGTCATTCACATAACGGATACAACGGATGCGCCCATTCCAGTTTCATCACCCTCGATCTCCAACTTGGTCATTGTTGAAGACTGCGTCCTGCACCCTGGTCACGAACACGTGATAGCTGTCGCATCTACCCAAGTAACCGACGGTGATGCACTTGTGGCTCCTTCGTTTCGCTGCACCTCCCGTGGAATTCTCGTCGCCTCTTGCCTCCTCCGGTTTTCCTCTGGCTGCGCTTTTCTGCCCGTTTCTAACACAACTGCAGAATCTGTGCTGCTGCCCAAGGGAATGACAGTGGCAAAGATTGACTTCTCTCCATTGACCTCCATCGCGACACTCTGCCCGTCTTCGTCACCAGTACCAGCTCCAGGTTCACGTTCTTTCCCTTTTCGACCTGTCATTGGTTCAGACCTCACACCAAAACAGTCTGAAGCACTATTGGCCCTTTTGGCTAAGCACAAAGCCTGCTTTGATAGCTGTACCACAACACTGAGTCAGACTTCCGCGGCTGTACATCGCATTGAAACCGACGGTTCTCGTGTGATACGCCGTCGCCCATATCGGGTTTCGCAATCAGAGAGAGAAATAATTGAAAAAGAAGTGAACGAGATGCTATCGCGAAATATAATACGACCTTCTTCGAGTTCCTGGGCATCTCCAGTCGTTTTAGTTAAAAAGAAGGATGGCTCTGTTCGTTTTTGCATTGACTACCGCGCGTTAAATAAGATCACACGCAAGGACGTATATCCTATGCCTAGAATTGATGACGCTTTAGACACACTGCAAGGGGCGAACTATTTTTCGAGCCTTGACTTACGATCAGGTTACTGGCAAATCCCCATGAACGAGGCTGACAAAGAAAAAACTGCATTTGCCACACCGGACGGCCTTTATGAATTTAATGTAATGCCATTCGGCTTGTGCAACGCTCCAGCCACGTTTGAGCGAATGATTGATACTGTTCTTCGTGGCCTAAAATGGAAGACCTGCCTCTGTTACTTAGATGATATCGTTGTTTTTTCAAGTACCTTTGCCCAACATCTTCAACGATTAGACGAGGTGCTACAATGTCTCTCCAAGGCTGGCCTTCAGATAAATACAAAGAAGTGTACATTTGCCAGCAAAAGCATCAAAGTCCTCGGTCACGTCGTTTCCAAAGACGGAATCCAACCAGATCCCGAGAAGATCGCAGCTGTGCTACAGTTCCCTCGACCGTCCAACCAAAAGACGTTGCGCAGCTTTCTTGGTCTCGCGTCCTATTTTCGTCGCTTTATACGCAACTTTGCTACCTTAGCGGCTCCGCTAAATAAGTTATTGGCCACTGGTGCTCCTTTCTCATGGTCCAACGACTGCGAATCTGCATTTGAAATTTTGAAAGAACGCCTGACTTCCGGACCAGTGCTGCGCCACTTCGATGAGAGAGCGCCTACCATACTCCATACTGACGCAAGCGCACAAGGCATTGGAGCAGTCCTTCTGCAGCGTGATTCCACCTCTAAAGAGCAGGTTGTGGCCTACGCTAGCCGGACTCTGTCAACAGCTGAGCGGAATTACACCATCACGGAGCAGGAGTGCTTGGCTATCGTATGGTCGATACAGAAATTCCGCCCGTATCTCTACGGTCGGCACTTCACCATCATCACCGACCACCACGCACTCTGTTGGCTTTCATCAATGAAGAATATGTCAGGACGTCTTGCGCGCTGGATACTGCGCTTACAAGAGTACGACTTTACAGTTACGTACAAGTCTGGCAAATGTCATCATGATGCCGACGCGCTGTCCCGGTGCCCACTTTCGCTCTCTCGTGACAATACGTCCACCGCATCGCGTTCGAATGACTCTGACACCCAGCTTGCCTCACAACACGTATCGCTCGCATCGCTGGATCCAATGCAGCTATCTTCGAACTCCGATTTACGTTCACTTCAGCTGGCAGATTCCTACTGTCGGTCTTTCATTGATCGCCTTCGCGGTGTCACTAAACCACCCAACAGCCGCTTGCGACGCCAGCTTCGACAATTTCGCCTTCAGGACGGTGTGCTTAAGCGCTACATTTACCATCCCACCGGTAACAAGTGGGTGCCAGTTCTTCCCCGCTGCCTTCGTCTTCGAGTTTTGGAAGCATTCCACGATGATATTGCTGCCGGTCATCTAGGCTTCCACAAGACCTACGATCGCATCAAGACGCGCTGCTTCTGGCCTGGCTTGTCCACAACGGTGGCCAAATACGTGGGCTCGTGCGCGTTGTGTCAGCACCGCAAGCGATCCACATCCCCGCCTGCTGGTTTCCTTCAGCCTCTTCCCTGTCCCACCACACCATTCGAATTTGTCGGAATAGACTTGTATGGTCCTTTGCCGTTGACACCTTCCGGTCACCGTTGGATCGTCACTGCAGTCGACCATCAAACAAGATACGCCGAGACTTCACCTCTTCATTCTGCTACCGCCACAGAAATCGCCAATTTTTTCTTGAACTCCATCGTCTTGCGCCACGGAGCCCCTCGCGTCCTTTTGAGTGACCGTGGCAAAGCCTTCCTTTCCAAGGTCCTGGATGAAGTCCTGCAGGCGTGCAATACAGTCCATAAAACCACTTCTACATACCATCCGCAAACGAATGGCCTTACCGAGCGCTTCCACCGAACACTCTCTGACATGATATCGATGTACTTGCATCCTGACCACAAAAATTGGGATAACATTTTACCGTTTGTCACCTTCGCATACAATACTGCGGTACAACGATCAACTGGCTACAGCCCGTTTTTTCTCGTGTACGGCCGATCTGCCTCCTCGGTCTTCGACACGGCATTTTTCTTTGCACCGGCTCCAAGCAGTACCTCGCTCCCAGAAGAGTTCGCAGCCCGAGTCACACAATGCCGTGAAATTGCTCGCAAAAACACGGAAGCAACCCAAAAGGAGAGAAAACATCGCTGTGATAAAAAACGACGCGACGTGGCCTTTAATGCTGGCGATAAGGTTTTACTATGGTCCCCGGTTCGAGCGTCGGGCCTTTGCGAGAAATTTCTTCACCGGTATGTTGGCCCATACACCGTTGTACGACAGACATCTCCAGTTAACTACCTCGTCACCCCGCTTCAGTCTGTCACTGACCGCCGTCTGCGCAGCACGGAAATAGTTCACGTCTCACGCATGAAGCCTTTTGTTACTCGTTCGGCCGATCTCTGACTGGCGGCCAGGTTGGCCGCTTCGCAGAGGGGGGGGGGAAATTGTAAGCACATTCCAAGCATTTGATCGTTCTCACTTGCACATACCCATCATCATCGTTCTCACTTGCACATACCCATCATCATCGTCCTCTCTCTTGGTGTGGTTCTGAGCGGAGCCAGACATCGCAGAATAAACGCTTCTGCTCGCCCTGCCTGCTCGCCGTACCTAGTCTGCCTGCGTCTTTCAAATAAAACGTTTTCTAACGATAGAAGTGCGAAGGTTAGGTTAGGTTAGGTTAGGTTAGGTTAAGCTAGGTAGCGTCGTGAAACTACCAAAAACGACGTCATCTAACGAGATAGTGTTGTTTTATTGCGAGTATTAAACTGCGATATGTGAAATGTTGTGAAAGCACACAAAACGGAATGAACAAGCCAAATACTGCGTGTTCTACCGTTACAAGTGCGAAACTGCTATATTGTGATATTCTCGTTAAAGCGCATGCAAGCATCGTGAAACCTTAAAAAACAATGTCATTTAGGAAGATACAGCGTTCTGTACTGCAATAAGTTGGTGAAAAACTGTGAGGTTATGCAAATATCGTAATTGTGAACAAAACAGTGTAATAGAGCGTTTTTAGATACAAGTGCGAATGTTAGGTTAGGTTAAGATATGAACCGTCGTAAAACCGCATTAAACAATGTCAATTAGTGAGATGCAGTGTTTTTCACCATTAAAAGTGGGGAACTGCGATATCTAATGTGAAAGCGCTTGCAACCGTCGTTAGGTTAGGTTAGGTTAGGTTAGGTTAGGTTAGGTTATTTTTGGTTAGGTTAGGTTAGGTTAGGTTAGGTTAGGTTAGATTAGGTTAGGTTGGGTTGAGTTGGGTTAGGTTAGGTTAGGTTAGGTTAGGTTAGGTTGGGTTAGGTTAGGTTAGGTTAGGTTAGGTTAGGTTACGTTAGGTTAGGTTAGGTTACGTTAGGTTAGGTTAGGTTAGGTTACGTTAGGTTAGGTTAGGTTAGGTAAGGATAATTTGGTTAGGTTAGGTAAGGTTAGGTTAGGTTAGGTTAGGTTGGGTTGGGTGTTGTTGGGTTGGGTTGGGTTGGGTTAGGTTGGGTTAGGTTAGGTTAGGTTACGTTAGGCTAGGTTAGGTTAGGTTAGGTTACGTTAGGTAATGTTAGGTTAGGTTAGGCTACGTTAGGTTAGGTTA
This sequence comes from Rhipicephalus microplus, assembly GCF_043290135.1. Taxonomy (NCBI): domain Eukaryota; kingdom Metazoa; phylum Arthropoda; class Arachnida; order Ixodida; family Ixodidae; genus Rhipicephalus; species Rhipicephalus microplus. The sequence goes on along the minus strand of NC_134700.1, from coordinate 823,152 downwards.
GGTCAGGTAAGGTTAGGTTACGTTAGAATAGGTTAGGTTAGGTTAGGTTACGTTAGGTTAGGTTAAGTTAGGTTAGGTTAGGTTTGGTTAGGTTAGGTTAGGTTAGCTTAGGTTAGGTTAGGTTGGGTTAGGTTGGGTTGGGTTAGGTTGGGTTAGGTTAGGTTAGGTTAGGTTAGGTTGGGTTAGGTTAGTTTAGGTTAGGTTAGGTTAGGTTGGGTCGGGTTGGGTTAGGTTAGGTTAGGTTAGGTAAGGTTAGGTTAGGTTAGGTTAGGTTACGTTAGGTTAAGGTATGAACCATCGTAAAACCGCATTAAACATTGCACTTAGTGAGATGCAGTGTTTTTCACCTTTACAAGTTGGGAACTGTGATATCTAATGTGAAAGCGCTTGAAACCGTCGTAATGTTGTAGAAAGCAATGTAAAGTAGCGAGTAAAACGTTTTCTAACGATAGAAGTGCGAAGGTTATGTTAGGTTGAGTTATGTTAGTTTAAGCTAGGTAGCGTCGTGAAACTACCAAAAACAACGTCATCTAACGAGATAGTGTTGTTTTATTGCGAGTACGAAACTGCGATAGGTGAAATGTTGTGAAAGCACACAAAACGGCATGAACAAGCCAAATACTGCGTGTTGTACCGTTACAAGTGCGAAACTGCTATGTTGTGATATTCTCGTTAAAGCGCATGCAAGCATCGTGAAACCTTAAACAACAATGTCATTTAGCGAGATACAGCGTTCTGTACTGCAATAAGTTGGTGAAAAACTGTGAGGTTATGCAAATATCCTAATTGTGAACGAAACATTTTAATAGAGCGTTTTTTAATACAAGTGCGAATGTTATGTTAGGTTAAGATATGAACTGTCGTAAAACCGCATTAAACAATGTCACTTAGTGAGATGCAGTGTTTTTCACCATTACAAGTCGGGAACTGCGATATCTAATGTGAAAGCGCTTGCAAACGTCGTTAGGTTAGGTTAGGTTAGGTTAGGTTACGTTAGGTTAGGTTAGGTTAGGTTTGGTTAGGTTAGGTTAGGTTAGGTTGGGTTAGGTAAGGTTAGGTTAGGTTAAGATATGAACCGAGCTAAAACCGCATTAAACAATGTCACTTAGTGAGATGCTGTGTTTTTCACCATTACAAGTCGGGAACTGCGATATCTAATGTGAAAGCGCATGAAACCGTCGTAATCTTGCAGAAAACATTGTAAAGTAGCGAATAAAACGTTTTCTAACGATAGAAGTGCGAAGGTTCGGTTAGTTTGAGCTAGGTAGCGTCGTGAAACCGCCAAAAACGATGTCATCTAACGAGATAGTGTTGTTTTATTGCGAGTACGAAACTGCGATAGGTGAAATATTGGGAAAGCACACAAAATGGCATGAACTAGCCAGATACTGCGTCTTGTGCCGTTACAAGTGCGAAACTGCTTTATTGTGATATTCTCGGTAAAGCGCATGCAAGCATCGTGAAACCTTAAAGAATGATGTCATTTAGCGAGATACAGCGTTCTGTACTGCAATAAGTTGGTGAAAAACTGTGAGGTTATGCAAATATCGTAATTGTGAACGAAACAGTGTAATAGAGCGTTTTTCCATACAAGTACGAATGTTAGGTTAGGTTAAGATATGAACCGTCGTAAAACCGCATTAAACAACGTCACTTAGTGAGATGCAGTGTTTTTCACCATTACAAGTCGGGAACTGCGATATCTAATGTGAAAGCGCTTGCAAACGTCGTTAGGTTAGGTTAGGTTAGGTTAGGTTACGTTAGGTTAGGTTTGGTTATGTTAGGTTAGGTTAGGTTATGTTAGGTTAGGTTGGGTTAGGTTAGGTTAGGTTAGGTTAGGTTAAGATACGAACCGCGCTAAAACCACATTAAACAATGTCACTTAGTGAGATGCAGTGTTTTTCACCTTTACAAGTTGGGAACTGCGATATCTAATGTGAAAGCGCTTGAAACCGTCGTAATGTTGTAGAAAGCAATGTAAAGTAGCGAGTAAAACGTTTTCTAACGATAGAAGTGCGAAGGTAATGTTAGGTTGAGTTATGTTAGTTTAAGCTAGGTAGCGTCGTGAAACCACCAAAAACGACGTCATCTAACGAGATAGTGTTGTTTATTGCGAGTACGAAACTGCGATAGGTAAAATGTTGTGAAAGCACACAAAACGGCATGAACAAGCCAAATACTGCGTGTTGTACCGTTACAAGTGCGAAACTGCTATGTTGTGACATTCTCGGTAAAGCGCATGCAAGTATCGTGAAACCTTAAAGAACGATGTCATTTAGCGAGATACAGCGTTCTGTACTGTAATAAGTTGGTGAGAAACTGTGAGGTCAAGCAAGTATCGTAATTGTGAACGAAACAGTGTAATTGAGCGTCTTTAGATACAAGTGCGAATGTTAGGTTAGGTTGACATATCAACCATCGTAAAACCGCATTAAACAATGTCACTTAGTGATATGTAGTGTTTTTCAACATTACAAGTCGGGAACTACGATGTGAAAGCGCATGAAACCGTCGTAATCTTGTAGAAAACATTGTAAAGTTGCGAGTAAAACGTTTTCTAACGATAGAAGTGCGAAGGTTAGGTTAGGTTAGGTTAGTTTAGGCTAGGTAGCGTCGTGAAACTACCAAAAACGACGTCATCTAAAGAGATAGTGTTGTTTTATTGCGAGTATTAAACTGCGATAGGTGAAATGTTGTGAAAGCACACAAAATGGCATGAACAAGCCAAATACTGCGTGTTCTACCGTTACAAGTGCGAAACTGCTATATTGTGATATTCTCGTTAAAGCGCATGCAAGCATCGTGAAACCTTAAAGAAATATGTCATTTAGCGAGATACAACGTTCTGTACTGCAATAAGTTGGTGAAAAACTGTGAGGTTATGCAAATATCGTAATTGTGAACAAAACAGTGTAATAAAGCGTTTTTAGATACAAGTGCGAATGTTAGGTTAGGTTGAGATATCAACCGTCGTAAAACCGCATTAAACAATGTCACTTAGTGAGATGTAGTGTTTTTCAACATTACAAGTCGGGAACTACGATATCTAATGTGAAAGCGCATGAAACCGTCGTAATCTTGTAGAAAACATTGTAAAGTTGCGAGTAAAACGTTTTCTAACGATAGAAGTGCGAAGGTTATGTTAAGTTGAGTTATGTTAGTTTAAGCTACGTAGCGTCGTGAAACCACCAAAAACGACGTCATCTAACGAGATAGTGTTGTTTTATTGCGAGTATTAAACTGCGATAGGTGAAATGTTGTGAAAGCACACAAAACGGCATGAACAAGCCAAATACTGCGTGTTCTACCGTTACAAGTGCGAAACTGCTATATTGTGATATTCTCGGTAAAGCGCATGCAAGTATCGTGAAACCTTAAAGAACGATGTCATTTAGCGAGATACAGCGTTCTGTACTGTAATTAGTTGGTGAGAAACTGTGAGGTCAAGCAAATATCGTAATTGTGAACGAAACAGTGTAATTGAGCGTCTTTAGATACACGTGCGAATGTTAGGTTAGGTTGATATATCAACCGTCGTAAAACCGCATTAAACAATGTCACTTAGTGAGATGTAGTGTTTTTCAACATTACAAGTCGGGAACTACGATATCTAATGTGAAAGCGCATGAAACCGTCGTAATCTTGTAGAAAACATTGTAAAGTTGCGAGTAAAACGTTTTCTAACGATAGAAGTGCGAAGGTTGGGTTAGGTTAGGTTAGTTTAAGCTAGGTAGCGTCGTGAAACTACCAAAAACGACGTCATCTAACGAGATAGCGTTGTTTTATAGCGAGTATTAAACTGCCATAGGTGAAATGTTGTGAAAGCACACAAAACGGCATGAACAAGCCAAATACTGCGTGTTCTACCGTTACAAGTGCGAAACTGCTATAGTGTGATATTCTCGTTAAAGCGCATGCAAGCATCGTGAAACCTTGAACAATGTCATTTAGCGAGATACAGCGTTCTGTACTGCAATAGGTTGGTGAAAAACTGTGAGGTTATGCAAATATCGTAATTGTGAACAAAACAGTGTAATAGAGCGTTTTTAGATACAAGTGCGAATGTTAGGTTAGGTTAAGATATGAACCGTCGTAAAACCGCAATAAACAATGTCAATCAGTGAGATGCAGTGTTTTTCACCATTAAAAGTGGGGAACTGCGATATCTAATGTGAAAGCGCTTGCAACCGTCGTTAGGTTAGGTTAGGTTAGGTTAGGTTAGGTTTGGTTAGGTTAGGTTAGGTTAGGTTAGGTTAGGTTAGATTAGGTTACGTTGGGTTAGGTTAGGTTAGGTTGGGTTGGGTTGGGTTAGGTTAGGTTAGGTTAGGTTTGGTAAGGTTAGGTTAGGTTAGGTTACGTTAGGTTAAGGTATGAACCGTCGTAAAACCGCATTAAACAATGTCACTTAGTGAGATGCAGTGTTTTTCACCTTTACAAGTTGGGAACTGTGATATCTAATGTGAAAGCGCTTGAAACCGTCGTAATGTTGTAGAAAGCAATGTAAAGTAGCGAGTAAAACGTTTTCTAACGATAGAAGTGCGAAGGTTATGTTAGGTTGAGTTATGTTAGTTTAAGCTAGGTAGCGTCGTGAAACTACCAAAAACAACGTCATCTAACGAGATAGTGTTGTTTTATTGCGAGTACGAAACTGCGATAGGTGAAATGTTGTGAAAGCACACAAAACGGCATGAACAAGCCAAATACTGCGTGTTGTACCGTTACAAGTGCGAAACTGCTATGTTGTGATATTCTCGTTAAAGCGCATGCAAGCATCGTGAAACCTTGAACAATGTCATTTAGCGAGATACAGCGTTCTGTACTGTAATAAGTTGGTGAGAAACTGTGAGGTCAAGCAAATATCGTAATTGTGAACGAAACAGTGTAATAGAGCGTTTTTCAATACAAGTACGAATGTTAGGTTAGGTTAAGATATGAACCGTCGTAAAACCGCATTAAACAATGTCACTTAGTGAGATGCAGTGTTTTTCACCATTACAAGTCGGGAACTGCGATATCTAATGTGAAAGCGCTTGAAAACTTCGTTAGGTTAGGTTAGGTTACGTTAGGTTAGGTTTGGTTAGGTTAGGTTAGGTTAGGTTAGGTTAGGTTAGGTTAGGTTATGTTAGGTTAGGTTGGGTTAGGTTAGGTTAGGTTACGTTAGGTTAAGGTATGAACCGTCGTAAAACCGCATTAAACAATGTCACTTAGTGAGATGCAGTGTTTTTCACCTTTACAAGTTGGGAACTGCGATATCTAATGTGAAAGCGCTTGAAACCGTCGTAATGTTGTAGAAAGCAATGTAAAGTAGCGAGTAAAACGTGTTCTAACGATAGAAGTGCGAAGGTTATGTTAAGTTGAGTTATGTTAGTTTAAGCTACGTAGCGTCGTGAAACCACCAAAAACGACGTCATCTAACGAGATAGTGTTGTTTTATTGCGAGTATTAAACTGCGATAGGTGAAATGTTGTGAAAGCACACAAAACGGCATGAACAAGCCAAATACTGCGTGTTCTACCGTTACAAGTTCGAAACTGCTATAGTGTGATATTCTCGGTAAAGCGCATGCAAGCATCGTGAAACCTTGAACAATGTCATTTAGCGAGATACAGCGTTCTGTACTGCAATAAGTTGGTGAAAAACTGTGAGGTTATGCAAATATCGTAATTGTGAACAAAACAGTGTAATAAAGCGTTTTTAGATACAAGTGCGAATGTTAGGTTAGGTTAAGATATGAACCGTCGTAAAACCGCATTAAACAATGTCAATTAGTGAGATGCAGTGTTTTTCACCATTAAAAGTCAAGAACTGCGATATCTATTGTGAAAGCGCTTGCAACCGTCGTTAGGTTAGGTTAGGTTAGGTTTTGTTAGGTTAGGTTAGGTTAGGTTAGATTAGGTTAGGGAAGGTTGAGTTGGGTTAGGTTAGGTTAGGTTAGGTTAGGTTAGGTTGGGTTAGGTTAGGTTAGGTTAGGTTAGGTTACGTTAGGTTAGGTTAGGTTAGGTTATGTTAGGTTAGGTTAGGTTAGGTTACGTTAGGTTAGGTTAGGTTAGGTAAGGATAATTTGGTTAGGTTAGGTAAGGTTAGGTTAGGTTAGGTTGGGTTGGGTGTTGTTGGGTTGGGTGTTGTGTGGTTGGGTTGGGTTGGGTTAGGTTGGGTTAGGTTAGGTTAGGTTACGTTAGGTTAGGTTAGGTTAGGTTAGGTTACGTTAGGTTATGTTAGGTTAGGTTAGGTTACGTTAGGTTAGGTTAAGTTAGGTTAGGTTAGGTTTGGTTAGGTTTGGTTAGGTTAGCTTAGGTTAGGTTAGGTTGGGTTAGGTAAGGTTAGGTTAGGTTAAGATATGAACCGCGCTAAAACCGCATTAAACAATGTCACTTAGTGAGATGCTGTTTTTCACCAGTAAAAGTCGGGAACTGCGATATCTAATGTGAAAGCGCATGAAACCGTCGTAATCTTGTAGAAAACATTGTAAAGTAGCGAATAAAACGTTTTCTAACGATAGAAGTGCGAAGGTTTGGTTAGTTTGAGCTAGGTAGCGTCGTGAAGCCACCAAAAACGATGTCATCTAACGAGATAGTGTTGTTTTATTGCGAGTACGAAACTGCGATAGGTGAAATATTGGGAAAGCACACAAAATGGCATGAACTAGCCAGATACTGCGTCTTGTGCCGTTACAAGTGCGAAACTGCTTTATTGTGATATTCTCGTTAAAGCGCATGCAAGTATTGTGAAACCTTAAAGAACGATGTCATTTAGCGAGATACAGCGTTCTGTACTGTAATAAGTTGGTGAGAAACTGTGAGGTCAAGCAAATATCGTAATTGTGAACGAAACAGTGTAATTGAGCGTATTTAGATACAAGTGCGAATGTTAGGTTAGGTTGAGATATCAACCGTCGTAAAACCGCATTAAACAATGTCACTTAGTGAGATGTAGTATTTTTCAACATTACAAGTCAGGAACTACGATATCTAATGTGAAAGCGCATGAAACCGTCGTAATCTTGTAGAAAACATTGTAAAGTTGCGAGTAAAACGTTTTCTAACGATAGAAGTGCGAAGGTTAGCTTGAGTTATGTTAGTTTAAGCTATGTAGCGTCGTGAGACCACCAAAAAGGACGTCATCTAACGAGATAGTGTTGTTTTATTGCATGTACGAAACTGCAATAGGTGAAATGTTGTGAAAGTACACAAAACGGCTTGAACAAGCCAGATACTGCGTGTTGTACCGTTACAAGTGCGAAACTGCTATATTGTGATATTCTCGTTAAAGCGCATGCAAGCATCGTGAAACCGTAAAGAACAATGTCATTTAGCGAGATACAGCGTTCTGTAGTGCAATAAGTTGGTGAAAAACTGTGAGGTTATGCAAATATCGTAATTGTGAACGAAACAGTGTAATAGAGCGTTTTTCAATACAAGTACGAATGTTAGGTTAGGTTAAGATTTGAACCGTCGTAAAACCGCACTAAACAATGTCACTTAGTGAGATGCAGTGTTTTTCACCATTACAAGTCGGGAACTGCGATATCTAATGTGAAAGCGCTTGCAAACGTCGTTAGGTTAGGTTAGGTTAGGTTAGGTTAGGTTAGGTTAGGTTAGGTTACGTTAGGTTAGGTTTGGTTAGGTTAGGTTAGGTTAGGTTAGGTTAGGTTATGTTAGGTTAGGTTGGGTTAGGTTAGGTTAGGTTACGTTAGGTTAAGGTATGAACCGTCGTAAAACCGCAATAAACAATGTCACTTAGTGAGATGCATTGTTTTTCACCTTTACAAGTTGGGAACTGCGATATCTAATGTGAAAGCGCTTGAAACCGTCGTAATGTTGTAGAAAGCAATGTAAAGTAGCGAGTAAAACGTTTTCTAACGATAGAAGTGCGAAGCTTATGTTAGGTTATGTTAGTTTAAGCTAGGTAGCGTCGTGAAACCACCAAAAACGACGTCATCTAACGAGATAGTGTTGTTTTATTGCGAGTACGAAACTGCGATAGGTAAAATGTTGTGAAAGCACACAAAACGGCATGAACAAGCCAAATACTGCGTGTTGTACCGTTACAAGTGCGAAACTGCTATGTTTTGACATTCTCGGTAAAGCGCATGCTAGTATCGTGAAACCTTAAAGAACGATGTCATTTAGCGAGATACAGCGTTCTGTACTGTAATAAGTTGGTGAGAAACTGTGAGGTCAAGCAAATATCGTAATTGTGCACGAAACAGTGTAATTGAGCGTCTTTAGATACAAGTGCGAATGTTAGGTTAGGTTGACATATCAACCGTCGTAAAACCGCATTTAACAATGTCACTTAGTGAGATGTAGTGTTTTTCAACATTACAAGTCGGGAACTACGATATCTAATGTGAAAGCGCATGAAACCGTCGTAATCTTGTAGAAAACACTGTAAAGTTGCGAGTAAAACGTTTTCTAACGATAGAAGTGCGAAGCTTATGTTAGGTTATGTTAGTTTAAGCTAGGTAGCGTCGTGAAACCACCAAAAACGACGTCATCTAACGAGATAGTGTTGTTTTATTGCGAGTACGAAACTGCGATAGGTAAAATGTTGTGAAAGCACACAAAACGGCATGAACAAGCCAAATACTGCGTGTTCTACCGTTACAAGTGCGAAACTGCTATAGTGTGATATTCTCGTTAAAGCGCATGCAAGCATCGTGAAACCTTGAACAATGTCATTTAGCGAGATACAGCGTTCTGTACTGCAATAAGTTGGTGAAAAACTGTGAGGTTATGCAAATATCGTAATTGTGAACAAAACAGTGTAATAAAGCGTTTTTAGATACAAGTGCGAATGTTAGGTTAGGTTAAGATATGAACCGTCGTAAAACCGCATTAAACAATGTCAATTAGTGAGATGCAGTGTTTTTCACCATTAAAAGTCAAGAACTGCGATATCTAATGTGAAAGCGCTTGCAACCGTCGTTAGGTTAGGTTAGGTTAGGTTTTGTTAGGTTAGGTTAGGTTAGGTTAGATTAGGTTAGGGAAGGTTGAGTTGGGTTAGGTTAGGTTAGGTTAGGTTAGGTTAGGTTGGGTTAGGTTAGGTTAGGTTAGGTTAGGTTACGTTAGGTTAGGTTAGGTTAGGTTATGTTAGGTTAGGTTAGGTTAGGTTACGTTAGGTTAGGTTAGGTTAGGTAAGGATAATTTGGTTAGGTTAGGTAAGGTTAGGTTAGGTTAGGTTGGGTTGGGTGTTGTTGGGTTGGGTGTTGTGTGGTTGGGTTGGGTTGGGTTAGGTTGGGTTAGGTTAGGTTAGGTTACGTTAGGTTAGGTTAGGTTAGGTTAGGTTACGTTAGGTTATGTTAGGTTAGGTTAGGTTACGTTAGGTTAGGTTAAGTTAGGTTAGGTTAGGTTTGGTTAGGTTTGGTTAGGTTAGCTTAGGTTAGGTTAGGTTGGGTTAGGTAAGGTTAGGTTAGGTTAAGATATGAACCGCGCTAAAACCGCATTAAACAATGTCACTTAGTGAGATGCTGTTTTTCACCAGTAAAAGTCGGGAACTGCGATATCTAATGTGAAAGCGCATGAAACCGTCGTAATCTTGTAGAAAACATTGTAAAGTAGCGAATAAAACGTTTTCTAACGATAGAAGTGCGAAGGTTTGGTTAGTTTGAGCTAGGTAGCGTCGTGAAGCCACCAAAAACGATGTCATCTAACGAGATAGTGTTGTTTTATTGCGAGTACGAAACTGCGATAGGTGAAATATTGGGAAAGCACACAAAATGGCATGAACTAGCCAGATACTGCGTCTTGTGCCGTTACAAGTGCGAAACTGCTTTATTGTGATATTCTCGTTAAAGCGCATGCAAGTATCGTGAAACCTTAAAGAACGATGTCATTTAGCGAGATACAGCGTTCTGTACTGTAATAAGTTGGTGAGAAACTGTGAGGTCAAGCAAATATCGTAATTGTGAACGAAACAGTGTAATTGAGCGTATTTAGATACAAGTGCGAATGTTAGGTTAGGTTGAGATATCAACCGTCGTAAAACCGCATTAAACAATGTCACTTAGTGAGATGTAGTATTTTTCAACATTACAAGTCAGGAACTACGATATCTAATGTGAAAGCGCATGAAACCGTCGTAATCTTGTAGAAAACATTGTAAAGTTGCGAGTAAAACGTTTTCTAACGATAGAAGTGCGAAGGTTAGCTTGAGTTATGTTAGTTTAAGCTATGTAGCGTCGTGAGACCACCAAAAAGGACGTCATCTAACGAGATAGTGTTGTTTTATTGCATGTACGAAACTGCAATAGGTGAAATGTTGTGAAAGTACACAAAACGGCTTGAACAAGCCAGATACTGCGTGTTGTACCGTTACAAGTGCGAAACTGCTATATTGTGATATTCTCGTTAAAGCGCATGCAAGCATCGTGAAACCGTAAAGAACAATGTCATTTAGCGAGATACAGCGTTCTGTAGTGCAATAAGTTGGTGAAAAACTGTGAGGTTATGCAAATATCGTAATTGTGAACGAAACAGTGTAATAGAGCGTTTTTCAATACAAGTACGAATGTTAGGTTAGGTTAAGATTTGAACCGTCGTAAAACCGCACTAAACAATGTCACTTAGTGAGATGCAGTGTTTTTCACCATTACAAGTCGGGAACTGCGATATCTAATGTGAAAGCGCTTGCAAACGTCGTTAGGTTAGGTTAGGTTAGGTTAGGTTAGGTTAGGTTAGGTTAGGTTACGTTAGGTTAGGTTTGGTTAGGTTAGGTTAGGTTAGGTTAGGTTATGTTAGGTTAGGTTGGGTTAGGTTAGGTTAGGTTACGTTAGGTTAAGGTATGAACCGTCGTAAAACCGCAATAAACAATGTCACTTAGTGAGATGCATTGTTTTTCACCTTTACAAGTTGGGAACTGCGATATCTAATGTGAAAGCGCTTGAAACCGTCGTAATGTTGTAGAAAGCAATGTAAAGTAGCGAGTAAAACGTTTTCTAACGATAGAAGTGCGAAGCTTATGTTAGGTTATGTTAGTTTAAGCTAGGTAGCGTCGTGAAACCACCAAAAACGACGTCATCTAACGAGATAGTGTTGTTTTATTGCGAGTACGAAACTGCGATAGGTAAAATGTTGTGAAAGCACACAAAACGGCATGAACAAGCCAAATACTGCGTGTTGTACCGTTACAAGTGCGAAACTGCTATGTTGTGATATTCTCGTTAAAGCGCATGCAAGCATCGTGAAACCTTGAACAATGTCATTTAGCGAGATACAGCGTTCTGTACTGTAATAAGTTGGTGAGAAACTGTGAGGTCAAGCAAATATCGTAATTGTGAACGAAACAGTGTAATAGAGCGTTTTTCAATACAAGTACGAATGTTAGGTTAGGTTAAGATATGAACCGTCGTAAAACCGCATTAAACAATGTCACTTAGTGAGATGCAGTGTTTTTCACCATTACAAGTCGGGAACTGCGATATCTAATGTGAAAGCGCTTGAAAACGTCGTTAGGTTAGGTTAGGTTACGTTAGGTTAGGTTTGGTTAGGTTAGGTTAGGTTAGGTTAGGTTAGGTTAGGTTAGGTTATGTTAGGTTAGGTTGGGTTAGGTTAGGTTAGGTTACGTTAGGTTAAGGTATGAACCGTCGTAAAACCGCATTAAACAATGTCACTTAGTGAGATGCAGTGTTTTTCACCTTTACAAGTTGGGAACTGCGATATCTAATGTGAAAGCGCTTGAAACCGTCGTAATGTTGTAGAAAGCAATGTAAAGTAGCGAGTAAAACGTTTTCTAACGATAGAAGTGCGAAGGTTATGTTAAGTTGAGTTATGTTAGTTTAAGCTACGTAGCGTCGTGAAACCACCAAAAACGACGTCATCTAACGAGATAGTGTTGTTTTATTGCGAGTATTAAACTGCGATAGGTGAAATGTTGTGAAAGCACACAAAACGGCATGAACAAGCCAAATACTGCGTGTTCTACCGTTACAAGTGCGAAACTGCTATAGTGTGATATTCTCGGTAAAGCGCATGCAAGCATCGTGAAACCTTGAACAATGTCATTTAGCGAGATACAGCGTTCTGTACTGCAATAAGTTGGTGAAAAACTGTGAGGTTATGCAAATATCGTAATTGTGAACAAAACAGTGTAATAAAGCGTTTTTAGATACAAGTGCGAATGTTAGGTTAGGTTAAGATATGAACCGTCGTAAAACCGCATTAAACAATGTCAATTAGTGAGATGCAGTGTTTTTCACCATTAAAAGTCAAGAACTGCGATATCTATTGTGAAAGCGCTTGCAACCGTCGTTAGGTTAGGTTAGGTTAGGTTTTGTTAGGTTAGGTTAGGTTAGGTTAGATTAGGTTAGGGAAGGTTGAGTTGGGTTAGGTTAGGTTAGGTTAGGTTAGGTTAGGTTGGGTTAGGTTAGGTTAGGTTAGGTTAGGTTACGTTAGGTTAGGTTAGGTTAGGTTATGTTAGGTTAGGTTAGGTTAGGTTACGTTAGGTTAGGTTAGGTTAGGTAAGGATAATTTGGTTAGGTTAGGTAAGGTTAGGTTAGGTTAGGTTGGGTTGGGTGTTGTTGGGTTGGGTGTTGTGTGGTTGGGTTGGGTTGGGTTAGGTTGGGTTAGGTTAGGTTAGGTTACGTTAGGTTAGGTTAGGTTAGGTTAGGTTACGTTAGGTTATGTTAGGTTAGGTTAGGTTACGTTAGGTTAGGTTAAGTTAGGTTAGGTTAGGTTTGGTTAGGTTTGGTTAGGTTAGCTTAGGTTAGGTTAGGTTGGGTTAGGTAAGGTTAGGTTAGGTTAAGATATGAACCGCGCTAAAACCGCATTAAACAATGTCACTTAGTGAGATGCTGTTTTTCACCAGTAAAAGTCGGGAACTGCGATATCTAATGTGAAAGCGCATGAAACCGTCGTAATCTTGTAGAAAACATTGTAAAGTAGCGAATAAAACGTTTTCTAACGATAGAAGTGCGAAGGTTTGGTTAGTTTGAGCTAGGTAGCGTCGTGAAGCCACCAAAAACGATGTCATCTAACGAGATAGTGTTGTTTTATTGCGAGTACGAAACTGCGATAGGTGAAATATTGGGAAAGCACACAAAATGGCATGAACTAGCCAGATACTGCGTCTTGTGCCGTTACAAGTGCGAAACTGCTTTATTGTGATATTCTCGTTAAAGCGCATGCAAGTATTGTGAAACCTTAAAGAACGATGTCATTTAGCGAGATACAGCGTTCTGTACTGTAATAAGTTGGTGAGAAACTGTGAGGTCAAGCAAATATCGTAATTGTGAACGAAACAGTGTAATTGAGCGTATTTAGATACAAGTGCGAATGTTAGGTTAGGTTGAGATATCAACCGTCGTAAAACCGCATTAAACAATGTCACTTAGTGAGATGTAGTATTTTTCAACATTACAAGTCAGGAACTACGATATCTAATGTGAAAGCGCATGAAACCGTCGTAATGTTGTAGAAAACATTGTAAAGTTGCGAGTAAAACGTTTTCTAACGATAGAAGTGCGAAGGTTAGCTTGAGTTATGTTAGTTTAAGCTATGTAGCGTCGTGAGACCACCAAAAAGGACGTCATCTAACGAGATAGTGTTGTTTTATTGCATGTACGAAACTGCAATAGGTGAAATGTTGTGAAAGTACACAAAACGGCTTGAACAAGCCAGATACTGCGTGTTGTACCGTTACAAGTGCGAAACTGCTATATTGTGATATTCTCGTTAAAGCGCATGCAAGCATCGTGAAACCGTAAAGAACAATGTCATTTAGCGAGATACAGCGTTCTGTAGTGCAATAAGTTGGTGAAAAACTGTGAGGTTATGCAAATATCGTAATTGTGAACGAAACAGTGTAATAGAGCGTTTTTCAATACAAGTACGAATGTTAGGTTAGGTTAAGATTTGAACCGTCGTAAAACCGCACTAAACAATGTCACTTAGTGAGATGCAGTGTTTTTCACCATTACAAGTCGGGAACTGCGATATCTAATGTGAAAGCGCTTGCAAACGTCGTTAGGTTAGGTTAGGTTAGGTTAGGTTAGGTTAGGTTAGGTTAGGTTACGTTAGGTTAGGTTTGGTTAGGTTAGGTTAGGTTAGGTTAGGTTATGTTAGGTTAGGTTGGGTTAGGTTAGGTTAGGTTACGTTAGGTTAAGGTATGAACCGTCGTAAAACCGCAATAAACAATGTCACTTAGTGAGATGCATTGTTTTTCACCTTTACAAGTTGGGAACTGCGATATCTAATGTGAAAGCGCTTGAAACCGTCGTAATGTTGTAGAAAGCAATGTAAAGTAGCGAGTAAAACGTTTTCTAACGATAGAAGTGCGAAGCTTATGTTAGGTTATGTTAGTTTAAGCTAGGTAGCGTCGTGAAACCACCAAAAACGACGTCATCTAACGAGATAGTGTTGTTTTATTGCGAGTACGAAACTGCGATAGGTAAAATGTTGTGAAAGCACACAAAACGGCATGAACAAGCCAAATACTGCGTGTTGTACCGTTACAAGTGCGAAACTGCTATGTTTTGACATTCTCGGTAAAGCGCATGCTAGTATCGTGAAACCTTAAAGAACGATGTCATTTAGCGAGATACAGCGTTCTGTACTGTAATAAGTTGGTGAGAAACTGTGAGGTCAAGCAAATATCGTAATTGTGCACGAAACAGTGTAATTGAGCGTCTTTAGATACAAGTGCGAATGTTAGGTTAGGTTGACATATCAACCGTCGTAAAACCGCATTTAACAATGTCACTTAGTGAGATGTAGTGTTTTTCAACATTACAAGTCGGGAACTACGATATCTAATGTGAAAGCGCATGAAACCGTCGTAATCTTGTAGAAAACACTGTAAAGTTGCGAGTAAAACGTTTTCTAACGATAGAAGTGCGAAGCTTATGTTAGGTTATGTTAGTTTAAGCTAGGTAGCGTCGTGAAACCACCAAAAACGACGTCATCTAACGAGATAGTGTTGTTTTATTGCGAGTACGAAACTGCGATAGGTAAAATGTTGTGAAAGCACACAAAACGGCATGAACAAGCCAAATACTGCGTGTTCTACCGTTACAAGTGCGAAACTGCTATAGTGTGATATTCTCGTTAAAGCGCATGCAAGCATCGTGAAACCTTGAACAATGTCATTTAGCGAGATACAGCGTTCTGTACTGCAATAAGTTGGTGAAAAACTGTGAGGTTATGCAAATATCGTAATTGTGAACAAAACAGTGTAATAAAGCGTTTTTAGATACAAGTGCGAATGTTAGGTTAGGTTAAGATATGAACCGTCGTAAAACCGCATTAAACAATGTCAATTAGTGAGATGCAGTGTTTTTCACCATTAAAAGTCAAGAACTGCGATATCTAATGTGAAAGCGCTTGCAACCGTCGTTAGGTTAGGTTAGGTTAGGTTTTGTTAGGTTAGGTTAGGTTAGGTTAGATTAGGTTAGGGAAGGTTGAGTTGGGTTAGGTTAGGTTAGGTTAGGTTAGGTTAGGTTGGGTTAGGTTAGGTTAGGTTAGGTTAGGTTACGTTAGGTTAGGTTAGGTTAGGTTATGTTAGGTTAGGTTAGGTTAGGTTACGTTAGGTTAGGTTAGGTTAGGTAAGGATAATTTGGTTAGGTTAGGTAAGGTTAGGTTAGGTTAGGTTGGGTTGGGTGTTGTTGGGTTGGGTGTTGTGTGGTTGGGTTGGGTTGGGTTAGGTTGGGTTAGGTTAGGTTAGGTTACGTTAGGTTAGGTTAGGTTAGGTTAGGTTACGTTAGGTTATGTTAGGTTAGGTTAGGTTACGTTAGGTTAGGTTAAGTTAGGTTAGGTTAGGTTTGGTTAGGTTTGGTTAGGTTAGCTTAGGTTAGGTTAGGTTGGGTTAGGTAAGGTTAGGTTAGGTTAAGATATGAACCGCGCTAAAACCGCATTAAACAATGTCACTTAGTGAGATGCTGTTTTTCACCAGTAAAAGTCGGGAACTGCGATATCTAATGTGAAAGCGCATGAAACCGTCGTAATCTTGTAGAAAACATTGTAAAGTAGCGAATAAAACGTTTTCTAACGATAGAAGTGCGAAGGTTTGGTTAGTTTGAGCTAGGTAGCGTCGTGAAGCCACCAAAAACGATGTCATCTAACGAGATAGTGTTGTTTTATTGCGAGTACGAAACTGCGATAGGTGAAATATTGGGAAAGCACACAAAATGGCATGAACTAGCCAGATACTGCGTCTTGTGCCGTTACAAGTGCGAAACTGCTTTATTGTGATATTCTCGTTAAAGCGCATGCAAGTATTGTGAAACCTTAAAGAACGATGTCATTTAGCGAGATACAGCGTTCTGTACTGTAATAAGTTGGTGAGAAACTGTGAGGTCAAGCAAATATCGTAATTGTGAACGAAACAGTGTAATTGAGCGTATTTAGATACAAGTGCGAATGTTAGGTTAGGTTGAGATATCAACCGTCGTAAAACCGCATTAAACAATGTCACTTAGTGAGATGTAGTATTTTTCAACATTACAAGTCAGGAACTACGATATCTAATGTGAAAGCGCATGAAACCGTCGTAATCTTGTAGAAAACATTGTAAAGTTGCGAGTAAAACGTTTTCTAACGATAGAAGTGCGAAGGTTAGCTTGAGTTATGTTAGTTTAAGCTATGTAGCGTCGTGAGACCACCAAAAAGGACGTCATCTAACGAGATAGTGTTGTTTTATTGCATGTACGAAACTGCAATAGGTGAAATGTTGTGAAAGTACACAAAACGGCTTGAACAAGCCAGATACTGCGTGTTGTACCGTTACAAGTGCGAAACTGCTATATTGTGATATTCTCGTTAAAGCGCATGCAAGCATCGTGAAACCGTAAAGAACAATGTCATTTAGCGAGATACAGCGTTCTGTAGTGCAATAAGTTGGTGAAAAACTGTGAGGTTATGCAAATATCGTAATTGTGAACGAAACAGTGTAATAGAGCGTTTTTCAATACAAGTACGAATGTTAGGTTAGGTTAAGATTTGAACCGTCGTAAAACCGCACTAAACAATGTCACTTAGTGAGATGCAGTGTTTTTCACCATTACAAGTCGGGAACTGCGATATCTAATGTGAAAGCGCTTGCAAACGTCGTTAGGTTAGGTTAGGTTAGGTTAGGTTAGGTTAGGTTAGGTTAGGTTACGTTAGGTTAGGTTTGGTTAGGTTAGGTTAGGTTAGGTTAGGTTATGTTAGGTTAGGTTGGGTTAGGTTAGGTTAGGTTACGTTAGGTTAAGGTATGAACCGTCGTAAAACCGCAATAAACAATGTCACTTAGTGAGATGCATTGTTTTTCACCTTTACAAGTTGGGAACTGCGATATCTAATGTGAAAGCGCTTGAAACCGTCGTAATGTTGTAGAAAGCAATGTAAAGTAGCGAGTAAAACGTTTTCTAACGATAGAAGTGCGAAGCTTATGTTAGGTTATGTTAGTTTAAGCTAGGTAGCGTCGTGAAACCACCAAAAACGACGTCATCTAACGAGATAGTGTTGTTTTATTGCGAGTACGAAACTGCGATAGGTAAAATGTTGTGAAAGCACACAAAACGGCATGAACAAGCCAAATACTGCGTGTTGTACCGTTACAAGTGCGAAACTGCTATGTTTTGACATTCTCGGTAAAGCGCATGCTAGTATCGTGAAACCTTAAAGAACGATGTCATTTAGCGAGATACAGCGTTCTGTACTGTAATAAGTTGGTGAGAAACTGTGAGGTCAAGCAAATATCGTAATTGTGCGCGAAACAGTGTAATTGAGCGTCTTTAGATACAAGTGCGAATGTTAGGTTAGGTTGACATATCAACCGTCGTAAAACCGCATTAAACAATGTCACTTAGTGAGATGTAGTGTTTTTCAACATTACAAGTCGGGAACTACGATATCTAATGTGAAAGCGCATGAAACCGTCGTAATCTTGTAGAAAACACTGTAAAGTTGCGAGTAAAACGTTTTCTAACGATAGAAGTGCGAAGCTTATGTTAGGTTATGTTAGTTTAAGCTAGGTAGCGTCGTGAAACCACCAAAAACGACGTCATCTAACGAGATAGTGTTGTTTTATTGCGAGTACGAAACTGCGATAGGTAAAATGTTGTGAAAGCACACAAAACGGCATGAACAAGCCAAATACTGCGTGTTGTACCGTTACAAGTGCGAAACTGCTATATTGTGATATTCTCGTTAAAGCGCATGCAAGCATCGTGAAACCTTAAAGAACAATGTCACATAGCGAGATACAGCGTTCTGTACTGCAATAAGTTGGTGAAAAACTGTGAGGTTATGCAAATATCGTAATTGTGAACGAAACAGTGTAGTAGAGCGTTTTTCAATACAAGTACGAATGTTAGGTTAGGTTGACATATCAACCATCGTAAAACCGCATTAAACAATGTCACTTAGTGAGATGTAGTGTTTTTCAACATTACAAGTCGGGAACTACGATATCTAATGCGAAAGCGCATGAAACCGTCGTAATCTTGTAGAAAACATTGTAAAGTTGCGAGTAAAACGTTTTCTAACGATAGAAGTGCGAAGGTTAGCTTGAGTTATGTTAGTTTAAGCTATGTAGCGTCGTGAGACCACCAAAAAGGACGTCATCTAACGAGATAGTGTTGTTTTATTGCATGTACGAAACTGCAATAGGTGAAATGTTGTGAAAGTACACAAAACGTCATGAACAACCCAAATACTGCGTGTTCTACCGTTACAAGTGCGAAACTGCTATATTGTGATATTCTCGTTAAAGCGCATGCAAGCATCGTGAAACCTTAAAGAACAATGTCATTTAGCGAGATACAGCGTTCTGTACTGCAATAAGTTGGTGAAAAACTGTGAGGTTATGCAAATATCGTACTTGTGAACGAAACAGTGTAATAGAGCGTTTTTCAATACAAGTACGAATGTTAGGTTAGGTTAAGATTTGAACCGTCGTAAAACCGCACTAAACAATGTCACTTAGTGAGATGCAGTGTTTTTCACCATTACAAGTCGGGAACTGCGATATCTAATGTGAAAGCGCTTGCAAACGTCGTTAGGTTAGGTTAGGTTAGGTTAGGTTAGGTTAGGTTAGGTTACGTTAGGTTAGGTTTGGTTAGGTTAGGTTAGGTTAGGTTAGGTTATGTTAGGTTAGGTTGGGTTAGGTTAGGTTAGGTTACGTTAGGTTAAGGTATGAACCGTCGTAAAACCGCAATAAACAATGTCACTTAGTGAGATGCAGTGTTTTTCACCTTTACAAGTTGGGAACTGCGATATCTAATGTGAAAGCGCTTGAAACCGTCGTAATGTTGTAGAAAGCAATGTAAAGTAGCGAGTAAAACGTTTTCTAACGATAGAAGTGCGAAGCTTATGTTAGGTTATGTTAGTTTAAGCTAGGTAGCGTCGTGAAACCACCAAAAACGACGTCATCTAACGAGATAGTGTTGTTTTATTGCGAGTACGAAACTGCGATAGGTAAAATGTTGTGAAAGCACACAAAACGGCATGAACAAGCCAAATACTGCGTGTTGTACCGTTACAAGTGCGAAACTGCTATGTTTTGACATTCTCGGTAAAGCGCATGCAAGTATCGTGAAACCTTAAAGAACGATGTCATTTAGCGAGATACAGCGTTCTGTACTGTAATAAGTTGGTGAGAAACTGTGAGGTCAAGCAAATATCGTAATTGTGCACGAAACAGTGTAATTGAGCGTCTTTAGATACAAGTGCGAATGTTAGGTTAGGTTGACATATCAACCGTCGTAAAACCGCATTAAACAATGTTGAGTTGGGTTAGGTTAGGTTAGGTTAGGTTAGGTTGTGGGCACGGCGAAGCGGCTGGAAAGATGCCGCTAACGAAACGCTTCTTTTTCGTTGTACAGGCCGTGTTTTTCATGCTCGCCGGGCCATCGGAACCTTGCACTACCGGGAATGAAGTTGCGGCGATTACATCTGTCTCTGCTAACTACTGTCCAGTGCCTTCATCGAATTTGGACATACTGGATACGCCCCCTCTGGAACATTGCATGCCCGTGACGTCATCGTTGGATCGCCCTTTTAAAGACAGGCCACACAGTTGGACCTTCAGTGGGCACGGCGAAGCGGCTGGAAAGATGCCGCTAACGAAACGCTTCTTTTTCGTTGTACAGGCCGTGTTTTTCATGCTCGCCGGGCCATCGGAACCTTGCACTACCGGGAATGAAGTTGCGGCGATTACATCTGTCTCTGCTAACTACTGTCCAGTGCCTTCATCGAATTTGGACATACTGGATACGCCCCCTCTGGAACATTGCATGCCCGTGACGTCATCGTTGGATCGCCCTTTTAAAGACAGGCCACACAGTTGGACCTTCAGTGGGCACGGCGAAGCGGCTGGAAAGATGCCGCTAACGAAACGCTTCTTTTTCGTTGTACAGGCCGTGTTTTTCATGCTCGCCGGGCCATCGGAACCTTGCACTACCGGGAATGAAGTTGCGGCGATTACATCTGTCTCTGCTAACTACTGTCCAGTGCCTTCATCGAATTTGGACATACTGGATACGCCCCCTCTGGAACATTGCATGCCCGTGACGTCATCGTTGGATCGCCCTTTTAAAGACAGGCCACACAGTTGGACCTTCAGTGGGCACGGCGAAGCGGCTGGAAAGATGCCGCTAACGAAACGCTTCTTTTTCGTTGTACAGGTTAGTTTTTCTCTTTCAAATCATAGGTCTGGAGACGAAATTGTACTTCTTATTGTGCCGTGCCCACAGACATGTTTTATTATTGCATATGAATGTTATTTTGTTTGCTTGTTATTGCTGTGTGGAGATGTCGAGCAAAACCCTGGGCCAACTGTTGATGAAATGTTTCACGAGCTCTTGAAGGGACAATCTGATATCCGAGCAGAACTTGTAAGCCTTAGAGCACGTTTAGACTCAACAGAATCATTAATAAGCACCTTTGGAGTGCGTCTGAATAACTTAGAAGCAAATGTTAAGCAACTACAAACTCAGAAGGGCGTGAGCGAATCGATACAGGAGTCTGTAGATTCCATTCAGCAGTTAATTGATATTCATCAGTCCAAGCTGGTTGACCTTGAGAATCGCAGTCGCCGGAATAATCTTCTTGTATTTGGTATCAGCGCTGCTGGTAGTGAATCTGAAGCAGAGCTACGTGAAAAGGTAGTGAAGGGCATATTTCATGATCGATTAGGGGTGAAATGCACGACAATTGCGCGGATTCATAGATTAGGCAAGCCGGTATCAAGCAGACGTCCTGTTATACTTTTTTTCCAAGATTATACGGAAAAGCAAGCTGTGTTGCGTCAAGCACATAAGCTGAAGGGAACCAAAATTTATCTTCAAAACGACTACTGTCCTGACACACTCCGCAAAAGAAAACTGCTATGGGCAACTGCAAAAGCAGACAGAGAAAGCGGTAGCAAGGTTGCTCTTGTTCCCGATAAGCTTCGTATTGATCACACCTTTTTCTGTTGGGACGACTCGCTTAATGCGCGTAGGAAAGTGTCACATGAGAGTGCCGTAGGGAATCCCAGCTAGCAATTAGGGGAGCACCAACTTCGTTTGCTTTGCTTCAATGCACGGAGTATAACAAATAAAATTGAAAAGTTGGAAAATATTTTGCTCACGCACGATCCTCATGTCTGTGTGATAACAGAGTCTTGGTTACATGAAGCCATTGGCGATAGCGAGATAGTTCCGCCGAACTACCAACTTTTTCGATGTGATCGTGGTCATCGGGGCGGTGGAGTGGCTGTCATTATCAAGTATGGCATTGATGTAACTATTGCTGAGCGTTTTCCAGTGAGAGAGAGTCTGCTTTTAAAACTTTCATTTGCTGATATGTCATTTTTTCTCTGTGCGGTTTATCGATGTCCTAATGCTGATGATTCTTTTATGAGCGGTTTGTACGATGAACTACTACGTCTACGTAGCAAAAATCTTATTTTAACGGGTGACTTCAATCTGCCAGCCATTAATTGGGATGATATAAATTATGGTACTTCTTCCTCGGCTGACACACTCTTAGACATAATGTTTTCTCTAGGCCTTGAGCAAATGGTAGGACACCCCACAAGGGGGAGTTCGATACTTGATCTGCTATTTACAACGGAACTCTTTACCGAAGCGACTATCACAGTTGAAACCGGTATTTCTGACCATAGATTAATATCATTTGTTTGGGACAGGCATGCACGTTGTAAATCAGTGAAAACGCCAGTGGAAAGTGTTGTAAGAGATTTCAATCGAGCGGATGATGTTGCAGTAATTGATTATTTAGAAACACATCTCCCCACATCTGTTAGTGATGTTGATAGAGCCTGGCAACGCTTCCGTGGTATTGTGGACTTCTGTACAAAGAACTTTGTCCCGCTTAGGAGAATACGCAGGCGTTCACATAACCCATGGATAAACCGTGAGATTATAAAGATCAAGAGAAAGATAAAAAGGTTACGAAAAAAACACAAGACTAGTACGCAACATTTTTCCGATCTTAAAGAAAAATTATTAGAGAGTGTTAGCAAGGCTAGGCATCAATTTTTTAACGACACACTACCTGAATTCATCAGGACAGATCCTGATAAATTTTGGCGCTATATTAAGCAAACTAAAGAAGGCGTTTCTGAAATACAAGTTGATGAGGTCACGATAACAGATCCGGCACTAATTGCTGATCATTTTAATAAATACTTTCAGAGCGTCTTTTCCGAACCACAGTATTATGAACTGCGAGACCCGATGCCCATAATCACGGAGGATGTTATGATAACTCGTGAAGGTGTTTTACAAATGTTACTTAGGTTAATCCTAAGAAATCGTCAGGCCCTGACGGCATTGGTAATTCATTCCTACGACGCTATGCTGAACAAATCACTGACTTCCTTACTGCCCTTTTCAATGTATCATTCAAATATGGTCAGATACCAGCCGATTGGCGTAAAGCTCGTGTTGTGCCGATCTTTAAAAAGGGTAACCGCTATTCCTTGACAAACTACCGTCCTGTTTCTATCACTAGTAGCTGCTGTAAAATGTTAGAGCATGTTGTTGCAAATTACATTAACACATTTTTATCAGAAAATAATATTTTGTCGCCTAATCAACATGGTTTCCGAAAAAATATGTCTACGGTAACACAGCTTGTGTCTACAGTGCATGAATTCGCACGGGTTCTAGATATATCTGGGCAGACTGATGTGTTCTTTTTAGATTTTAGCAAAGCGTTTGATAAGGTGCCTCATGGAAAACTTTTGTTTAAACTCGAAAATATTGGGCTACCTTCGGGCATCGTTAAATGGATTCATATGTACTTAAATAACAGAACTCAATTTGTTGAGGTCAGGGGTTGTTTTTCTTCTTCGCTAAATGTTTCTTCTGGTGTGCCACAAGGTAGTGTGTTAGGCCCCTTGTTATTCTTAATTTTTATTAATGATTTAGTTGATGTCGTACATAAGGACATATCCGTCAGATTATTCGCGGATGATTGTGTTGTTTTTAAAGAAATATGTTGTGTAAATGACCACATATTACTTCAACAGTCTCTTACAAGTATAGATGAGTGGTGTCAAAACTGGGGCATGGAACTTAATAGTGACAAAACAGTTCTCTTGAGAATAACAAGAAAACGAACTCCCAGCCTTTATACTTATTTTCTCCGCAATAACCCACTCAAAGACGTAGAAAAATACAAATATCTAGGAGTCACTTTGACAAAGTCACTTACGTGGTCAGACCACATTACAAGCATATGCACGGCTGCACTTAGGAAACTGTGGTTTCTTAAGAGGAAACTTAAATCCTCAACGAAGGAGACTACATTATTGGCATATAACACCTGCATCCGATCAAAACTCGAATATGCCTCGGTTGTTTGGGACCCTCAATGTAAAAAAGATATTGCCTTGATTGAAAAAGTTCAACGGAAGGCTGTCAGATTTATATTTAGCAAATATAAAAGATATGATTCGCCAACACAACTTATGCAACTAAATGATATCCAAACACTGGAAACTCGCAGGAAAATTAATCGGTTAACGTTCCTACACAAAATTCTTTCCGGTAAAGTTACAACAAGTCTGCCCAACTGTGTGAAACCTCTATCTTCTAGAAAAACAAGACATAAGCATAAATATTCATTGGCGCCAGTTTTTTCCCGTACCACTGCTTTTAAAAATAGTTTTTTCCCTAGGACTATTGCTGACTGGAACTCTTTACCAATAAGTGCTTTTCAGTCCGAAGATATTGAAAAACAGCTTGAAACTTTTTTTGTTTAGTTCTGAATGATGTATCCATATGGTGTGTATTCGCAGTGCCCGAGTAATGTAGTTAGTTGACTTCTGCTGCGCATGAGTGTTCTGATCACTGTTTATGTGCCGTAACTCTGTTGTGCAAGTGCACTATAAGTTGTCTAATTAAGTGCTGTGACATTGTACTTTTTTGTTGTTTTTGCCCCTCCTGCTTGGGCCTAAGTATAGGCCTGCAGAACCTGTAAATAAAATAAATAAAGTAAATAAAAAATGTCACTTAGTGAGATGTAGTGTTTTTCAACATTACAAGTCGGGAACTACGATATCTAATGTGAAAGCGCATGAAACCGTCGTAATCTTGTAGAAAACCCTGTAAAGTTGCGAGTAAAACGTTTTCTAACGATAGAAGTGCGAAGCTTATGTTAGGTTATGTTAGTTTAAGCTAGGTAGCGTCGTGAAACCACCAAAAACGACGTCATCTAACGAGATAGTGTTGTTTTATTGCGAGTACGAAACTGCGATAGGTAAAATGTTGTGAAAGCACACAAAACGGCATGAACAAGCCAAATACTGCGTGTTGTACCGTTACAAGTGCGAAACTGCTATATTGTGATATTCTCGTTAAAGCGCATGCAAGCATCGTGAAACCTTAAAGAAATATGTCATTTAGCGAGATACAACGTTCTGTACTGCAATAAGTTGGTGAAAAACTGTGAGGTTATGCAAATATCGTAATTGTGAACAAAACAGTGTAATAAAGCGTTTTTAGATACAAGTGCGAATGTTAGGTTAGGTTAAGATATGAACCGTCGTAAAACCGCATTAAACAATGTCAATTAGTGAGATGCAGTGTTTTTCACCATTAAAAGTCGGGAACTGCGATATCTAATGTGAAAGCGCTTGCAACCGTCGTTAGGTTAGGTTAGGTTAGGTTTTGTTAGGTTAGGTTAGGTTAGGTTAGATTAGGTTAGGTTGGGTTGAGTTGGGTTAGGTTAGGTTAGGTTAGGTTAGGTTGGGTTAGGTTAGGTTAGGTTAGGTTACGTTAGGTTAGGTTAGGTTATGTTAGGTTAGGTTAGGTTAGGTTACGTTAGGTTAGGTTAGTTTAGGTAAGGATAATTTGGTTAGGTTAGGTAAGGTTAGGTTAGGTTAGGTTGGGTTTGGTGTTGTTGGGTTGGGTGTTGTTGGGTTGGGTTGGGTTGGGTTAGGTTGGGTTAGGTTAGGTTAGGTTACGTTAGGTTAGGTTAGGTTAGGTTAGGTTACGTTAGGTTATGTTAGGTTAGGTTAGGTTACGTTAGGTTAGGTTAAGTTAGGTTAGGTTAGGTTTGGTTAGGTTTGGTTAGGTTAGCTTAGGTTAGGTTAGGTTGGGTTGGGTTGGGTTGGGTTAGGTTAGGTTAGGTTAGGTTGGGTTAGGTTAGTTTAGGTTAGGTTAGGTTAGGTTAGGTTGGGTTGGGTTGGGTTAGGTTAGGTTAGGTTAGGTTTGGTAAGGTTAGGTTAGGTTAGGTTACGTTAGGTTAAGGTATGAACCGTCGTAAAACCGCATTAAACAATGTCACTTAGTGAGATGCAGTGTTTTTCACCTTTACAAGTTGGGAACTGTGATATCTAATGTGAAAGCGCTTGAAACCGTCGTAATGTTGTAGAAAGCAATGTAAAGTAGCGAGTAAAACGTTTTCTAACGATAGAAGTGCGAAGGTTATGTTAGGTTGAGTTATGTTAGTTTAAGCTAGGTAGCGTCGTGAAACTACCAAAAACAACGTCATCTAACGAGATAGTGTTGTTTTATTGCGAGTACGAAACTGCGATAGGTGAAATGTTGTGAAAGCACACAAAACGGCATGAACAAGCCAAATACTGCGTGTTGTACCGTTACAAGTGCGAAACTGCTATGTTGTGATATTCTCGTTAAAGCGCATGCAAGCATCGTGAAACCTTAAAGAACGATGTCATTTAGCGAGATACAGCGTTCTGTACTGCAATGTTCGTGAAAAACTGTGAGGTTATGCAAATATGCTAATTGTGAACGAAACAGTGTAATAGAGCGTTTTTTAATGCAAGTGCGAATGTTAGGTTAGGTTAAGATATGAACCGTCGTAAAACCGCATTAAACAATGTCACTTAGTGAGATGCAGTGTTTTTCACTTATACAAGTCGGGAACTGCGATATCTAATGTGAAAGCGCTTGCAAACGTCGTTAGGTTAGGTTAGGTTAGGATGGTTAGGTTAGGTTACGTTAGGTTAGGTTAGGTTAGGTTTGGTTAGGTTAGGTTAGGTTAGGTTAGGTTAGGGATGTTAGGTAAGGTTTGGTTAGGTTAGGTTAGGTTAGGTTGGGTTAGGTAAGGTTAGGTTAGGTTAAGATATGAACCGCGCTAAAACCGCATTAAACAATGTCACTTAGTGAGATGCTGTGTTTTTCACCATTACAAGTCGGGAACTGCGATATCTAATGTGAAAGCGCATGAAACCGTCGTAATCTTGTAGAAAACATTGTAAAGTAGCGAATAAAACGTTTTCTAACGATAGAAGTGCGAAGGTTCGGTTAGTTTGAGCTAGGTAGCGTCGTGAAGCCACCAAAAACGATGTCATCTAACGAGATAGTGTTGTTTTATTGCGAGTACGAAACTGCGATAGGTGAAATATTGGGAAAGCACACAAAATGGCATGAACTAGCCAGATACTGCGTCTTGTGCCGTTACAAGTGCGAAACTGCTTTATTATGATATTCTCGTTAAAGCGCATGCAAGTATCGTGAAACCTTAAAGAACGATGTCATTTAGCGAGATACAGCGTTCTGTACTGTAATAAGTTGGTGAGAACTTGTGAGGTCAAGCAAATATCGTAATTGTGAACGAAACAGTGTAATTGAGCGTATTTAGATACAAGTGCGAATGTTAGGTTAGGTTGAGATATCAACCGTCGTAAAACCGCATTAAACAATGTCACTTAGTGATATGCAGTGTTTTTCACCATTACAAGTCGGGAACTGCGATATCTAATGTGAAAGCGCTTGCAAACGTCGTTAGGTTAGGTTAGGTTAGGTTAGGTTAGGTTAGGTTAGGTTAGGTTAGGTTATGTTAGGTTAGGTTGGGTTAGGTTAGGTTAGGTTACGTTAGGTTAAGGTATGAACCGTCGTAAAACCGCATTAAACAATGTCACTTAGTGAGATGCAGTGTTTTTCACCTTTACAAGTTGGGAACTGCGATATCTAATGTGAAAGCGCTTGAAACCGTCGTAATGTTGTAGAAAGCAATGTAAAGTAGCGAGTAAAACGTTTTCTAACGATAGAAGTGCGAAGGTTATGTTAAGTTGAGTTATGTTAGTTTAAGCTACGTAGCGTCGTGAAACCACCAAAAACGACGTCATCTAACGAGATAGTGTTGTTTTATTTTGAGTATTAAACTGCGATAGGTGAAATGTTGTGAAAGCACACAAAACGGCATGAACAAGCCAAATACTGCGTCTTGTGCCGTTACAAGTGCGAAACTGCTTTATTGTGATATTCTCGTTAAAGCGCATGCAAGTATCGTGAAACCTTAAAGAACGATGTCATTTAGCGAGATACAGCGTTCTGTACTGTAATAAGTTGGTGAGAACTTGTGAGGTCAAGCAAATATCGTAATTGTGAACGAAACAGTGTAATTGAGCGTATTTAGATACAAGTGCGAATGTTAGGTTAGGTTGAGATATCAACCGTCGTAAAACCGCATTAAACAATGTCACTTAGTGAGATGTAGTGTTTTTCAACATTACAAGTCGGGAACTACGATATCTAATGTGAAAGCGCATGAAACCGTCGTAATGTTGTAGAAAGCAATGTAAAGTAGCGAGTAAAACGTTTTCTAACGATAGAAGTGCGAAGGTTATGTTAGGTTGAGTTATGTTAGTTTAAGCTAGGTAGCGTCGTGAAACTACCAAAAACAACGTCATCTAACGAGATAGTGTTGTTTTATAGCGAGTATTAAACTGCGATAGGTGAAATGTTGTGAAAGCACACAAAACGGCATCAACAAGCCAAATACGGCGTGTTCTACCGTTACAAGTGCGAAACTGCTATATTGTGATATTCTCGTTAAAGCGCATGCAAGCATCGTGAAACCTTAAAGAAATATGTCATTTAGCGAGATACAACGTTCTGTACTGCAATAAGTTGGTGAAAAACTGTGAGGTTATGCAAATATCGTAATTGTGAACAAAACAGTGTAATAAAGCGTTTTTAGATACAAGTGCGAATGTTAGGTTAGGTTGAGATATCAACCGTCGTAAAACCGCATTAAACAATGTCACTTAGTGAGATGTAGTGTTTTTCAACATTACAAGTCGGGAACTACGATATCTAATGTGAAAGCGCATGAAACCGTCGTAATCTTGTAGAAAACATTGTAAAGTTGCGAGTAAAACGTTTTCTAACGATAGAAGTGCGAAGGTTAGCTTGAGTTATGTTAGTTTAAGCTATGTAGCGTCGTGAGACCACCAAAAAGAACGTCATCTAACGAGATAGTGTTGTTTTATTGCGAGTACGAAACTGCGATAGGTAAAATGTTGTGAAAGCACACAAAACGGCATGAACAAGCCAAATACTGCGTGTTGTACCGTTACAAGTGCGAAACTGCTATGTTGTGACATTCTCGGTAAAGCGCATGCAAGTATCGTGAAACCTAAAAGAACGATGTCATTTAGCGAGATACAGCGTTCTGTACTGTAATAAGTTGGTGAGAAACTGTGAGGTCAAGCAAATATCGTAATTGTGAACGAAACAGTGTAATAGAGCGTTTTTCAATACAAGTACGAATGTTAGGTTAGGTTAAGATATGAACCGTCGTAAAACCGCATTAAACAATGTCACTTAGTGAGATGCAGTGTTTTTCACCATTACAAGTCGGGAACTGCGATATCTAATGTGAAAGCGCTTGCAAACGTCGTTAGGTTAGGTTAGGTTACGTTAGGTTAGGTTTGGTTAGGTTAGGTTAGGTTAGGTTAGGTTAGGTTATGTTAGGTTAGGTTGGGTTAGGTTAGGTTAGGTTACGTTAGGTTAAGGTATGAACCGTCGTAAAACCGCATTAAACAATGTCACTTAGTGAGATGCAGTGTTTTTCACCTTTACAAGTTGGGAACTGCGATATCTAATGTGAAAGCGCTTGAAACCGTCGTAATGTTGTAGAAAGCAATGTAAAGTAGCGAGTAAAACGTTTTCTAACGATAGAAGTGCGAAGGTTATGTTAAGTTGAGTTATGTTAGTTTAAGCTATGTAGCGTCGTGAAACCACCAAAAACGACGTCATCTAACGAGATAGTGTTGTTTTATTGCGAGTATTAAACTGCGATAGGTGAAATGTTGTGAAAGCACACAAAACGGCATGAACAAGCCAAATACTGCGTGTTCTACCGTTACAAGTGCGAAACTGCTATATTGTGATATGCTCGGTAAAGCGCATGCAAGTATCGTGAAACCTTAAAGAACGATGTCATTTAGCGAGATACAGCGTTCTGTACTGTAATAAGTTGGTGAGAAACTGTGAGGTCAAGCAAATATCGTAATTGTGAACGAAACAGTGTAATTGAGCGTCTTTAGATACAAGTGCGAATGTTAGGTTAGGTTGATATATCAACCGTCGTAAAACCGCATTAAACAATGTCACTTAGTGAGATGTAGTGTTTTTCAACATTACAAGTCGGGAACTACGATATCTAATGTGAAAGCGCATGAAACCGTCGTAATCTTGTAGAAAACATTGTAAAGTTGCGAGTAAAACGTTTTCTAACGATAGAAGTGCGAAGGTTAGGTTAGGTTAGGTTAGTTTAAGCTAGGTAGCGT
Source organism: Rhipicephalus microplus (assembly GCF_043290135.1). NCBI lineage: Eukaryota > Metazoa > Arthropoda > Arachnida > Ixodida > Ixodidae > Rhipicephalus > Rhipicephalus microplus. Next base: position 793,182 of record NC_134700.1, on the reverse strand, counting down.
CGTGAAACTACCAAAAACGACGTCATCTAACGAGATAGTGTTGTTTTATAGCGAGTATTAAACTGCCATAGGTGAAATGTTGTGAAAGCACACAAAACGGCATGAACAAGCCAAATACTGCGTGTTCTACCGTTACAAGTGCGAAACTGCTATAGTGTGATATTCTCGTTAAAGCGCATGCAAGCATCGTGAAACCTTGAACAATGTCATTTAGCGAGATACAGCGTTCTGTACTGCAATAGGTTGGTGAAAAACTGTGAGGTTATGCAAATATCGTAATTGTGAACAAAACAGTGTAATAGAGCGTTTTTAGATACAAGTGCGAATGTTAGGTTAGGTTAAGATATGAACCGTCGTAAAACCGCATTAAACAATGTCAATCAGTGAGATGCAGTGTTTTTCACCATTAAAAGTGGGGAACTGCGATATCTAATGTGAAAGCGCTTGCAACCGTCGTTAGGTTAGGTTAGGTTAGGTTAGGTTAGGTTTGGTTAGGTTAGGTTAGGTTAGGTTAGGTTAGATTAGGTTACGTTAGGTTAGGTTAGGTTAGGTTGGGTTGGGTTGGGTTAGGTTAGGTTAGGTTAGGTTTGGTAAGGTTAGGTTAGGTAGGTTACGTTAGGTTAAGGTATGAACCGTCGTAAAACCGCATTAAACAATGTCACTTAGTGAGATGCAGTGTTTTTCACCTTTACAAGTTGGGAACTGTGATATCTAATGTGAAAGCGCTTGAAACCGTCGTAATGTTGTAGAAAGCAATGTAAAGTAGCGAGTAAAACGTTTTCTAACGATAGAAGTGCGAAGGTTATGTTAGGTTGAGTTATGTTAGTTTAAGCTAGGTAGCGTCGTGAAACTACCAAAAACAACGTCATCTAACGAGATAGTGTTGTTTTATTGCGAGTACAAAACTGCGATAGGTGAAATGTTGTGAAAGCACACAAAACGGCATGAACAAGCCAAATACTGCGTGTTGTACCGTTACAAGTGCGAAACTGCTATGTTGTGATATTCTCGTTAAAGCGCATGCAAGCATCGTGAAACCTTAAAGAACGATGTCATTTAGCGAGATACAGCGTTCTGTACTGCAATAAGTTGGTGAAAAACTGTGAGGTTATGCAAATATCCTAATTGTGAACGAAACAGTGTAATAGAGCGTTTTTTAATGCAAGTGCGAATGTTAGGTTAGGTTAAGATATGAACCGTCGTAAAACCGCATTAAACAATGTGACTTAGTGAGATGCAGTGTTTTTCACCATTACAAGTCGGGAACTGCGATATCTAAAGTGAAAGCGCTTGCAAACGTCGTTAGGTTAGGTTAGGTTAGGTTAGGTTACGTTAGGTTAGGTTAGGTTAGGTTAGGTTAGGGATGTTAGCTAAGGTTTGGTTAGGTTAGGTTAGGTTAGGTTGGGTTAGGTAAGGTTAGGTTAGGTTAAGATATGAACCGCGCTAAAACCGCATTAAACAATGTCACTTAGTGAGATGCTGTTTTTCACCAGTAAAAGTCGGGAACTGCGATATCTAATGTGAAAGCGCATGAAACCGTCGTAATCTTGTAGAAAACATTGTAAAGTAGCGAATAAAACGTTTTCTAACGATAGAAGTGCGAAGGTTTGGTTAGTTTGAGCTAGGTAGCGTCGTGAAGCCACCAAAAACGATGTCATCTAACGAGATAGTGTTGTTTTATTGCGAGTACGAAACTGCGATAGGTGGAATATTGGGAAAGCACACAAAATGGCATGAACTAGCCAGATACTGCGTCTTGTGCCGTTACAAGTGCGAAACTGCTTTATTGTGATATTCTCGTTAAAGCGCATGCAAGTATCGTGAAACCTTAAAGAACGATGTCATTTAGCGAGATACAGCGTTCTGTACTGTAATAAGTTGGTGAGAAACTGTGAGGTCAAGCAAATATCGTAATTGTGAACGAAACAGTGTAATTGAGCGTATTTAGATACAAGTGCGAATGTTAGGTTAGGTTGAGATATCAACCGTCGTAAAACCGCATTAAACAATGTCACTTAGTGAGAAGTAGTGTTTTTCAACATTACAAGTCGGGAACTACGATATCTAATGTGAAAGCGCATGAAACCGTCGTAATCTTGTAGAAAACATTGTAAAGTTGCGAGTAAAACGTTTTCTAACGATAGAAGTGCGAAGGTTAGCTTGAGTTATGTTAGTTTAAGCTATGTAGCGTCGTGAGACCACCAAAAAGGACGTCATCTAACGAGATAGTGTTGTTTTATTGCAAGTACGAAACTTCGATAGGTAAAATGTTGTGAAAGCACACAAAACGGCATGAACAAGCCAAATACTGCGTGTTGTACCGTTACAAGTGCGAAACTGCTATGTTGTGACATTCTCGGTAAAGCGCATGCAAGTATCGTGAAACCTTAAAGAACGATGTCATTTAGCGAGATACAGCGTTCTGTACTGTAATAAGTTGGTGAGAAACTGTGAGGTCAAGCAAATATCGTAATTGTGAACGAAACAGTGTAATTGAGCGTCTTTAGATACAAGTGCGAATGTTAGGTTAGGTTGACATATCAACCGTCGTAAAACCGCATTAAACAATCTCACTTAGTGAGATGTAGTGTTTTTCAAAATCACAAGTCGGGAACTACGATATCTAATGTGAAAGCGCATGAAACCGTCGTAATCTTGTAGAAAACATTGTAAAGTTGCGAATAAAACGTTTTCTAACGATAGAAGTGCGAAGGTTAGGTTAGGTTAGGTTAGGTTAGGTTAAGCTAGGTAGCGTCGTGAAACTACCAAAAACGACGTCATCTAACGAGATAGTGTTGTTTTATTGCGAGTATTAAACTGCGATATGTGAAATGTTGTGAAAGCACACAAAACGGAATGAACAAGCCAAATACTGCGTGTTCTACCGTTACAAGTGCGAAACTGCTATATTGTGATATTCTCGTTAAAGCGCATGCAAGCATCGTGAAACCTTAAAAAACAATGTCATTTAGGAAGATACAGCGTTCTGTACTGCAATAAGTTGGTGAAAAACTGTGAGGTTATGCAAATATCGTAATTGTGAACAAAACAGTGTAATAGAGCGTTTTTAGATACAAGTGCGAATGTTAGGTTAGGTTAAGATATGAACCGTCGTAAAACCGCATTAAACAATGTCAATTAGTGAGATGCAGTGTTTTTCACCATTAAAAGTGGGGAACTGCGATATCTAATGTGAAAGCGCTTGCAACCGTCGTTAGGTTAGGTTAGGTTAGGTTAGGTTAGGTTAGGTTATTTTTGGTTAGGTTAGGTTAGGTTAGGTTAGGTTAGGTTAGGTTAGGTTAGATTAGGTTAGGTTGGGTTGAGTTGGGTTAGGTTAGGTTAGGTTAGGTTAGGTTGGGTTAGGTTAGGTTAGGTTAGGTTACGTTAGGTTAGGTTAGGTTACGTTAGGTTAGGTTAGGTTAGGTTACGTTAGGTTAGGTTAGGTTAGGTAAGGATAATTTGGTTAGGTTAGGTAAGGTTAGGTTAGGTTAGGTTAGGTTGGGTTGGGTGTTGTTGGGTTGGGTTGGGTTGGGTTAGGTTGGGTTAGGTTAGGTTAGGTTACGTTAGGCTAGGTTAGGTTAGGTTAGGTTACGTTAGGTAATGTTAGGTTAGGTTAGGCTACGTTAGGTTAGGTTAGGTCAGGTAAGGTTAGGTTACGTTAGAATAGGTTAGGTTAGGTTAGGTTACGTTAGGTTAGGTTAAGTTAGGTTAGGTTAGGTTTGGTTAGGTTAGGTTAGGTTAGCTTAGGTTAGGTTAGGTTGGGTTAGGTTGGGTTGGGTTGGGTTAGGTTGGGTTAGGTTAGGTTAGGTTAGGTTAGGTTAGGTTAGGTTAGTTTAGGTTAGGTTAGGTTAGGTTGGGTCGGGTTGGGTTAGGTTAGGTTAGGTTAGGTAAGGTTAGGTTAGGTTAGGTTAGGTTACGTTAGGTTAAGGTATGAACCATCGTAAAACCGCATTAAACATTGCACTTAGTGAGATGCAGTGTTTTTCACCTTTACAAGTTGGGAACTGTGATATCTAATGTGAAAGCGCTTGAAACCGTCGTAATGTTGTAGAAAGCAATGTAAAGTAGCGAGTAAAACGTTTTCTAACGATAGAAGTGCGAAGGTTATGTTAGGTTGAGTTATGTTAGTTTAAGCTAGGTAGCGTCGTGAAACTACCAAAAACAACGTCATCTAACGAGATAGTGTTGTTTTATTGCGAGTACGAAACTGCGATAGGTGAAATGTTGTGAAAGCACACAAAACGGCATGAACAAGCCAAATACTGCGTGTTGTACCGTTACAAGTGCGAAACTGCTATGTTGTGATATTCTCGTTAAAGCGCATGCAAGCATCGTGAAACCTTAAACAACAATGTCATTTAGCGAGATACAGCGTTCTGTACTGCAATAAGTTGGTGAAAAACTGTGAGGTTATGCAAATATCCTAATTGTGAACGAAACATTTTAATAGAGCGTTTTTTAATACAAGTGCGAATGTTATGTTAGGTTAAGATATGAACTGTCGTAAAACCGCATTAAACAATGTCACTTAGTGAGATGCAGTGTTTTTCACCATTACAAGTCGGGAACTGCGATATCTAATGTGAAAGCGCTTGCAAACGTCGTTAGGTTAGGTTAGGTTAGGTTAGGTTACGTTAGGTTAGGTTAGGTTAGGTTTGGTTAGGTTAGGTTAGGTTGGGTTAGGTAAGGTTAGGTTAGGTTAAGATATGAACCGAGCTAAAACCGCATTAAACAATGTCACTTAGTGAGATGCTGTGTTTTTCACCATTACAAGTCGGGAACTGCGATATCTAATGTGAAAGCGCATGAAACCGTCGTAATCTTGCAGAAAACATTGTAAAGTAGCGAATAAAACGTTTTCTAACGATAGAAGTGCGAAGGTTCGGTTAGTTTGAGCTAGGTAGCGTCGTGAAACCGCCAAAAACGATGTCATCTAACGAGATAGTGTTGTTTTATTGCGAGTACGAAACTGCGATAGGTGAAATATTGGGAAAGCACACAAAATGGCATGAACTAGCCAGATACTGCGTCTTGTGCCGTTACAAGTGCGAAACTGCTTTATTGTGATATTCTCGGTAAAGCGCATGCAAGCATCGTGAAACCTTAAAGAATGATGTCATTTAGCGAGATACAGCGTTCTGTACTGCAATAAGTTGGTGAAAAACTGTGAGGTTATGCAAATATCGTAATTGTGAACGAAACAGTGTAATAGAGCGTTTTTCCATACAAGTACGAATGTTAGGTTAGGTTAAGATATGAACCGTCGTAAAACCGCATTAAACAACGTCACTTAGTGAGATGCAGTGTTTTTCACCATTACAAGTCGGGAACTGCGATATCTAATGTGAAAGCGCTTGCAAACGTCGTTAGGTTAGGTTAGGTTAGGTTAGGTTAGGTTACGTTAGGTTAGGTTTGGTTATGTTAGGTTAGGTTAGGTTATGTTAGGTTAGGTTGGGTTAGGTTAGGTTAGGTTAGGTTAGGTTAAGATACGAACCGCGCTAAAACCACATTAAACAATGTCACTTAGTGAGATGCAGTGTTTTTCACCTTTACAAGTTGGGAACTGCGATATCTAATGTGAAAGCGCTTGAAACCGTCGTAATGTTGTAGAAAGCAATGTAAAGTAGCGAGTAAAACGTTTTCTAACGATAGAAGTGCGAAGGTAATGTTAGGTTGAGTTATGTTAGTTTAAGCTAGGTAGCGTCGTGAAACCACCAAAAACGACGTCATCTAACGAGATAGTGTTGTTTATTGCGAGTACGAAACTGCGATAGGTAAAATGTTGTGAAAGCACACAAAACGGCATGAACAAGCCAAATACTGCGTGTTGTACCGTTACAAGTGCGAAACTGCTATGTTGTGACATTCTCGGTAAAGCGCATGCAAGTATCGTGAAACCTTAAAGAACGATGTCATTTAGCGAGATACAGCGTTCTGTACTGTAATAAGTTGGTGAGAAACTGTGAGGTCAAGCAAGTATCGTAATTGTGAACGAAACAGTGTAATTGAGCGTCTTTAGATACAAGTGCGAATGTTAGGTTAGGTTGACATATCAACCATCGTAAAACCGCATTAAACAATGTCACTTAGTGATATGTAGTGTTTTTCAACATTACAAGTCGGGAACTACGATGTGAAAGCGCATGAAACCGTCGTAATCTTGTAGAAAACATTGTAAAGTTGCGAGTAAAACGTTTTCTAACGATAGAAGTGCGAAGGTTAGGTTAGGTTAGGTTAGTTTAGGCTAGGTAGCGTCGTGAAACTACCAAAAACGACGTCATCTAAAGAGATAGTGTTGTTTTATTGCGAGTATTAAACTGCGATAGGTGAAATGTTGTGAAAGCACACAAAATGGCATGAACAAGCCAAATACTGCGTGTTCTACCGTTACAAGTGCGAAACTGCTATATTGTGATATTCTCGTTAAAGCGCATGCAAGCATCGTGAAACCTTAAAGAAATATGTCATTTAGCGAGATACAACGTTCTGTACTGCAATAAGTTGGTGAAAAACTGTGAGGTTATGCAAATATCGTAATTGTGAACAAAACAGTGTAATAAAGCGTTTTTAGATACAAGTGCGAATGTTAGGTTAGGTTGAGATATCAACCGTCGTAAAACCGCATTAAACAATGTCACTTAGTGAGATGTAGTGTTTTTCAACATTACAAGTCGGGAACTACGATATCTAATGTGAAAGCGCATGAAACCGTCGTAATCTTGTAGAAAACATTGTAAAGTTGCGAGTAAAACGTTTTCTAACGATAGAAGTGCGAAGGTTAGCTTGAGTTATGTTAGTTTAAGCTATGTAGCGTCGTGAGACCACCAAAAAGAACGTCATCTAACGAGATAGTGTTGTTTTATTGCGAGTACGAAACTGCGATAGGTAAAATGTTGTGAAAGCACACAAAACGGCATGAACAAGCCAAATACTGCGTGTTGTACCGTTACAAGTGCGAAACTGCTATGTTGTGACATTCTCGGTAAAGCGCATGCAAGTATCGTGAAACCTAAAAGAACGATGTCATTTAGCGAGATACAGCGTTCTGTACTGTAATAAGTTGGTGAGAAACTGTGAGGTCAAGCAAATATCGTAATTGTGAACGAAACAGTGTAATAGAGCGTTTTTCAATACAAGTACGAATGTTAGGTTAGGTTAAGATATGAACCGCCGTAAAACCGCATTAAACAATGTCACTTAGTGAGATGCAGTGTTTTTCACCATTACAAGTCGGGAACTGCGATATCTAATGTGAAAGCGCTTGCAAACGTCGTTAGGTTAGGTTAGGTTACGTTAGGTTAGGTTTGGTTAGGTTAGGTTAGGTTAGGTTAGGTTAGGTTATGTTAGGTTAGGTTGGGTTAGGTTAGGTTAGGTTACGTTAGGTTAAGGTATGAACCGTCGTAAAACCGCATTAAACAATGTCACTTAGTGAGATGCAGTGTTTTTCACCTTTACAAGTTGGGAACTGCGATATCTAATGTGAAAGCGCTTGAAACCGTCGTAATGTTGTAGAAAGCAATGTAAAGTAGCGAGTAAAACGTTTTCTAACGATAGAAGTGCGAAGGTTATGTTAAGTTGAGTTATGTTAGTTTAAGCTACGTAGCGTCGTGAAACCACCAAAAACGACGTCATCTAACGAGATAGTGTTGTTTTATTGCAAGTATTAAACTGCGATAGGTGAAATGTTGTGAAAGCACACAAAACGGCATGAACAAGCCAAATACTGCGTGTTCTACCGTTACAAGTGCGAAACTGCTATATTGTGATATTCTCGGTAAAGCGCATGCAAGTATCGTGAAACCTTAAAGAACGATGTCATTTAGCGAGATACAGCGTTCTGTACTGTAATTAGTTGGTGAGAAACTGTGAGGTCAAGCAAATATCGTAATTGTGAACGAAACAGTGTAATTGAGCGTCTTTAGATACACGTGCGAATGTTAGGTTAGGTTGATATATCAACCGTCGTAAAACCGCATTAAACAATGTCACTTAGTGAGATGTAGTGTTTTTCAACATTACAAGTCGGGAACTACGAAATCTAATGTGAAAGCGCATGAAACCGTCGTAATCTTGTAGAAAACATTGTAAAGTTGCGAGTAAAACGTTTTCTAACGATAGAAGTGCGAAGGTTAGGTTAGGTTAGGTTAGTTTAAGCTAGGTAGCGTCGTGAAACTACCAAAAACGACGTCATCTAACGAGATAGCGTTGTTTTATAGCGAGTATTAAACTGCCATAGGTGAAATGTTGTGAAAGCACACAAAATGGCATGAACAAGCCAAATACTGCGTGTTCTACCGTTACAAGTGCGAAACTGCTATAGTGTGATATTCTCGTTAAAGCGCATGCAAGCATCGTGAAACCTTGAACAATGTCATTTAGCGAGATACAGCGTTCTGTACTGCAATAGGTTGGTGAAAAACTGTGAGGTTATGCAAATATCGTAATTGTGAACAAAACAGTGTAATAGAGCGTTTTTAGATACAAGTGCGAATGTTAGGTTAGGTTAAGATATGAACCGTCGTAAAACCGCAATAAACAATGTCAATCAGTGAGATGCAGTGTTTTTCACCATTAAAAGTGGGGAACTGCGATATCTAATGTGAAAGCGCTTGCAACCGTCGTTAGGTTAGGTTAGGTTAGGTTAGGTTTGGTTAGGTTAGGTTAGGTTAGGTTAGGTTAGGTTAGATTAGGTTACGTTGGGTTAGGTTAGGTTAGGTTGGGTTGGGTTGGGTTAGGTTAGGTTAGGTTAGGTTTGGTAAGGTTAGGTTAGGTTAGGTTACGTTAGGTTAAGGTATGAACCGTCGTAAAACCGCATTAAACAATGTCACTTAGTGAGATGCAGTGTTTTTCACCTTTACAAGTTGGGAACTGTGATATCTAATGTGAAAGCGCTTGAAACCGTCGTAATGTTGTAGAAAGCAATGTAAAGTAGCGAGTAAAACGTTTTCTAACGATAGAAGTGCGAAGGTTATGTTAGGTTGAGTTATGTTAGTTTAAGCTAGGTAGCGTCGTGAAACTACCAAAAACAACATCTAACGAGATAGTGTTGTTTTATTGCGAGTACGAAACTGCGATAGGTGAAATGTTGTGAAAGCACACAAAACGGCATGAACAAGCCAAATACTGCGTGTTGTACCGTTACAAGTGCGAAACTGCTATGTTGTGATATTCTCGTTAAAGCGCATGCAAGCATCGTGAAACCTTAAACAACAATGTCATTTAGCGAGATACAGCGTTCTGTACTGCAATAAGTTGGTGAAAAACTGTGAGGTTATGCAAATATCCTAATTGTGAACGAAACATTTTAATAGAGCGTTTTTTAATACAAGTGCGAATGTTATGTTAGGTTAAGATATGAACTGTCGTAAAACCGCATTAAACAATGTCACTTAGTGAGATGCAGTGTTTTTCACCATTACAAGTCGGGAACTGCGATATCTAATGTGAAAGCGCTTGCAAACGTCGTTAGGTTAGGTTAGGTTAGGTTAGGTTACGTTAGGTTAGGTTAGGTTAGGTTTGGTTAGGTTAGGTTAGGTTGGGTTAGGTAAGGTTAGGTTAGGTTAAGATATGAACCGAGCTAAAACCGCATTAAACAATGTCACTTAGTGAGATGCTGTGTTTTTCACCATTACAAGTCGGGAACTGCGATATCTAATGTGAAAGCGCATGAAACCGTCGTAATCTTGCAGAAAACATTGTAAAGTAGCGAATAAAACGTTTTCTAACGATAGAAGTGCGAAGGTTCGGTTAGTTTGAGCTAGGTAGCGTCGTGAAACCGCCAAAAACGATGTCATCTAACGAGATAGTGTTGTTTTATTGCGAGTACGAAACTGCGATAGGTGAAATATTGGGAAAGCACACAAAATGGCATGAACTAGCCAGATACTGCGTCTTGTGCCGTTACAAGTGCGAAACTGCTTTATTGTGATATTCTCGGTAAAGCGCATGCAAGCATCGTGAAACCTTAAAGAATGATGTCATTTAGCGAGATACAGCGTTCTGTACTGCAATAAGTTGGTGAAAAACTGTGAGGTTATGCAAATATCGTAATTGTGAACGAAACAGTGTAATAGAGCGTTTTTCCATACAAGTACGAATGTTAGGTTAGGTTAAGATATGAACCGTCGTAAAACCGCAATAAACAACGTCACTTAGTGAGATGCAGTGTTTTTCACCATTACAAGTCGGGAACTGCGATATCTAATGTGAAAGCGCTTGCAAACGTCGTTAGGTTAGGTTAGGTTAGGTTAGGTTAGGTTACGTTAGGTTAGGTTTGGTTATGTTAGGTTAGGTTAGGTTATGTTAGGTTAGGTTGGGTTAGGTTAGGTTAGGTTAGGTTAGGTTAAGATACGAACCGCGCTAAAACCACATTAAACAATGTCACTTAGTGAGATGCAGTGTTTTTCACCTTTACAAGTTGGGAACTGCGATATCTAATGTGAAAGCGCTTGAAACCGTCGTAATGTTGTAGAAAGCAATGTAAAGTAGCGAGTAAAACGTTTTCTAACGATAGAAGTGCGAAGGTAATGTTAGGTTGAGTTATGTTAGTTTAAGCTAGGTAGCGTCGTGAAACCACCAAAAACGACGTCATCTAACGAGATAGTGTTGTTTATTGCGAGTACGAAACTGCGATAGGTAAAATGTTGTGAAAGCACACAAAACGGCATGAACAAGCCAAATACTGCGTGTTGTACCGTTACAAGTGCGAAACTGCTATGTTGTGACATTCTCGGTAAAGCGCATGCAAGTATCGTGAAACCTTAAAGAACGATGTCATTTAGCGAGATACAGCGTTCTGTACTGTAATAAGTTGGTGAGAAACTGTGAGGTCAAGCAAGTATCGTAATTGTGAACGAAACAGTGTAATTGAGCGTCTTTAGATACAAGTGCGAATGTTAGGTTAGGTTGACATATCAACCATCGTAAAACCGCATTAAACAATGTCACTTAGTGATATGTAGTGTTTTTCAACATTACAAGTCGGGAACTACGATGTGAAAGCGCATGAAACCGTCGTAATCTTGTAGAAAACATTGTAAAGTTGCGAGTAAAACGTTTTCTAACGATAGAAGTGCGAAGGTTAGGTTAGGTTAGGTTAGTTTAGGCTAGGTAGCGTCGTGAAACTACCAAAAACGACGTCATCTAAAGAGATAGTGTTGTTTTATTGCGAGTATTAAACTGCGATAGGTGAAATGTTGTGAAAGCACACAAAATGGCATGAACAAGCCAAATACTGCGTGTTCTACCGTTACAAGTGCGAAACTGCTATATTGTGATATTCTCGTTAAAGCGCATGCAAGCATCGTGAAACCTTAAAGAAATATGTCATTTAGCGAGATACAACGTTCTGTACTGCAATAAGTTGGTGAAAAACTGTGAGGTTATGCAAATATCGTAATTGTGAACAAAACAGTGTAATAAAGCGTTTTTAGATACAAGTGCGAATGTTAGGTTAGGTTGAGATATCAACCGTCGTAAAACCGCATTAAACAATGTCACTTAGTGAGATGTAGTGTTTTTCAACATTACAAGTCGGGAACTACGATATCTAATGTGAAAGCGCATGAAACCGTCGTAATCTTGTAGAAAACATTGTAAAGTTGCGAGTAAAACGTTTTCTAACGATAGAAGTGCGAAGGTTAGCTTGAGTTATGTTAGTTTAAGCTATGTAGCGTCGTGAGACCACCAAAAAGAACGTCATCTAACGAGATAGTGTTGTTTTATTGCGAGTACGAAACTGCGATAGGTAAAATGTTGTGAAAGCACACAAAACGGCATGAACAAGCCAAATACTGCGTGTTGTACCGTTACAAGTGCGAAACTGCTATGTTGTGACATTCTCGGTAAAGCGCATGCAAGTATCGTGAAACCTAAAAGAACGATGTCATTTAGCGAGATACAGCGTTCTGTACTGTAATAAGTTGGTGAGAAACTGTGAGGTCAAGCAAATATCGTAATTGTGAACGAAACAGTGTAATAGAGCGTTTTTCAATACAAGTACGAATGTTAGGTTAGGTTAAGATATGAACCGCCGTAAAACCGCATTAAACAATGTCACTTAGTGAGATGCAGTGTTTTTCACCATTACAAGTCGGGAACTGCGATATCTAATGTGAAAGCGCTTGCAAACGTCGTTAGGTTAGGTTAGGTTACGTTAGGTTAGGTTTGGTTAGGTTAGGTTAGGTTAGGTTAGGTTAGGTTATGTTAGGTTAGGTTGGGTTAGGTTAGGTTAGGTTACGTTAGGTTAAGGTATGAACCGTCGTAAAACCGCATTAAACAATGTCACTTAGTGAGATGCAGTGTTTTTCACCTTTACAAGTTGGGAACTGCGATATCTAATGTGAAAGCGCTTGAAACCGTCGTAATGTTGTAGAAAGCAATGTAAAGTAGCGAGTAAAACGTTTTCTAACGATAGAAGTGCGAAGGTTATGTTAAGTTGAGTTATGTTAGTTTAAGCTACGTAGCGTCGTGAAACCACCAAAAACGACGTCATCTAACGAGATAGTGTTGTTTTATTGCGAGTATTAAACTGCGATAGGTGAAATGTTGTGAAAGCACACAAAACGGCATGAACAAGCCAAATACTGCGTGTTCTACCGTTACAAGTGCGAAACTGCTATATTGTGATATTCTCGGTAAAGCGCATGCAAGTATCGTGAAACCTTAAAGAACGATGTCATTTAGCGAGATACAGCGTTCTGTACTGTAATTAGTTGGTGAGAAACTGTGAGGTCAAGCAAATATCGTAATTGTGAACGAAACAGTGTAATTGAGCGTCTTTAGATACACGTGCGAATGTTAGGTTAGGTTGATATATCAACCGTCGTAAAACCGCATTAAACAATGTCACTTAGTGAGATGTAGTGTTTTTCAACATTACAAGTCGGGAACTACGAAATCTAATGTGAAAGCGCATGAAACCGTCGTAATCTTGTAGAAAACATTGTAAAGTTGCGAGTAAAACGTTTTCTAACGATAGAAGTGCGAAGGTTAGGTTAGGTTAGGTTAGTTTAAGCTAGGTAGCGTCGTGAAACTACCAAAAACGACGTCATCTAACGAGATAGCGTTGTTTTATAGCGAGTATTAAACTGCCATAGGTGAAATGTTGTGAAAGCACACAAAATGGCATGAACAAGCCAAATACTGCGTGTTCTACCGTTACAAGTGCGAAACTGCTATAGTGTGATATTCTCGTTAAAGCGCATGCAAGCATCGTGAAACCTTGAACAATGTCATTTAGCGAGATACAGCGTTCTGTACTGCAATAGGTTGGTGAAAAACTGTGAGGTTATGCAAATATCGTAATTGTGAACAAAACAGTGTAATAGAGCGTTTTTAGATACAAGTGCGAATGTTAGGTTAGGTTAAGATATGAACCGTCGTAAAACCGCAATAAACAATGTCAATCAGTGAGATGCAGTGTTTTTCACCATTAAAAGTGGGGAACTGCGATATCTAATGTGAAAGCGCTTGCAACCGTCGTTAGGTTAGGTTAGGTTAGGTTAGGTTTGGTTAGGTTAGGTTAGGTTAGGTTAGGTTAGGTTAGGTTAGATTAGGTTACGTTGGGTTAGGTTAGGTTAGGTTGGGTTGGGTTGGGTTAGGTTAGGTTAGGTTAGGTTTGGTAAGGTTAGGTTAGGTTAGGTTACGTTAGGTTAAGGTATGAACCGTCGTAAAACCGCATTAAACAATGTCACTTAGTGAGATGCAGTGTTTTTCACCTTTACAAGTTGGGAACTGTGATATCTAATGTGAAAGCGCTTGAAACCGTCGTAATGTTGTAGAAAGCAATGTAAAGTAGCGAGTAAAACGTTTTCTAACGATAGAAGTGCGAAGGTTATGTTAGGTTGAGTTATGTTAGTTTAAGCTAGGTAGCGTCGTGAAACTACCAAAAACAACGTCATCTAACGAGATAGTGTTGTTTTATTGCGAGTACGAAACTGCGATAGGTGAAATGTTGTGAAAGCACACAAAACGGCATGAACAAGCCAAATACTGCGTGTTGTACCGTTACAAGTGCGAAACTGCTATGTTGTGATATTCTCGTTAAAGCGCATGCAAGCATCGTGAAACCTTAAAGAACGATGTCATTTAGCGAGATACAGCGTTCTGTACTGCAATAAGTTGGTGAAAAACTGTGAGGTTATGCAAATATCCTAATTGTGAACGAAACAGTGTAATAGAGCGTTTTTTAATGCAAGTGCGAATGTTAGGTTAGGTTAAGATATGAACCGTCGTAAAACCGCATTAAACAATGTCACTTAGTGAGATGCAGTGTTTTTCACCATTACAAGTCGGGAACTGCGATATCTATAGTGAAAGCGCTTGCAAACGTCGTTAGGTTAGGTTAGGTTAGGTTAGGTTACGTTAGGTTAGGTTAGGTTAGGTTAGGTTAGGGATGTTAGCTAAGGTTTGGTTAGGTTAGGTTAGGTTAGGTTGGGTTAGGTAAGGTTAGGTTAGGTTAAGATATGAACCGCGCTAAAACCGCATTAAACAATGTCAGTGAGATGCTGTTTTTCACCAGTAAAAGTCGGGAACTGCGATATCTAATGTGAAAGCGCATGAAACCGTCGTAATCTTGTAGAAAACATTGTAAAGTAGCGAATAAAACGTTTTCTAACGATAGAAGTGCGAAGGTTTGGTTAGTTTGAGCTAGGTAGCGTCGTGAAGCCACCAAAAACGATGTCATCTAACGAGATAGTGTTGTTTTATTGCGAGTACGAAACTGCGATAGGTGGAATATTGGGAAAGCACACAAAATGGCATGAACTAGCCAGATACTGCGTCTTGTGCCGTTACAAGTGCGAAACTGCTTTATTGTGATATTCTCGTTAAAGCGCATGCAAGTATCGTGAAACCTTAAAGAACGATGTCATTTAGCGAGATACAGCGTTCTGTACTGTAATAAGTTGGTGAGAAACTGTGAGGTCAAGCAAATATCGTAATTGTGAACGAAACAGTGTAATTGAGCGTATTTAGATACAAGTGCGAATGTTAGGTTAGGTTGAGATATCAACCGTCGTAAAACCGCATTAAACAATGTCACTTAGTGAGAAGTAGTGTTTTTCAACATTACAAGTCGGGAACTACGATATCTAATGTGAAAGCGCATGAAACCGTCGTAATCTTGTAGAAAACATTGTAAAGTTGCGAGTAAAACGTTTTCTAACGATAGAAGTGCGAAGGTTAGCTTGAGTTATGTTAGTTTAAGCTATGTAGCGTCGTGAGACCACCAAAAAGGACGTCATCTAACGAGATAGTGTTGTTTTATTGCATGTACGAAACTGCAATAGGTGAAATGTTGTGAAAGTACACAAAACGGCTTGAACAAGCCAGATACTGCGTGTTGTACCGTTACAAGTGCGAAACTGCTATAATGTGATATTCTCGTTAAAGCGCATGCAAGCATCGTGAAACCTTAAAGAACGATGTCATTTAGCGAGATACAGCGTTCTGTACTGCAATAAGTTGGTGAAAAACTGTGAGGTTATGCAAATATCGTAATTGTGAACGAAACAGTGTAATAGAGCGTTTTTCAATACAAGTACGAATGTTAGGTTAGGTTGACATATCAACCATCGTAAAACCGCATTAAACAATGTCACTTAGTGAGATGTAGTGTTTTTCAACATTACAAGTCGGGAACTACGATATCTAATGTGAAAGCGCATGAAACCGTCGTAATCTTGTAGAAACATTGTAAAGTTGCGAGTAAAACGTTTTCTAACGATAGAAGTGCGAAGGTTAGCTTGAGTTATGTTAGTTTAAGCTATGTAGCGTCGTGAGACCACCAAAAAGGACGTCATCTAACGAGATAGTGTTGTTTTATTGCGAGTACGAAACTTCGATAGGTAAAATGTTGTGAAAGCACACAAAACGGCATGAACAAGCCAAATACTGCGTGTTGTACCGTTACAAGTGCGAAACTGCTATGTTGTGACATTCTCGGTAAAGCGCATGCAAGTATCGTGAAACCTTAAAGAACGATGTCATTTAGCGAGATACAGCGTTCTGTACTGTAATAAGTTGGTGAGAAACTGTGAGGTCAAGCAAATATCATAATTGTGAACGAAACAGTGTAATTGAGCGTCTTTAGATACAAGTGCGAATGTTAGGTTAGGTTGACATATCAACCGTCGTAAAACCGCATTAAACAATCTCACTTAGTGAGATGTAGTGTTTTTCAAAATCACAAGTCGGGAACTACGATATCTAATGTGAAAGCGCATGAAACCGTCGTAATCTTGTAGAAAACATTGTAAAGTTGCGAATAAAACGTTTTCTAACGATAGAAGTGCGAAGGTTAGGTTAGGTTAGGTTAGGTTAAGCTAGGTAGCGTCGTGAAACTACCAAAAACGACGTCATCTAACGAGATAGTGTTGTTTTATTGCGAGTATTAAACTGCGATATGTGAAATGTTGTGAAAGCACACAAAACGGAATGAACAAGCCAAATACTGCGTGTTCTACCGTTACAAGTGCGAAACTGCTATATTGTGATATTCTCGTTAAAGCGCATGCAAGCATCGTGAAACCTTAAAAAACAATGTCATTTAGGAAGATACAGCGTTCTGTACTGCAATAAGTTGGTGAAAAACTGTGAGGTTATGCAAATATCGTAATTGTGAACAAAACAGTGTAATAGAGCGTTTTTAGATACAAGTGCGAATGTTAGGTTAGGTTAAGATATGAACCGTCGTAAAACCGCATTAAACAATGTCAATTAGTGAGATGCAGTGTTTTTCACCATTAAAAGTGGGGAACTGCGATATCTAATGTGAAAGCGCTTGCAACCGTCGTTAGGTTAGGTTAGGTTAGGTTAGGTTAGGTTAGGTTATTTTTGGTTAGGTTAGGTTAGGTTAGGTTAGGTTAGGTTAGATTAGGTTAGGTTGGGTTGAGTTGGGTTAGGTTAGGTTAGGTTAGGTTAGGTTAGGTTGGGTTAGGTTAGGTTAGGTTAGGTTAGGTTACGTTAGGTTAGGTTAGGTTACGTTAGGTTAGGTTAGGTTAGGTTACGTTAGGTTAGGTTAGGTTAGGTAAGGATAATTTGGTTAGGTTAGGTAAGGTTAGGTTAGGTTAGGTTAGGTTGGGTTGGGTGTTGGGTTGGGTTGGGTTGGGTTAGGTTGGGTTAGGTTAGGTTAGGTTACGTTAGGCTAGGTTAGGTTAGGTTAGGTTACGTTAGGTAATGTTAGGTTAGGTTAGGTTACGTTAGGTTAGGTTAGGTCAGGTAAGGTTAGGTTACGTTAGAATAGGTTAGGTTAGGTTAGGTTACGTTAGGTTAGGTTAAGTTAGGTTAGGTTAGGTTTGGTTAGGTTAGGTTAGGTTAGCTTAGGTTAGGTTAGGTTGGGTTGGGTTGGGTTAGGTTGGGTTAGGTTAGGTTAGGTTAGGTTAGGTTGGGTTAGGTTAGTTTAGGTTAGGTTAGGTTAGGTTGGGTCGGGTTGGGTTAGGTTAGGTTAGGTTAGGTAAGGTTAGGTTAGGTTAGGTTAGGTTACGTTAGGTTAAGGTATGAACCATCGTAAAACCGCATTAAACATTGCACTTAGTGAGATGCAGTGTTTTTCACCTTTACAAGTTGGGAACTGTGATATCTAATGTGAAAGCGCTTGAAACCGTCGTAATGTTGTAGAAAGCAATGTAAAGTAGCGAGTAAAACGTTTTCTAACGATAGAAGTGCGAAGGTTATGTTAGGTTGAGTTATGTTTGTTTAAGCTAGGTAGCGTCGTGAAACTACCAAAAACAACGTCATCTAACGAGATAGTGTTGTTTTATTGCGAGTACGAAACTGCGATAGGTGAAATGTTGTGAAAGCACACAAAACGGCATGAACAAGCCAAATACTGCGTGTTGTACCGTTACAAGTGCGAAACTGCTATGTTGTGATATTCTCGTTAAAGCGCATGCAAGCATCGTGGAACCTTAAAGAACAATGTCATTTAGCGAGATACAGCGTTCTGTACTGCAATAAGTTGGTGAAAAACTGTGAGGTTATGCAAATATCCTAATTGTGAACGAAACAGTGTAATAGAGCGTTTTTTAATACAAGTGCGAATGTTAGGTTAGGTTAAGATATGAACTGTCGTAAAACCGCATTAAACAATGTCACTTAGTGAGATGCAGTGTTTTTCACCATTACAAGTCGGGAACTGCGATATCTAATGTGAAAGCGCTTGCAAACGTCGTTAGGTTAGGTTAGGTTAGGTTAGGTTACGTTAGGTTAGGTTAGGTTAGGTTTGGTTAGGTTAGGTTAGGTTAGGTTAGGGTATGTTAGGTAAGGTTTGGTTAGGTTAGGTTAGGTTAGGTTGGGTTAGGTAAGGTTAGGTTAGGTTAAGATATGAACCGAGCTAAAACCGCATTAAACAATGTCACTTAGTGAGATGCTGTGTTTTTCACCATTACAAGTCGGGAACTGCGATATCTAATGTGAAAGCGCAAGAAACCGTCGTAATCTTGCAGAAAACATTGTAAAGTAGCGAATAAAACGTTTTCTAACGATAGAAGTGCGAAGGTTCGGTTAGTTTGAGCTAGGTAGCGTCGTGAAACCGCCAAAAACGATGTCATCTAACGAGATAGTGTTGTTTTATTGCGAGTACGAAACTGCGATAGGTGAAATATTGGGAAAGCACACAAAATGGCATGAACTAGCCAGATACTGCGTCTTGTGCCGTTACAAGTGCGAAACTGCTTTATTGTGATATTCTCGTTAAAGCGCATGCAAGTATCGTGAAACCTTAAAGAACGATGTCATTTAGCGAGATACAGCGTTCTGAACTGTAATAAGTTGGTGAGAAACTGTGAGGTCAAGCAAATATCGTAATTGTGAACGAAACAGTGTAATTGAGCGTATTTAGATACAAGTGCGAATGTTAGGTTAGGTTGAGATATCAACCGTCGTAAAACCGCATTAAACAATGTCACTTAGTGAGATGTAGTGTTTTTCAACATTACAAGTCGGGAACTACGATATCTAATGTGAAAGCGCATGAAACCGTCGTAATCTTGTAGAAAACATTGTAAAGTTGCGAGTAAAACGTTTTCGAACGATAGAAGTGCGAAGGTTAGCTTGAGTTATGTTAGTTTAAGCTATGTAGCGTCGTGAGACCACCAAAAAGGACGTCAACTAACGAGATAGCGTTGTTTTATTGCATGTACGTAACTGCAATAGGTGAAATGTTGTGAAAGTACACAAAACGGCTTGAACAAGCCAGATACTGCGTGTTGTACCGTTACAAGTGCGAAACTGCTATAATGTGATATTCTTGGTTAAGCGCATGCAAGCATCGTGAAACCTTAAAGAATGATGTCATTTAGCGAGATACAGCGTTCTGTACTGCAATAAGTTGGTGAAAAACTGTGAGGTTATGCAAATATCGTAATTGTGAACGAAACAGTGTAATAGAGCGTTTTTCCATACAAGTACGAATGTTAGGTTAGGTTAAGATATGAACCGTCGTAAAACCGCATTAAACAATGTCACTTAGTGAGATGCAGTGTTTTTCACCATTACAAGTCGGGAACTGCGATATCTAATGTGAAAGCGCTTGCAAACGTCGTTAGGTTAGGTTAGGTTAGGTTAGGTTACGTTAGGTTAGGTTTGGTTATGTTAGGTTAGGTTAGGTTATGTTAGGTTAGGTTGGGTTAGGTTAGGTTAGGTTAGGTTAGGTTAAGATACGAACCGCGCTAAAACCGCATTAAACAATGTCACTTAGTGAGATGCAGTGTTTTTCACCTTTACAAGTTGGGAACTGCGATATCTAATGTGAAAGCGCTTGAAACCGTCGTAATGTTGTAGAAAGCAATGTAAAGTAGCGAGTAAAACGTTTTCTAACGATAGAAGTGCGAAGGTTATGTTAGTTTGAGTTATGTTAGTTTAAGCTAGGTAGCGTCGTGAAACCACCAAAAACGACGTCATCTAACGAGATAGTGTTGTTTATTGCGAGTACGAAACTGCGATAGGTAAAATGTTGTGAAAGCACACAAAACGGCATGAACAAGCCAAATACTGCGTGTTGTACCGTTACAAGTGCGAAACTGCTATGTTGTGACATTCTCGGTAAAGCGCATGCAAGTATCGTGAAACCTTAAAGAACGATGTCATTTAGCGAGATACAGCGTTCTGTACTGTAATAAGTTGGTGAGAAACTGTGAGGTCAAGCAAGTATCGTAATTGTGAACGAAACATTGTAATTGAGCGTCTTTAGATACAAGTGCGAATGTTAGGTTAGGTTGACATATCAACCATCGTAAAACCGCATTAAACAATGTCACTTAGTGATATGTAGTGTTTTTCAACATTACAAGTCGGGAACTACGATGTGAAAGCGCATGAAACCGTCGTAATCTTGTAGAAAACATTGTAAAGTTGCGAGTAAAACGTTTTCTAACGATAGAAGTGCGAAGGTTAGGTTAGGTTAGGTTAGTTTAGGCTAGGTAGCGTCGAGAAACTACCAAAAACGACGTCATCTAAAGAGATAGTGTTGTTTTATTGCGAGTATTAAACTGCGATAGGTGAAATGTTGTGAAAGCACACAAAACGGCATGAACAAGCCAAATACTGCGTGTTCTACCGTTACAAGTGCGAAACTGCTATATTGTGATATTCTCGTTAAAGCGCATGCAAGCATCGTGAAACCTTAAAGAACAATGTCATTTAGCGAGATACAGCGTTCTGTACTGCAATAAGTTGGTGAAAAACTGTGAGGTTATGCAAATATCGTAATTGTGAACGAAACAGTGTAATAGAGCGTTTTTCAATACAAGTACGAATGTTAGGTTAGGTTAAGATATGAACCGTCGTAAAACCGCATTAAACAATGTCACTTAGTGAGATGCAGTGTTTTTCACCATTACAAGTCGGGAACTGCGATATCTAATGTGAAAGCGCTTGCAAACGTCGTTAGGTTAGGTTAGGTTAGGTTAGGTTAGGTTAGGTTACGTTAGGTTAGGTTTGGTTAGGTTAGGTTAGGTTAGGTTATGTTAGGTTAGGTTGGGTTAGGTTAGGTTAGGTTACGTTAGGTTAAGGTATGAACCGTTGTAAAACCGCAATAAACAATGTCACTTAGTGAGATGCAGTGTTTTTCACCTTTACAAGTTGGGAACTGCGATATCTAATGTGAAAGCGCTTGAAACCGTCGTAATGTTGTAGAAAGCAATGTAAAGTAGCGAGTAAAACGTTTTCTAACGATAGAAGTGCGAAGGTTATGTTAGGTTGAGTTATGTTAGTTTAAGCTAGGTAGCGTCGTGAAACCACCAAAAACGACGTCATCTAACGAGATAGTGTTGTTTTATTGCGAGTACGAAACTGCGATAGGTAAAATGTGAAAGCACACAAAACGGCATGAACAAGCCAAATACTGCGTGTTGTACCGTTACAAGTGCGAAACTGCTATGTTTTGACATTCTCGGTAAAGCGCATGCAAGCATCGTGAAACCTTAAAGAACGATGTCATTTAGCGAGATACAGCGTTCTGTACTGTAATAAGTTGGTGAGAAACTGTGAGGTCAAGCAAATATCGTAATTGTGAACGAAACAGTGTAATTGAGCGTCTTAAGATACAAGTGCGAATGTTAGGTTAGGTTGACATATCAACCGTCGTAAAACCGCATTAAACAATCTCACTTAGTGAGATGTAGTGTTTTTCAAAATCACAAGTCGGGAACTACGATATCTAATGTGAAAGCGCATGAAACCGTCGTAATCTTGTAGAAAACATTGTAAAGTTGCGAATAAAACGTTTTCTAACGATAGAAGTGCGAAGGTTAGAATAGGTTAGGTTAGGTTAAGCTAGGTAGCGTCGTGAAACTACCAAAAACGACGTCATCTAACGAGATAGTGTTGTTTTATTGCGAGTATTAAACTGCGATAGGTGAAATGTTGTGAAAGCACACAAAACGGAATGAACAAGCCAAATACTGCGTGTTCTACCGTTACAAGTGCGAAACTGCTATGTTGTGATATTCTCGTTAAAGCGCATGCAAGCATCGTGAAACCTTAAAAAACAATGTCATTTAGGAAGATACAGCGTTCTGTACTGCAATAAGTTGGTGAAAAACTGTGAGGTTATGCAAATATCGTAATTGTGAACAAAACAGTGTAATAGAGCGTTTTTAGATACAAGTGCGAATGTTAGGTTAGGTTAAGATATGAACCGTCGTAAAACCGCATTAAACAATGTCAATTAGTGAGATGCAGTGTTTTTCACCATTAAAAGTGGGGAACTGCGATATCTAATGTGAAAGCGCTTGCAACCGTCGTTAGGTTAGGTTAGGTTAGGTTAGGTTATTTTTGGTTAGGTTAGGTTAGGTTAGGTTAGGTTAGGTTAGGTTAGATTAGGTTAGGTTGGGTTGAGTTGGGTTAGGTTAGGTTAGGTTAGGTTAGGTTAGTTTGGGTTAGGTTAGGTTAGGTTAGGTTAGGTTACGTTAGGTTAGGTTACGTTAGGTTAGGTTAGGTTAGGTTACGTTAGGTTAGGTTAGGTTAGGTAAGGATAATTTGGTTAGGTTAGGTAAGGTTAGGTTAGGTTAGGTTAGGTTGGGTTGGGTGTTGTTGGGTTGGGTTGGGTTGGGTTAGGTTGGGTTAGGTTAGGTTAGGTTACGTTAGGCTAGGTTAGGTTAGGTTAGGTTACGTTAGGTAATGTTAGGTTAGGTTAGGTTACGTTAGGTTAGGTTAGGTCAGGTAAGGTTAGGTTACGTTAGAATAGGTTAGGTTAGGTTAGGTTACGTTAGGTTAGGTTAAGTTAGGTTAGGTTAGGTTTGGTTAGGTTAGGTTAGGTTAGCTTAGGTTAGGTTAGGTTGGGTTGGGTTGGGTTAGGTTGGGTTAGGTTAGGTTAGGTTAGGTTAGGTTGGGTTAGGTTAGTTTATGTTAGGTTAGGTTAGGTTGGGTCGGGTTGGGTTAGGTTAGGTTAGGTTAGGTAAGGTTAGGTTAGGTTAGGTTAGGTTACGTTAGGTTAAGGTATGAACCATCGTAAAACCGCATTAAACATTGCACTTAGTGAGATGCAGTGTTTTTCACCTTTACAAGTTGGGAACTGTGATATCTAATGTGAAAGCGCTTGAAACCGTCGTAATGTTGTAGAAAGCAATGTAAAGTAGCGAGTAAAACGTTTTCTAACGATAGAAGTGCGAAGGTTATGTTAGGTTGAGTTATGTTAGTTTAAGCTAGGTAGCGTCGTGAAACTACCAAAAACAACGTCATCTAACGAGATAGTGTTGTTTTATTGCGAGTACGAAACTGCGATAGGTGAAATGTTGTGAAAGCACACAAAACGGCATGAACAAGCCAAATACTGCGTGTTGTACCGTTACAAGTGCGAAACTGCTATGTTGTGATATTCTCGTTAAAGCGCATGCAAGCATCGTGGAACCTTAAAGAACAATGTCATTTAGCGAGATACAGCGTTCTGTACTGCAATAAGTTGGTGAAAAACTGTGAGGTTATGCAAATATCCTAATTGTGAACGAAACAGTGTAATAGAGCGTTTTTTAATACAAGTGCGAATGTTAGGTTAGGTTAAGATATGAACTGTCGTAAAACCGCATTAAACAATGTCACTTAGTGAGATGCAGTGTTTTTCACCATTACAAGTCGGGAACTGCGATATCTAATGTGAAAGCGCTTGCAAACGTCGTTAGGTTAGGTTAGGTTAGGTTAGGTTACGTTAGGTTAGGTTAGGTTAGGTTTGGTTAGGTTAGGTTAGGTTAGGTTAGAGTATGTTAGGTAAGGTTTGGTTAGGTTAGGTTAGGTTAGGTTGGGTTAGGTAAGGTTAGGTTAGGTTAAGATATGAACCGAGCTAAAACCGCATTAAACAATGTCACTTAGTGAGATGCTGTGTTTTTCACCATTACAAGTCGGGAACTGCGATATCTAATGTGAAAGCGCATGAAACCGTCGTAATCTTGCAGAAAACATTGTAAAGTAGCGAATAAAACGTTTTCTAACGATAGAAGTGCGAAGGTTCGGTTAGTTTGAGCTAGGTAGCGTCGTGAAACCGCCAAAAACGATGTCATCTAACGAGATAGTGTTGTTTTATTGCGAGTACGAAACTGCGATAGGTGAAATATTGGGAAAGCACACAAAATGGCATGAACTAGCCAGATACTGCGTCTTGTGCCGTTACAAGTGCGAAACTGCTTTATTGTGATATTCTCGTTAAAGCGCATGCAAGTATCGTGAAACCTTAAAGAACGATGTCATTTAGCGAGATACAGCGTTCTGAACTGTAATAAGTTGGTGAGAAACTGCTAGGTCAAGCAAATATCGTAATTGTGAACGAAACAGTGTAATTGAGCGTATTTAGATACAAGTGCGAATGTTAGGTTAGGTTGAGATATCAACCGTCGTAAAACCGCATTAAACAATGTCACTTAGTGAGATGTAGTGTTTTTCAACATTACAAGTCGGGAACTACGATATCTAATGTGAAAGCGCATGAAACCGTCGTAATCTTGTAGAAAACATTGTAAAGTTGCGAGTAAAACGTTTTCTAACGATAGAAGTGCGAAGGTTAGCTTGAGTTATGTTAGTTTAAGCTATGTAGCGTCGTGAGACCACCAAAAAGGACGTCAACTAACGAGATAGCGTTGTTTTATTGCATGTACGTAACTGCAATAGGTGAAATGTTGTGAAAGTACACAAAACGGCTTGAACAAGCCAGATACTGCGTGTTGTACCGTTACAAGTGCGAAACTGCTATAATGTGATATTCTTGGTTAAGCGCATGCAAGCATCGTGAAACCTTAAAGAATGATGTCATTTAGCGAGATACAGCGTTCTGTACTGCAATAAGTTGGTGAAAAACTGTGAGGTTATGCAAATATCGTAATTTTGAACGAAACAGTGTAATAGAGCGTTTTTCCATACAAGTACGAATGTTAGGTTAGGTTAAGATATGAACCGTCGTAAAACCGCATTAAACAATGTCACTTAGTGAGATGCAGTGTTTTTCACCATTACAAGTCGGGAACTGCGATATCTAATGTGAAAGCGCTTGCAAACGTCGTTAGGTTAGGTTAGGTTAGGTTAGGTTACGTTAGGTTAGGTTTGGTTATGTTAGGTTAGGTTAGGTTATGTTAGGTTAGGTTGGGTTAGGTTAGGTTAGGTTAGGTTAGGTTAAGATACGAACCGCGCTAAAACCGCATTAAACAATGTCACTTAGTGAGATGCAGTGTTTTTCACCTTTACAAGTTGGGAACTGCGATATCTAATGTGAAAGCGCTTGAAAACGTCGTAATGTTGTAGAAAGCAATGTAAAGTAGCGAGTAAAACGTTTTCTAACGATAGAAGTGCGAAGGTTATGTTAGGTTGAGTTATGTTAGTTTAAGCTAGGTAGCGTCGTGAAACCACCAAAAACGACGTGATCTAACGAGATAGTGTTGTTTATTGCGAGTACGAAACTGCGATAGGTAAAATGTTGTGAAAGCACACAAAACGGCATGAACAAGCCAAATACTGCGTGTTGTACCGTTACAAGTGCGAAACTGCTATGTTGTGACATTCTCGGTAAAGCGCATGCAAGTATCGTGAAACCTTAAAGAACGATGTCATTTAGCGAGATACAGCGTTCTGTACTGTAATAAGTTGGTGAGAAACTGTGAGGTCAAGCAAATATCGTAATTGTGAACGAAACAGTGTAATTGAGCGTCTTTAGATACAAGTGCGAATGTTAGGTTAGGTTGACATATCAACCATCGTAAAACCGCATTAAACAATGTCACTTAGTGATATTGTGAGCGCTGATTGTGTTGCTCATCATTTTCACTTTCACCTGCGCATACAAAGCACCGTGATCATCATCATCGGAGCGGCTCGCTGTTTGTTCGGTTGCTGGCTCGCGCGTCTGGGTTGACAATAAAACGGTCGCTCCTTCGTACCTGACGTCGTCTCACAAGTGGTGGAGCGTGCTGTGATTCCCAAGTCCTCGTGCACTACCGGTCACCCCTGGAGCTCCGATCAGGTCGACGGCTGTGCTTGCCAACAGTGATGGCGCAAAACGACCCACCCCCTACCGCCTTCTTCGCACCACCCGCTCAGCCTGCTGGGCCTCACCACACCGTGAGTACCTCGCAACGAGACCCTCCAGTGTTTTCTGGCCTTCGCGGTGAGGACGTAGAAGAATGGCTGGACAGTTACGACCGTACCAGTGCTTGCAATTACTGGGATGAGGCACATAAGCTGCGCTATGTACCCTTTTATCTGAAGGAGGTTGCTAAGACGTGGTATCATAACCACGAACGCGACTTTCCTGATTGGTCAGCATTCACGGTGCAGCTGCGTCAAATATTCGGCACTTCTACAGGACGCTCTGAGGTAGCTAAACAGAAGCTCGCTACCCGCATCCAGGGGCCTGACGAATCGTACACATCGTACATTGAAGACGTTCTGGCCCTCTGCCGCCGCGCCCAAAAGGATATGCCGGAGGCCGATCGTATTCGGCAAGTAATGAAAGGCATCAACTCCGTCGCCTTTAATGCTCTTGTCATGCAGAGCCCGACAACAGTTCAGGACATTATTACCACCTGCCAGCGCCTGGACGCACTTTACTCAATGCGCCTTCCACACGCCTCCTATGACACTCGTCTTACTGGCGAGCATGAGCTGCGAGCTCTAATTCGCACCATAGTGAGAGAGGAACTTCACAGCCTTGTTCCTGCCAGCGCACCGACTTCACCTGCCCGCTCACCCCCTCCTAACCTGCGGGAAATTATAAAGGACGAATTGGCGTCGATGACGAGCGTCGCACGTGCCCCGCCTCCTGTGCCCTTACATGTGCCTACGTATGCCGAAGTCGTGTCACGGCCTCCTCCACCTACTCCACCTGTAACTACGGACGTCGTATACGACCATTTGGCTGCGATGGCAGCCAAGGCACCACCACAACCACACTTCCCTGCCTGGCGCCCTACGCGCCCCGTCTGTTACTACTGTGGCATAAGAGGACATATCTCCCGCTTTTGCCGTCGGCGCCAGCAAGATGAACGACGAGGTTATTCTTCGTACGAGAGTGACCGGGCTGCGAGGTCTGACCCCTACGTTCCAGGAACCTACATTCCCTCGTCACGACGTTCGCCTTCGCCTCCTTTGTCCCACGGTGAACCTCGTTCTTCCCGCTCACCCCGCCGTCGTTCACCATCGCCCTTCCGCCGTACTACTTCGCCTTTACGTTCTGCCCTGATGCCCCTCGACAGCCACTCGGAAAACTAGCAGCTGCAGTTTTTGGAGGAGAAACTGCCTGTCGTCGAATTGTCCCAATTCCTCCTGCGCGCCCTGCAAATTTACTAACTGTTTGTGTAGAAGGCATTTCGGTTGACGCACTCGTGGACACTGGAGCAGCCATTTCGGTCATTGATCGCGAACTATGTCATCGTCTACGAAAAGTGCAAACTCCATATGTTGGTCCGGTGTTATGTGGTGCTAATGAAAATAGAATTTACCCTATTGGACAATGCACTGTTCGTGTTCTGATCGACGGAATTCGTCACCATATACAATTGGCTGTGCTTTCTTCATGTGCTCATCCGATTATATTGGGCTGGGACTTCCTGTCAGCCGCTTCCGCTGTCATTTCGTGTGGTCCGCCCGTTATTCGCATTACGGACACTGAAAATTCTAGTGCTTACGATTTTTCGTCGCCTCACCTTGTTGCAGCTGCAGACTTTGTACTGCCCCCGGCCCAAGAACGTATCCTCACCATTAGATCCAGCGATACCATTGACGGTGACGCAGTGGTTGTCCCCGATCAGCGCTGCATTTTCAGAGGAATCGCCATCGCATGTTGTCTAGTGCGGTTTTCGCGTGGTCATGCCAGTCTCACCGCCTACAACACGACAACAGAGCCACAACTACTGCCAGAGGGGTCCACTGTTGCCAGCCTTATCGACATAGCACCGGTATGTGTCGTCACTGTATCGTCTCCGCCGTCAGTCGCTAAGTGTACGCCACCAGGAGGCTCATCTAATGCGCTTAAAGCCACTTTGAGTCCATATCTCACTCCAACGCAAACTAATGACTTAATGGCCCTTTTAACAAAACACAAGACTTGTTTTGACGTTTGTTCGGATGGCTTAGGTCAAACTACGGTGACCTCTCATCACATCGCCACAGACGGTTCTCGTATTATCCGCCGTCGCCCTTACCGCGTGTCGTCTTCAGAACGCAAGGTCATCGAGGAACAAGTCAATGACATGCTCGCACGCAACGTTATCAGACCTTCCACAAGCCCTTGGTCTTCTCCTGTTGTCCTAGTTAAGAAAAGGGACGGATCAGTGCGATTTTGCGTTGATTACAGGGCACTAAACAAAATTACGCGCAAGGATGTATATCCTATGCCTCGAATTGACGATGCACTTGACACCTTACAGGGTGCAGAATATTTCTCAAGTCTCGACCTACGATCTGGGTATTGGCAGATCCCGATGCATGAGTCTGATAAAGAGAAGACAGCGTTTGCTACTCCTGATGGTCTCTTCGAATTCAATGTGATGCCTTTTGGGCTCTGCAATGCCCCAGCCACATTTGAGCGGATGATCGATACGGTGCTGCGTGGCCTAAAATGGAAGACCTGTCTTTGTTACCTGGATGACATCGTCATCTTTTCATCCAGCTTCTCGCAACACCTAGAACGTCTAGACGAGGTGCTCACATGTCTAGCCAAAGCCGGTCTCCAGCTAAATACCAAGAAGTGTCGGTTTGCGAGCCGCAGCATCAAAGTGTTAGGCCACGTTGTCAGCAAGCTTGGCATCGAACCTGATCCCGACAAAGTGGCCGCTGTGCTGCACTTTCCTAAGCCCACCACGCTCAAAGACCTTCGCAGCTTCCTCGGCTTAGCCTCTTACTTCCGCCGTTTTGTCCGTGATTTTGCCACTATCGCGGCTCCTCTTCACAAACTCCTGACCACAAGTGCATCATTTCTTTGGACAGATGACTGTGAAGCTGCTTTCCAGACCCTGAAGCGATGCCTCACGTCAGGGCCAGTTCTTCGCCATTTTGATCCCACAGCCCCTACTATATTACACACTGACGCAAGTGGGCACGGAATCGGCGCTGTTCTGCTGCAGCGTGACCAGGCTTCACAAGAGCAAGTCGTGGCTTACGCGAGCCGTACTCTCTCCCCAGCGGAACGCAATTACAGCATCACTGAACAGGAATGTCTCGCTATCGTATGGTCCGTGCAAAAATTTCGCCCCTATTTGTATGGCCGCCGCTTCACGATCGTCACGGATCATCATGCGCTCTGTTGGTTGTCATCATTAAAAAACTTGTCAGGACGCCTCGGTCGTTGGGTGCTCCGACTGCAGGAGTATGACTACAGTGTCACATACCGGTCGGGCCGCAAACACCAAGATGCCGACGCTTTGTCACGCTGTCCGCTGTTGCAAAATCATGACGCATCTACCTGCTGCGCAGCACCTCCCAGCCAAGAGACCACGCAGATGACCAGTCTTAGTCCCATCGAGCCCACTGCACCGGATGACTTCCTTCAATCCGCAGACCTCACCTCGCTCCAACGTGCAGACACATACTGCCGTACAATCATCGATCGGCTCACCGGCTCATCTCGTGCTCCCAACAGCCGCTTGCGACGACAACTCACGCGTTTCAAACTTCATGACGGAACGCTACTTCGACAAACTTACCATCCTCTCGGTAGCCGATGGGTCCCGGTCATACCTCGCTCACTTCGACTCCAAGTCTTAGAAGCCTTTCATGACGACCCGACGGCTGGCCACTTGGGTTTTCATAAAACCTACGATCGCATTAAGACTCGCTGCTTCTGGCCTGGCCTCTCCACTAGTGTTTCCAGGTACGTCACTTCCTGTTCATCATGTCAGCACCGAAAACGTTCGACATCTCTTCCCGCCGGCCCTCTACAGCCTCTCCCGTGCCCATCCGCTCCCTTCGAGTTCGTCGGCATAGACTTATACGGACCCCTTCCGCTTACCGCCGCCGGTCACCGCTGGATTGTTACTGCCGTAGACCATCTTACTCGCTACGCTGAGACGGCAGCTCTTCCTACTGGAGCTGCCAGCGAAGTAGCCGACTTTGTTCTGCGTGCCATTATCCTGCGCCACGGCGCCCCTCGTGTTCTCCTGAGTGACCGTGGCAAGACATTTCTTTCTCGTGTGCTCGCTGAAGTTTTACAGGCCTCTGACACAATCCATAAGACCACCTCGGCATATCATCCGCAAACCAATGGTCTTACTGAGCGTTTTCATAGAACTTTGTCAGACATGATCTCTATGTATGTCCAACCCGATCACAAGAACTGGGACACAATACTACCTTTCGTCACGTTTGCCTATAACACTGCCATACAACGCACTACAAGTTACAGCCCGTTTTTTCTTGTGTATGGCCGTGCACCATCTTTTGTTCTAGACACCAGCTTTTTGTCCACGCCTTCTGTCCCATCTGCGTCCCTTCCGGAAGAATTCGCTGCCCGTGTCAACCACTGCCGCACAATCGCCCGCGCCAACACCTCTACCATTCAGGCCCAGCGAAAAGTTCGTTGTGATGCGACACGTCGAGTTGTGTCATTCTACCCAGGCGACGAAGTGCTCCTCTGGACACCTGTTCGCACACCCGGCCTCTGTGAAAAATTCATTCACAGATACCTGGGTCCTTACACCGTGCTTGAACGAACATCGGCCGTAAATTATCGCGTCGCGCCGGTTACTTCGGCTTCTGATCGCCGTCGTCGCGGGACCGAGATCGTCCATGTGTCTCGCCTGAAACCTTATATCCAGCGCTCATACACTTACTAAATGAACGTCTTGCAGACCGCTTTCGTGTAGGGGGGAAATAGTGTGAGCGCTGATTGTGTTGCTCATCATTTTCACTTTCACCTGCGCATACAAAGCACCGTGATCATCATCATCGGAGCGGCTCGCTGTTTGTTCGGTTGCTGGCTCGCGCGTCTGGGTTGACAATAAAACGGTCGCTCCTTCGTACCTGACGTCGTCTCACAATATGTAGTGTTTTTCAACATTACAAGTCGGGAACTACGATGTGAAAGCGCATGAAACCGTCGTAATCTTGTAGAAAACATTGTAAAGTTGCGAGTAAAACGTTTTCTAACGATAGAAGTGCGAAGGTTAGGTTAGGTTAGGTTAGTTTAGGCTAGGTAGCGTCGTGAAACTACCAAAAACGACGTCATCTAAAGAGATAGTGTTGTTTTATTGCGAGTATTAAACTGCGATAGGTGAAATGTTGTGAAAGCACACAAAACGGCATGAACAAGCCAAATACTGCGTGTTCTACCGTTACAAGTGCGAAACTGCTATATTGTGATATTCTCGTTAAAGCGCATGCAAGCATCGTGAAACCTTAAAGAACAATGTCATTTAGCGAGATACAGCGTTCTGTACTGCAATAAGTTGGTGAAAAACTGTGAGGTTATGCACATATCGTAATTGTGAACGAAACAGTGTAATAGAGCGTTTTTCAATACAAGTACGAATGTTAGGTTAGGTTAAGATATGAACCGTCGTAAAACCGCATTAAACAATGTCACTTAGTGAGATGCAGTGTTTTTCACCATTACAAGTCGGGAACTGCGATATCTAATGTGAAAGCGCTTGCAAACGTCGTTAGGTTAGGTTAGGTTAGGTTAGGTTAGGTTAGGTTAGGTTAGGTTACGTTAGGTTAGGTTTGGTTAGGTTAGGTTAGGTTAGGTTATGTTAGGTTAGGTTGGGCTAGGTTAGGTTAGGTTACGTTAGGTTAAGGTATGAACCGTTGTAAAACCGCAATAAACAATGTCACTTAGTGAGATGCAGTGTTTTTCACCTTTACAAGTTGGGAACTGCGATATCTAATGTGAAAGCGCTTGAAACCGTCGTAATGTTGTAGAAAGCAATGTAAAGTAGCGAGTAAAACGTTTTCTAACGATAGAAGTGCGAAGGTTATGTTAGGTTGAGTTATGTTAGTTTAAGCTAGGTAGCGTCGTGAAACCACCAAAAACGACGTCATCTAACGAGATAGTGTTGTTTTATTGCGAGTACGAAACTGCGATAGGTAAAATGTGAAAGCACACAAAACGGCATGAACAAGCCAAATACTGCGTGTTGTACCGTTACAAGTGCGAAACTGCTATGTTTTGACATTCTCGGTAAAGCGCATGCAAGTATCGTGAAACCTTAAAGAACGATGTCATTTAGCGAGATACAGCGTTCTGTACTGTAATAAGTTGGTGAGAAACTGTGAGGTCAAGCAAATATCGTAATTGTGAACGAAACAGTGTAATTGAGCGTCTTAAGATACAAGTGCGAATGTTAGGTTAGGTTGACATATCAACCGTCGTAAAACCGCATTAAACAATGTCACTTAGTGAGATGTAGTGTTTTTCAACATTACAAGTCGGGAACTACGATATCTAATGTGAAAGCGCATGAAACCGTCGTAATCTTGTAGAAAACATTGTAAAGTTGCGAGTAAAACGTTTTCTAACGATAGAAGTGCGAAGGTTAGGTTAGTTTAAGCTAGGTAGCGTCGTGAAACTACCAAAAACGACGTCATCTAACGAGATAGTGTTGTTTTATAGCGAGTATTAAACTGCGATAGGTTAAATGTTGTGAAAGCACACAAAACGGCATGAACAGCCAAATACTGCGTGTTCTACCGTTACAAGTGCGAAACTGCTATATTGTGATATTCTCGTTAAAGCGCATGCAAGCATCGTGAAACCTTAAAGAACAATGTCATTTAGCGAGATACAGCGTTCTGTACTGCAATAAGTTGGTGAAAAACTGTGAGGTTATGCAAATATCCTAATTGTGAACGAAACAGTGTAATAGAGCGTTTTTTAATACAAGTGCGAATGTTAGGTTAGGTTAAGATATGAACTGTCGTAAAACCGCATTAAACAATGTCACTTAGTGAGATGCAGTGTTTTTCACCATTACAAGTCGGGAACTGCGATATCTAATGTGAAAGCGCTTGCAAACGTCGTTAGGTTAGGTTAGGTTAGGTTAGGTTACGTTAGGTTAGGTTAGGTTAGGTTTGGTTAGGTTAGGTTAGGTTAGGTTAGAGTATGTTAGGTAAGGTTTGGTTAGGTTAGGTTAGGTTAGGTTGGGTTAGGTAAGGTTAGGTTAGGTTAAGATATGAACCGAGCTAAAACCGCATTAAACAATGTCACTTAGTGAGATGCTGTGTTTTTCACCATTACAAGTCGGGAACTGCGATATCTAATGTGAAAGCGCATGAAACCGTCGTAATCTTGCAGAAAACATTGTAAAGTAGCGAATAAAACGTTTTCTAACGATAGAAGTGCGAAGGTTCGGTTAGTTTGAGCTAGGTAGCGTCGTGAAACCGCCAAAAACGATGTCATCTAACGAGATAGTGTTGTTTTATTGCGAGTACGAAACTGCGATAGGTGAAATATTGGGAAAGCACACAAAATGGCATGAACTAGCCAGATACTGCGTCTTGTGCCGTTACAAGTGCGAAACTGCTTTATTGTGATATTCTCGTTAAAGCGCATGCAAGTATCGTGAAACCTTAAAGAACGATGTCATTTAGCGAGATACAGCGTTCTGAACTGTAATAAGTTGGTGAGAAACTGCTAGGTCAAGCAAATATCGTAATTGTGAACGAAACAGTGTAATTGAGCGTATTTAGATACAAGTGCGAATGTTAGGTTAGGTTGAGATATCAACCGTCGTAAAACCGCATTAAACAATGTCACTTAGTGAGATGTAGTGTTTTTCAACATTACAAGTCGGGAACTACGATATCTAATGTGAAAGCGCATGAAACCGTCGTAATCTTGTAGAAAACATTGTAAAGTTGCGAGTAAAACGTTTTCTAACGATAGAAGTGCGAAGGTTAGCTTGAGTTATGTTAGTTTAAGCTATGTAGCGTCGTGAGACCACCAAAAAGGACGTCAACTAACGAGATAGCGTTGTTTTATTGCATGTACGTAACTGCAATAGGTGAAATGTTGTGAAAGTACACAAAACGGCTTGAACAAGCCAGATACTGCGTGTTGTACCGTTACAAGTGCGAAACTGCTATAATGTGATATTCTTGGTTAAGCGCATGCAAGCATCGTGAAACCTTAAAGAATGATGTCATTTAGCGAGATACAGCGTTCTGTACTGCAATAAGTTGGTGAAAAACTGTGAGGTTATGCAAATATCGTAATTTTGAACGAAACAGTGTAATAGAGCGTTTTTCCATACAAGTACGAATGTTAGGTTA
Organism: Rhipicephalus microplus; assembly: GCF_043290135.1. Lineage (NCBI taxonomy): Eukaryota > Metazoa > Arthropoda > Arachnida > Ixodida > Ixodidae > Rhipicephalus > Rhipicephalus microplus. The sequence continues at coordinate 759,003 of NC_134700.1, read as the reverse complement.
GGTTAAGATATGAACCGTCGTAAAACCGCATTAAACAATGTCACTTAGTGAGATGCAGTGTTTTTCACCATTACAAGTCGGGAACTGCGATATCTAATGTGAAAGCGCTTGCAAACGTCGTTAGGTTAGGTTAGGTTAGGTTAGGTTACGTTAGGTTAGGTTTGGTTATGTTAGGTTAGGTTAGGTTATGTTAGGTTAGGTTGGGTTAGGTTAGGTTAGGTTAGGTTAGGTTAAGATACGAACCGCGCTAAAACCGCATTAAACAATGTCACTTAGTGAGATGCAGTGTTTTTCACCTTTACAAGTTGGGAACTGCGATATCTAATGTGAAAGCGCTTGAAAACGTCGTAATGTTGTAGAAAGCAATGTAAAGTAGCGAGTAAAACGTTTTCTAACGATAGAAGTGCGAAGGTTATGTTAGGTTGAGTTATGTTAGTTTAAGCTAGGTAGCGTCGTGAAACCACCAAAAACGACGTCATCTAACGAGATAGTGTTGTTTATTGCGAGTACGAAACTGCGATAGGTAAAATGTTGTGAAAGCACACAAAACGGCATGAACAAGCCAAATACTGCGTGTTGTACCGTTACAAGTGCGAAACTGCTATGTTGTGACATTCTCGGTAAAGCGCATGCAAGTATCGTGAAACCTTAAAGAACGATGTCATTTAGCGAGATACAGCGTTCTGTACTGTAATAAGTTGGTGAGAAACTGTGAGGTCAAGCAAATATCGTAATTGTGAACGAAACAGTGTAATTGAGCGTCTTTAGATACAAGTGCGAATGTTAGGTTAGGTTGACATATCAACCATCGTAAAACCGCATTAAACAATGTCACTTAGTGATATGTAGTGTTTTTCAACATTACAAGTCGGGAACTACGATGTGAAAGCGCATGAAACCGTCGTAATCTTGTAGAAAACATTGTAAAGTTGCGAGTAAAACGTTTTCTAACGATAGAAGTGCGAAGGTTAGGTTAGGTTAGGTTAGTTTAGGCTAGGTAGCGTCGTGAAACTACCAAAAACGACGTCATCTAAAGAGATAGTGTTGTTTTATTGCGAGTATTAAACTGCGATAGGTGAAATGTTGTGAAAGCACACAAAACGGCATGAACAAGCCAAATACTGCGTGTTCTACCGTTACAAGTGCGAAACTGCTATATTGTGATATTCTCGTTAAAGCGCATGCAAGCATCGTGAAACCTTAAAGAACAATGTCATTTAGCGAGATACAGCGTTCTGTACTGCAATAAGTTGGTGAAAAACTGTGAGGTTATGCACATATCGTAATTGTGAACGAAACAGTGTAATAGAGCGTTTTTCAATACAAGTACGAATGTTAGGTTAGGTTAAGATATGAACCGTCGTAAAACCGCATTAAACAATGTCACTTAGTGAGATGCAGTGTTTTTCACCATTACAAGTCGGGAACTGCGATATCTAATGTGAAAGCGCTTGCAAACGTCGTTAGGTTAGGTTAGGTTAGGTTAGGTTAGGTTAGGTTAGGTTAGGTTAGGTTACGTTAGGTTAGGTTTGGTTAGGTTAGGTTAGGTTAGGTTATGTTAGGTTAGGTTGGGCTAGGTTAGGTTAGGTTACGTTAGGTTAAGGTATGAACCGTTGTAAAACCGCAATAAACAATGTCACTTAGTGAGATGCAGTGTTTTTCACCTTTACAAGTTGGGAACTGCGATATCTAATGTGAAAGCGCTTGAAACCGTCGTAATGTTGTAGAAAGCAATGTAAAGTAGCGAGTAAAACGTTTTCTAACGATAGAAGTGCGAAGGTTATGTTAGGTTGAGTTATGTTAGTTTAAGCTAGGTAGCGTCGTGAAACCACCAAAAACGACGTCATCTAACGAGATAGTGTTGTTTTATTGCGAGTACGAAACTGCGATAGGTAAAATGTGAAAGCACACAAAACGGCATGAACAAGCCAAATACTGCGTGTTGTACCGTTACAAGTGCGAAACTGCTATGTTTTGACATTCTCGGTAAAGCGCATGCAAGTATCGTGAAACCTTAAAGAACGATGTCATTTAGCGAGATACAGCGTTCTGTACTGTAATAAGTTGGTGAGAAACTGTGAGGTCAAGCAAATATCGTAATTGTGAACGAAACAGTGTAATTGAGCGTCTTAAGATACAAGTGCGAATGTTAGGTTAGGTTGACATATCAACCGTCGTAAAACCGCATTAAACAATGTCACTTAGTGAGATGTAGTGTTTTTCAACATTACAAGTCGGGAACTACGATATCTAATGTGAAAGCGCATGAAACCGTCGTAATCTTGTAGAAAACATTGTAAAGTTGCGAGTAAAACGTTTTCTAACGATAGAAGTGCGAAGGTTAGGTTAGTTTAAGCTAGGTAGCGTCGTGAAACTACCAAAAACGACGTCATCTAACGAGATAGTGTTGTTTTATAGCGAGTATTAAACTGCGATAGGTTAAATGTTGTGAAAGCACACAAAACGGCATGAACAGCCAAATACTGCGTGTTCTACCGTTACAAGTGCGAAACTGCTATATTGTGATATTCTCGTTAAAGCGCATGCAAGCATCGTGAAACCTTAAAGAACAATGTCATTTAGCGAGATACAGCGTTCTGTACTGCAATAAGTTGGTGAAAAACTGTGAGGTTATGCAAATATCCTAATTGTGAACGAAACAGTGTAATAGAGCGTTTTTTAATACAAGTGCGAATGTTAGGTTAGGTTAAGATATGAACTGTCGTAAAACCGCATTAAACAATGTCACTTAGTGAGATGCAGTGTTTTTCACCATTACAAGTCGGGAACTGCGATATCTAATGTGAAAGCGCTTGCAAACGTCGTTAGGTTAGGTTAGGTTAGGTTAGGTTACGTTAGGTTAGGTTAGGTTAGGTTTGGTTAGGTTAGGTTAGGTTAGGTTAGAGTATGTTAGGTAAGGTTTGGTTAGGTTAGGTTAGGTTAGGTTGGGTTAGGTAAGGTTAGGTTAGGTTAAGATATGAACCGAGCTAAAACCGCATTAAACAATGTCACTTAGTGAGATGCTGTGTTTTTCACCATTACAAGTCGGGAACTGCGATATCTAATGTGAAAGCGCATGAAACCGTCGTAATCTTGCAGAAAACATTGTAAAGTAGCGAATAAAACGTTTTCTAACGATAGAAGTGCGAAGGTTCGGTTAGTTTGAGCTAGGTAGCGTCGTGAAACCGCCAAAAACGATGTCATCTAACGAGATAGTGTTGTTTTATTGCGAGTACGAAACTGCGATAGGTGAAATATTGGGAAAGCACACAAAATGGCATGAACTAGCCAGATACTGCGTCTTGTGCCGTTACAAGTGCGAAACTGCTTTATTGTGATATTCTCGTTAAAGCGCATGCAAGTATCGTGAAACCTTAAAGAACGATGTCATTTAGCGAGATACAGCGTTCTGAACTGTAATAAGTTGGTGAGAAACTGCTAGGTCAAGCAAATATCGTAATTGTGAACGAAACAGTGTAATTGAGCGTATTTAGATACAAGTGCGAATGTTAGGTTAGGTTGAGATATCAACCGTCGTAAAACCGCATTAAACAATGTCACTTAGTGAGATGTAGTGTTTTTCAACATTACAAGTCGGGAACTACGATATCTAATGTGAAAGCGCATGAAACCGTCGTAATCTTGTAGAAAACATTGTAAAGTTGCGAGTAAAACGTTTTCTAACGATAGAAGTGCGAAGGTTAGCTTGAGTTATGTTAGTTTAAGCTATGTAGCGTCGTGAGACCACCAAAAAGGACGTCAACTAACGAGATAGCGTTGTTTTATTGCATGTACGTAACTGCAATAGGTGAAATGTTGTGAAAGTACACAAAACGGCTTGAACAAGCCAGATACTGCGTGTTGTACCGTTACAAGTGCGAAACTGCTATAATGTGATATTCTTGGTTAAGCGCATGCAAGCATCGTGAAACCTTAAAGAATGATGTCATTTAGCGAGATACAGCGTTCTGTACTGCAATAAGTTGGTGAAAAACTGTGAGGTTATGCAAATATCGTAATTTTGAACGAAACAGTGTAATAGAGCGTTTTTCCATACAAGTACGAATGTTAGGTTAGGTTAAGATATGAACCGTCGTAAAACCGCATTAAACAATGTCACTTAGTGAGATGCAGTGTTTTTCACCATTACAAGTCGGGAACTGCGATATCTAATGTGAAAGCGCTTGCAAACGTCGTTAGGTTAGGTTAGGTTAGGTTAGGTTACGTTAGGTTAGGTTTGGTTATGTTAGGTTAGGTTAGGTTATGTTAGGTTAGGTTGGGTTAGGTTAGGTTAGGTTAGGTTAGGTTAGGTTAAGATACGAACCGCGCTAAAACCGCATTAAACAATGTCACTTAGTGAGATGCAGTGTTTTTCACCTTTACAAGTTGGGAACTGCGATATCTAATGTGAAAGCGCTTGAAAACGTCGTAATGTTGTAGAAAGCAATGTAAAGTAGCGAGTAAAACGTTTTCTAACGATAGAAGTGCGAAGGTTATGTTAGGTTGAGTTATGTTAGTTTAAGCTAGGTAGCGTCGTGAAACCACCAAAAACGACGTCATCTAACGAGATAGTGTTGTTTATTGCGAGTACGAAACTGCGATAGGTAAAATGTTGTGAAAGCACACAAAACGGCATGAACAAGCCAAATACTGCGTGTTGTACCGTTACAAGTGCGAAACTGCTATGTTGTGACATTCTCGGTAAAGCGCATGCAAGTATCGTGAAACCTTAAAGAACGATGTCATTTAGCGAGATACAGCGTTCTGTACTGTAATAAGTTGGTGAGAAACTGTGAGGTCAAGCAAATATCGTAATTGTGAACGAAACAGTGTAATTGAGCGTCTTTAGATACAAGTGCGAATGTTAGGTTAGGTTGACATATCAACCATCGTAAAACCGCATTAAACAATGTCACTTAGTGATATGTAGTGTTTTTCAACATTACAAGTCGGGAACTACGATGTGAAAGCGCATGAAACCGTCGTAATCTTGTAGAAAACATTGTAAAGTTGCGAGTAAAACGTTTTCTAACGATAGAAGTGCGAAGGTTAGGTTAGGTTAGGTTAGTTTAGGCTAGGTAGCGTCGTGAAACTACCAAAAACGACGTCATCTAAAGAGATAGTGTTGTTTTATTGCGAGTATTAAACTGCGATAGGTGAAATGTTGTGAAAGCACACAAAACGGCATGAACAAGCCAAATACTGCGTGTTCTACCGTTACAAGTGCGAAACTGCTATATTGTGATATTCTCGTTAAAGCGCATGCAAGCATCGTGAAACCTTAAAGAACAATGTCATTTAGCGAGATACAGCGTTCTGTACTGCAATAAGTTGGTGAAAAACTGTGAGGTTATGCACATATCGTAATTGTGAACGAAACAGTGTAATAGAGCGTTTTTCAATACAAGTACGAATGTTAGGTTAGGTTAAGATATGAACCGTCGTAAAACCGCATTAAACAATGTCACTTAGTGAGATGCAGTGTTTTTCACCATTACAAGTCGGGAACTGCGATATCTAATGTGAAAGCGCTTGCAAACGTCGTTAGGTTAGGTTAGGTTAGGTTAGGTTAGGTTAGGTTAGGTTAGGTTAGGTTACGTTAGGTTAGGTTTGGTTAGGTTAGGTTAGGTTAGGTTATGTTAGGTTAGGTTGGGCTAGGTTAGGTTAGGTTACGTTAGGTTAAGGTATGAACCGTTGTAAAACCGCAATAAACAATGTCACTTAGTGAGATGCAGTGTTTTTCACCTTTACAAGTTGGGAACTGCGATATCTAATGTGAAAGCGCTTGAAACCGTCGTAATGTTGTAGAAAGCAATGTAAAGTAGCGAGTAAAACGTTTTCTAACGATAGAAGTGCGAAGGTTATGTTAGGTTGAGTTATGTTAGTTTAAGCTAGGTAGCGTCGTGAAACCACCAAAAACGACGTCATCTAACGAGATAGTGTTGTTTTATTGCGAGTACGAAACTGCGATAGGTAAAATGTGAAAGCACACAAAACGGCATGAACAAGCCAAATACTGCGTGTTGTACCGTTACAAGTGCGAAACTGCTATGTTTTGACATTCTCGGTAAAGCGCATGCAAGTATCGTGAAACCTTAAAGAACGATGTCATTTAGCGAGATACAGCGTTCTGTACTGTAATAGGTTGGTGAGAAACTGTGAGGTCAAGCAAATATCGTAATTGTGAACGAAACAGTGTAATTGAGCGTCTTAAGATACAAGTGCGAATGTTAGGTTAGGTTGACATATCAACCGTCGTAAAACCGCATTAAACAATGTCACTTAGTGAGATGTAGTGTTTTTCAACATTACAAGTCGGGAACTACGATATCTAATGTGAAAGCGCATGAAACCGTCGTAATCTTGTAGAAAACATTGTAAAGTTGCGAGTAAAACGTTTTCTAACGATAGAAGTGCGAAGGTTAGGTTAGTTTAAGCTAGGTAGCGTCGTGAAACTACCAAAAACGACGTCATCTAACGAGATAGTGTTGTTTTATAGCGAGTATTAAACTGCGATAGGTGAAATGTTGTGAAAGCACACAAAACGGCATGAACAGCCAAATACTGCGTGTTCTACCGTTACAAGTGCGAAACTGCTATATTGTGATATTCTCGTTAAAGCGCATGCAAGCATCGTGAAACCTTAAAGAACAATGTCATTTAGCGAGATACAACGTTCTGTACTGCAATAAGTTGGTGAAAAACTGTGAGGTTATGCAAATATTGTAATTGTGAACAAAACAGTGTAATAGAGCGTTTTTAGATACAAGTGCGAATGTTAGGTTAGGTTAAGATATGAACCGTCGTAAAACCGCATTAAACAATGTCACTTAGTGAGATGTAGTGTTTTTCAACATTACAAGTCGGGAACTACGATATCTAATGTGAAAGCGCATGAAACCGTCGTAATCTTGTAGAAAACATTGTAAAGTGGTGAGTAAAACGTTTTCTAACGATAGAAGTGCGAAGGTTAGGTTAGGTTAGGTTAGTTTAAGCTAGGTAGCGTCGTGAAATTACCAAAAACGACGTCATCTAACGAGTTAGTGTTGTTTTATAGCGAGTATTAAACTGCGATAGGTGAAATGTTGTGAAAGCACACAAAACGGCATGAACAATCCAAATACTGCGTGTTCTACCGTTACAAGTGCGAAACTGCTATATTGTGATATTCTCGTTAAAGCGCATGCAAGCATCGTGGAACCTTAAAGAACAATGTCATTTAGCGAGATACAACGTTCTGTACTGCAATAAGTTGGTGAGAAACTGTGAGGTTATGCAAATATGGTAATTGTGAACAAAACAGTGTAATAGAGCGTTTTTAGATACAAGTGCGAATGTTAGGTTAGGTTAAGATATGAACCGTCGTAAAACCGCATTAAACAATGTCACTTAGTGAGATGCAGTGTTTTTCACCATTACAAGTCGGGAACTGCGATATCTAATGTGAAAGCGCTTACAAACGTCGTTAGGTTAGGTTAGGTTAGGTTAGGTTAGGTTAGGTTACGTTAGGTTAGGTTTGGTTAGGTTAGGTTAGGTTAGGTTAGGTTAGGTTAGGTTACGTTAGGTTAAGGTATGAACCGTCGTAAAACCGCATTAAACAATGTCACTTAGTGAGATGCAGTGTTTTTCACCTTTACAAGTTGGGAACTGCGATATCTAATGTGAAAGCGCTTGAAACCGTCGTAATGTTGTAGAAAGCAATGTAAAGTAGCGAGTAAAACGTTTTCTAACGATAGAAGTGCGAAGGTTATGTTAGGTTGAGTTATGTTAGTTTAAGCTAGGTAGCGTCGTGAAACCACCAAAAACGACGTCATCTAACGAGATAGTGTTGTTTTATTGCGAGTACGAAACTGCGATAGGTAAAATGTGAAAGCACACAAAACGGCATGAACAAGCCAAATACTGCGTGTTGTACCGTTACAAGTGCGAAACTGCTATGTTTTGACATTCTCGGTAAAGCGCATGCAAGTATCGTGAAACCTTAAAGAACGATGTCATTAAGCGAGATACAGCGTTCTGTACTGTGATAAGTTGGTGAGAAACTGTGAGGTCAAGCAAATATCGTAATTGTGAACGAAACAGTGTAATTGAGCGTCTTTAGATACAAGTGCGAATGTTAGGTTAGGTTGACATATCAACCGTCGTAAAACCGCATTAAACAATGTCACTTAGTGAGATGTAGTGTTTTTCAACATTACAAGTCGGGAACTACGATATCTAATGTGAAAGCGCATGAAACCGTCGTAATCTTGTAGAAAATATTGTAAAGTGGTGAGTAAAACGTTTTCTAACGATAGAAGTGCGAAGGTTAGGTTAGGTTAGGTTAGTTTAGGCTAGGTAGCGTCGTGAAACTACCAAAAACGACGTCATCTAACGAGATAGTGTTGTTTTATAGCGAGTATTAAACTGCGATAGGTGAAATGTTGTGAAAGCACACAAAACGGCATGAACAAGCCAAATACTGCGTGTTCTACCGTTACAAGTGCGAAACTGCTATATTGTGATATTCTCGTTAAAGCGCATGCAAGCATCGTGAAACCTTAAAGAACAATGTCATTTAGCGAGATACAACGTTCTGTACTGCAATAAGTTGGTGAAAAACTGTGAGGTTATTCAAATATGGTAATTGTGAACAAAACAGTGTAACAGAGCGTTTTTAGATACAAGTGCGAATGTTAGGTTAGGTTAAGATATGAACCGTCGTAAAACCGCATTAAACAATGTCACTTAGTGAGATGTAGTGTTTTTCAACATTACAAGTCGGGAACTACGATATCTAATGTGAAAGCGCATGAAACCGTCGTAATCTTGTAGAAAACATTGTAAAGTGGTGAGTAAAACGTTTTCTAACGATAGAAGTGCGAAGGTTAGGTTAGGTTAGGTTAGTTTAAGCTACGTAGCGTCGTGAAACTACCAAAAACGACGTCATCTAACGAGATAGTGTTGTTTTATAGCGAGTATTAAACTGCGATAGGTGAAATGTTGTGAAAGCACACAAAACGGCATGAACAAGCCAAATACTGCGTGTTCTACCGTTACAAGTGCGAAACTGCTATATTGTGATATTCCCGTTAAAGCGCATGCAAGCATCGTGAAACCTTAAAGAACAATGTCATTTAGCGAGATACAACGTTCTGTACTGCAATAAGTTGGTGAGAAACTGTGAGGTTATGCAAATATGGTAATTGTGAACAAAACAGTGTAATAGAGCGTTTTTAGATACAAGTGCGAATGTTAGGTTAGGTTAAGATATGAACCGTCGTAAAACCGCATTAAACAAATGTCAATTAGTGAGATGCAGTGTTTTTTACCATTAAAAGTCGGGAACTGCGATATCTAATGTGAAAGCGCTTGCAAACGTCGTTAGGTTAGGTTAGGTTAGGTTACGTTAGGTTAGGTTTGGTTAGGTTAGGTTAGGTTAGGTTATGTTAGGTTAGGTTGGGTTAGGTTAGGTTAGGTTACGTTAGGTTAAGGTATGAACCGTCGTAAAACCGCATTAAACAATGTCACTTAGTGAGATGCAGTGTTTTTCACCTTTACAAGTTGGGAACTGCGATATCTACAGTGAAAGCACTTGAAACCGTCGTAATGTTGTAGAAAGCAATGTAAAGTAGCGAGTAAAACGTTTTCTAACGATAGAAGTGCGAAGGTTATGTTAGGTTGAGTTATGTTAGTTTAAGCTAGGTAGCGTCGTGAAACCACCAAAAACGACGTCATCTAACGAGATAGTGTTGTTTTATTGCGAGTACGAAACTTCGATAGGTAAAATGTTGTGAAAGCACACAAAACGGCATGAACAAGCCAAATACTGCGTGTTGTACCGTTACAAGTGCGAAACTGCTATGTTGTGACATTCTCGGTAAAGCGCATGCAAGTATCGTGAAACCTTAAAGAACGATGTCATTTAGCGAGATACAGCGTTCTGTACTGTAATAAGTTGGTGAGAAACTGTGAGGTCAAGCAAATATCATAATTGTGAACGAAACAGTGTAATTGAGCGTCTTTAGATACAAGTGCGAATGTTAGGTTAGGTTGACATATCAACCGTCGTAAAACCGCATTAAACAATGTCACTTAGTGAGATGTAGTGTTTTTCAACATTACAAGTCGGGAACTACGATATCTAATGTGAAAGCGCATGAAACCGTCGTAATCTTGTAGAAAACATTGTAAAGTTGCGAGTAAAACGTTTTCTAACGATAGAAGTGCGAAGGTTAGGTTAGGTTAGGTTAGTTTAAGCTAGGTAGCGTCGTGAAACTACCAAAAACGACGTCATCTAACGAGATAGTGTTGTTTTATAGCGAGTATTAAACTGCGATAGGTGAAATGTTGTGAAAGCACACAAAACGGCATGAACAAGCCAAATACTGCGTGTTCTACCGTTACAAGTGCGAAACTGCTATATTGTGATATTCTCGTTAAAGCGCATGCAAGCATCGTGAAACCTTAAAGAACAATGTCATTTAGCGAGATACAACGTTCTGTACTGCAATAAGTTGGTGAAAAACTGTGAGGTTATGCAAATATGGTAATTGTGAACAAAACAGTGTAATAGAGCGGTTTTAGATACAAGTGCGAATGTTACGTTAGGTTAAGATATGAACCGTCGTAAAACCGCATTAAACAATGTCAATTAGTGAGATGCAGTGTTTTTCACCATTAAAAGTCGGGAACTGCGATATCTAATGTGAAAGCGCTTGCAACCGTCGTTAGGTTAGGTTAGGTTAGGTTAGGTTAGGTTTTGTTAGGTTTGGTTAGGTTAGGTTAGGTTAGGTTAGGTTAGGTTAGATTAGGTTAGGTTGGGTTGAGTTGGGTTAGGTTAGGTTAGGTTAGGTTACGTTAGGTTAGGTTAGGTTACGTTAGGTTAGGTTAGGTTAGGTTACGTTAGGTTAGGTTAGGTTAGGTAAGGATAATTTGGTTAGGTTAGGTAAGGTTAGGTTAGGTTAGGTTAGGTTGGGTTGGGTGTTGTTGGTTTGGGTTGGGTTGGGTTGGGTTAGGTTGGGTTAGGTTAGGTTAGGTTAGGTTAGGTTACGTTAGGTTAGGTTAGGTTAGGTTAGGTTACGTTATGTTATGTTAGGTTAGGTTACGTTAGGTTAGGTTAGGTCAGGAAAGGTAAGGTTACGTTAGAATAGGTTAGGTTAGGTTAGGTTACGTTAGGTTAGGTTAAGTTAGGTTAGGTTTGGTTAGGTTAGCTTAGGTTAGGTTAGGTTGGGTTGGGTTGGGTTGGGTTAGGTTAGCTTAGGTTAGGTTAGGTTGGGTTAGGTTAGTTTAGGTTAGGTTAGGTTAGGTTAGGTTGGGTTGGGTTGGGTTAGGTTAGGTTAGGTTAGGTAAGGTTAGGTTAGGTTAGGTTAGGTTACGTTAGGTTAAGGTATGAACCGTCGTAAAACCGCATTAAACAATGTCACTTAGTGAGATGCAGTGTTTTTCACCTTTACAAGTTGGGAACTGTGATATCTAATGTGAAAGCGCTTGAAACCGTCGTATTGTTGTAGAAAGCAATGTAAAGTAGCGAGTAAAACGTTTTCTAACGATAGAAGTGCGAAGGTTATGTTAGGTTGAGTTATGTTAGTTTAAGCTAGGTAGTGTCGTGAAACTACCAAAAACAACGTCATCTAACGAGATAGTGTTGTTTTATTGCGAGTACGAAACTGCGATAGGTGAAATGTTGTGAAAGCACACAAAACGGCATGAACAAGCCAAATACTGCGTGTTGTACCGTTACAAGTGCGAAACTGCTATGTTGTGATATTCTCGTTAAAGCGCATGCAAGCATCGTGAAACCTTAAAGAACGATGTCATTTAGCGAGATACAGCGTTCTGTACTGCAATAAGTTGGTGAAAAACTGTGAGGTTATGCAAATATCCTAATTGTGAACGAAACAGTGTAATAGAGCGTTTTTTAATACAAGTGCGAATTTTAGGTTAGGTTAAGATATGAACCGTCGTAAAACCGCATTTAACAATGTCACTTGATGAGATGCAGTGTTTTTCACCATTACAAGTCGGGAACTGCGATATCTAATGTGAAAGCGCTTGCAAACGTCGTTAGGTTAGGTTAGGTTAGGTTAGGTTAGGTTAGGTTAGGTTAAATTTGGTTAGGTTAGGTTAGGTTAGGTTAGGGATGTTAGGTAAGGTTTGGTTAGGTTAGGTTAGGTTAGGTTGGGTCAGGTAAGGTTAGGTTAGGTTAAGATATGAACCGCGCTAAAACCGCATTAAACAATGTCACTTAGTGAGATGCTGTGTTTTTCACCATTACAAGTCGGGAACTGCGATATCTAATGTGAAAGCGCTTGCAAACGTCGTTAGGTTAGGTTAGGTTAGGTTAGGTTAGGTTAGGTTAGGTTACGTTAGGTTAGGTTTGGTTAGGTTAGGTTAGGTTAGGTTATGTTAGGTTAGGTTGGGTTAGGTTAGGTTAGGTTAGGTTAGGTTAGGTTAAGATATGAACCGCGCTAAAACCGCATTAAACAATGTCACTTAGTGAGATGCAGTGTTTTTCACCTTTACAAGTTGGGAACTGCGATATCTAATGTGAAAGCGCATGAAACCGTCGTAATCTTGTAGAAAATATTGTAAAGTGGTGAGTAAAACGTTTTCTAACGATAGAAGTGCGAAGGTTAGGTTAGGTTAGGTTAGTTTAGGCTAGGTAGCGTCGTGAAACTACCAAAAACGACGTCATCTAACGAGATAGTGTTGTTTTATAGCGAGTATTAAACTGCGATAGGTGAAATGTTGTGAAAGCACACAAAACGGCATGAACAAGCCAAATACTGCGTGTTCTACCGTTACAAGTGCGAAACTGCTATATTGTGATATTCTCGTTAAAGCGCATGCAAGCATCGTGAAACCTTAAAGAACAATGTCATTTAGCGAGATACAACGTTCTGTACTGCAATAAGTTGGTGAAAATCTGTGAGGTTATTCAAATATGGTAATTGTGAACAAAACAGTGTAATACAGCGTTTTTAGATACAAGTGCGAATGTTAGGTTAGGTTAAGATATGAACCGTCGTAAAACCGCATTAAACAATGTCACTTAGTGAGATGTAGTGTTTTTCAACATTACAAGTCGGGAACTACGATATCTAATGTGAAAGCGCATGAAACCGTCGTAATCTTGTAGAAAACATTGTAAAGTGGTGAGTAAAACGTTTTCTAACGATAGAAGTGCGAAGGTTAGGTTAGGTTAGGTTAGTTTAAGCTACGTAGCGTCGTGAAACTACCAAAAACGACGTCATCTAACGAGATAGTGTTGTTTTATAGCGAGTATTAAACTGCGATAGGTGAAATGTTGTGAAAGCACACAAAACGGCATGAACAAGCCAAATACTGCGTGTTCTACCGTTACAAGTGCGAAACTGCTATATTGTGATATTCCCGTTAAAGCGCATGCAAGCATCGTGAAACCTTAAAGAACAATGTCATTTAGCGAGATACAACGTTCTGTACTGCAATAAGTTGGTAAGAAACTGTGAGGTTATGCAAATATGGTAATTGTGAACAGAACAGTGTAATAGAGCGTTTTTAGATACAAGTGCGAATGTTAGGTTAGGTTAAGATATGAACCGTCGTAAAACCGCATTAAACAAATGTCAATTAGTGAGATGCAGTGTTTTTCACCATTAAAAGTCGGGAACTGCGATATCTAATGTGAAAGCGCTTGCAAACGTCGTTAGGTTAGGTTAGGTTAGGTTACGTTAGGTTAGGTTTGGTTAGGTTAGGTTAGGTTAGGTTATGTTAGGTTAGGTTGGGTTAGGTTAGGTTAGGTTACGTTAGGTTAAGGTATGAACCGTCGTAAAACCGCATTAAACAATGTCACTTAGTGAGATGCAGTGTTTTTCACCTTTACAAGTTGGGAACTGCGATATCTACAGTGAAAGCACTTGAAACCGTCGTAATGTTGTAGAAAGCAATGTAAAGTAGCGAGTAAAACGTTTTCTAACGATAGAAGTGCGAAGGTTATGTTAGGTTGAGTTATGTTAGTTTAAGCTAGGTAGCGTCGTGAAACCACCAAAAACGACGTCATCTAACGAGATAGTGTTGTTTTATTGCGAGTACGAAACTTCGATAGGTAAAATGTTGTGAAAGCACACAAAACGGCATGAACAAGCCAAATACTGCGTGTTGTACCGTTACAAGTGCGAAACTGCTATGTTGTGACATTCTCGGTAAAGCGCATGCAAGTATCGTGAAACCTTAAAGAACGATGTCATTTAGCGAGATACAGCGTTCTGTACTGTAATAAGTTGGTGAGAAACTGTGAGGTCAAGCAAATATCATAATTGTGAACGAAACAGTGTAATTGAGCGTCTTTAGATACAAGTGCGAATGTTAGGTTAGGTTGACATATCAACCGTCGTAAAACCGCATTAAACAATCTCACTTAGTGAGATGTAGTGTTTTTCAAAATCACAAGTCGGGAACTACGATATCTAATGTGAAAGCGCATGAAACCGTCGTAATCTTGTAGAAAACATTGTAAAGTTGCGAATAAAACGTTTTCTAACGATAGAAGTGCGAAGGTTAGGTTAGGTTAGGTTAGGTTAAGCTAGGTAGCGTCGTGAAACTACCAAAAACGACGTCATCTAACGAGATAGTGTTGTTTTATTGCGAGTATTAAACTGCGATAGGTGAAATGTTGTGAAAGCACACAAAACGGAATGAACAAGCCAAATACTGCGTGTTCTACCGTTACAAGTGCGAAACTGCTATATTGTGATATTCTCGTTAAAGCGCATGCAAGCATCGTGAAACCTTAAAAAACAATGTCATTTAGGAAGATACAGCGTTCTGTACTGCAATAAGTTGGTGAAAAACTGTGAGGTTATGCAAATATCGTAATTGTGAACAAAACAGTGTAATAGAGCGTTTTTAGATACAAGTGCGAATGTTAGGTTAGGTTAAGATATGAACCGTCGTAAAACCGCATTAAACAATGTCAATTAGTGAGATGCAGTGTTTTTCACCATTAAAAGTGGGGAACTGCGATATCTAATGTGAAAGCGCTTGCAACCGTCGTTAGGTTAGGTTAGGTTAGGTTAGGTTAGGTTAGGTTAGGTTTGGTTAGGTTAGGTTAGGTTAGGTTAGGTTAGGTTAGGTTAGATTAGGTTAGGTTGGGTTGAGTTGGGTTAGGTTAGGTTAGGTTAGGTTAGGTTGGGTTAGGTTAGGTTAGGTTAGGTTACGTTAGGTTAGGTTAGGTTACGTTAGGTTAGGTTAGGTTACGTTATGTTAGGTTAGGTTAGGTAAGGATAATTTGGTTAGGTTAGGTAAGGTTAGGTTAGGTTAGGTTAGGTTGGGTTGGGTGTTGTTGGGTTGGGTTGGGTTAGGTTAGGTTAGGTTACGTTAGGCTAGGTTAGGTTAGGTTAGGTTACGTTAGGTAATGTTAGGTTAGGTTAGGTTACGTTAGGTTAGGTTAGGTCAGGTAAAGTTAGGTTACGTTAGAATAGGTTAGGTTAGGTTAGGTTACGTTAGGTTAGGTTAAGTTAGGTTAGGTTAGGTTTGGTTAGGTTAGGTTAGGTTAGCTTAGGTTAGGTTAGATTGGGTTGGGTTGGGTTAGGTTGGGTTAGGTTAGGTTATGTTAGGTTAGGTTGGGTTAGGTTAGTTTAGGTTAGGTTAGGTTAGGTTAGGTTGGGTCGGGTTGGGTTAGGTTAGGTTAGGTTAGGTAAGGTTAGGTTAGGTTAGGTTAGGTTACGTTAGGTTAAGGTATGAACCATCGTAAAACCGCATTAAACAATGTCACTTAGTGAGATGCAGTGTTTTTCACCTTTACAAGTTGGGAACTGTGATATCTAATGTGAAAGCGCTTGAAACCGTCGTAATGTTGTAGAAAGCAATGTAAAGTAGCGAGTATAACGTTTTCTAACGATAGAAGTGCGAAGGTTATGTTAGGTTGAGTTATGTTAGTTTAAGCTAGGTGGCGTCGTGAAACTACCAAAAACAACGTCATCTAACGAGATAGTGTTGTTTTATTGCGAGTACGAAACTGCGATAGGTGAAATGTTGTGAAAGCACACAAAACGGCATGAACAAGCCAAATACTGCGTGTTGTACCGTTACAAGTGCGAAACTGCTATGTTGTGATATTCTCGTTAAAGCGCATGCAAGCATCGTCAAACCTTAAAGAACGATGTCATTTAGCGAGATACAGCGTTCTGTACTGCAATAAGTTGGTGAAAAACTGTGAGGTTATGCAAATATCGTAATTGTGAACGAAACAGTGTAATAGAGCGTTTTTCCATACAAGTACGAATGTTAGGTTAGGTTAAGATATGAACCGTCGTAAAACCGCATTAAACAATGGCACTTAGTGAGATGCAGTGTTTTTCACCATTACAAGTCGGGAACTGCGATATCTAATGTGAAAGCGCTTGCAAACGTCGTTAGGTTAGGTTAGGTTAGGTTAGGTTAGGTTAGGTTAGGTTACGTTAGGTTAGGTTTGGTTAGGTTAGGTTAGGTTTGGTTATGTTAGGTTAGGTTGGGTTAGGTTAGGTTAGGTTAGGTTAGGTTAGGTTAGGTTAAGATATGAACCGCGCTAAAACCGCATTAAACAATGTCACTTAGTGAGATGCAGTGTTTTTCACCTTTACAAGTTGGGAACTGCGATATCTAATGTGAAATCGCTTGAAACCGTCGTAATGTTGTAGAAAGCAATGTAAAGTAGCGAGTAAAACGTTTTCTAACGATAGAAGTGCGAAGGTTATGTTAGGTTGAGTTATGTTAGTTTAAGCTAGGTAGCGTCGTGAAACCACCAAAAACGACGTCATCTAACGAGATAGTGTTGTTTATTGCGAGTACGAAACTGCGATAGGTGAAATGTTGTGAAAGCAAACAAAACGGCATGAACAAGCCAAATACTGCGTGTTGTACCGTTACAAGTGCGAAACTGCTATGTTGTGACATTCTCGGTAAAGCGCATGCAAGTATCGTGAAACCTTAAAGAACGATGTCATTTAGCGAGATACAGCGTTCTGTACTGTAATAAGTTGGTGAGAAACTGTGAGGTCAAGCAAATATCGTAATTGTGAACTAAACAGTGTAATTGAGCGTCTTTAGATACAAGTGCGAATGTTAGGTTAGGTTGACATATCAACCATCGTAAAACCGCATTAAACAATGTCACTTAGTGAGATGCAGTGTTTTTCACCTTTACAAGTTGGGAACTGTGATATCTAATGTGAAAGCGCTTGAAACCGTCGTATTGTTGTAGAAAGCAATGTAAAGTAGCGAGTAAAACGTTTTCTAAGGATAGAAGTGCGAAGGTTATGTTAGGTTGAGTTATGTTAGTTTAAGCTAGGTAGTGTCGTGAAACTACCAAAAACAACGTCATCTAACGAGATAGTGTTGTTTTATTGCGAGTACGAAACTGCGATAGGTGAAATGTTGTGAAAGCACGCAAAACGGCATGAACAAGCCAAATACTGCGTTTTGTACCGTTACAAGTGCGAAACTGCTATGTTGTGATATTCTCGTTAAAGCGCATGCAAGCATCGTGAAACCTTAAAGAACGATGTCATTTAGCGAGATACAGCGTTCTGTACTGCAATAAGTTGGTGAAAAACTGTGAGGTTATGCAAATATCCTAATTGTGAACGAAACATTGTAATAGAGCGTTTTTTAATACAAGTGCAAATTTTAGGTTAGGTTAAGATATGAACCGTCGTAAAACCGCATTAAACAATGTCACTTGATGAGATGCAGTGTTTTTCACCATTACAAGTCGGGAACTGCGATATCTAATGTGAAAGCGCTTGCAAACGTCGTTAGGTTAGGTTAGGTTAGGTTAGGTTACGTTAGGTTAGGTTAGGTTAGGTTTGGTTAGGTTAGGTTAGGTTAGGTTAGGTTAGGGATGTTAGGTAAGGTTTGGTTAGGTTAGGTTAGGTTAGGTTGGGTTAGGTAAGGTTAGGTTAGGTTAAGATATGAACCGCGCTAAAACCGCATTAAACAATGTCACTTAGTGAGAAGCTGTGTTTTTCACCATTACAAGTCGGGAACTGCGATATCTAATGTGAAAGCGCTTGCAAACGTCGTTAGGTTAGGTTAGGTTAGGTTAGGTTACGTTAGGTTAGGTTTGGTTAGGTTATGTTAGGTTAGGTTGGGTTAGGTTAGGTTAGGTTAGGTTAGGTTAGGTTAAGATATGAACCGCGCTAAAACCGCATTAAACAATGTCACTTAGTGAGATGCAGTGTTTTTCACCTTTACAAGTTGGGAACTGTGATATCTAATGTGAAAGCGCTTGAAACCGTCGTAATGTTGTAGAAAGCAATGTAAAGTAGCGAGTAAAACGTTTTCTAACGATAGAAGTGCGAAGGTTATGTTAGGTTGAGTTATGTTAGTTTAGGCTAGGTAGCGTCGTGAAACTACCAAAAACAACGTCATCTAACGAGATAGTGTTGTTTTATTGCGAGTACGAAACTGCGATAGGTGAAATGTTGTGAAAGCACACAAAACGGCATGACCAAGCCAAATACTGCGTGTTGTACCGTTACAAGTGCGAAACTGCTATGTTGTGATATTCTCGTTAAAGCGCATGCAAGCATCGTGAAACCTTAAAGAACAATGTCATTTAGCGAGATACAGCGTTCCGTACTGCAATAAGTTGGTGAAAAACTGTGAGGTTATGCAAATATCCTAATTGTGAACGAAACAATGTAATAGAGCGTTTTTCCATACAAGTACGAATGTTAGGTTAGGTTAAGATATGAACCGTCGTAAAACCGCATTAAACAATGGCACTTAGTGAGATGCAGTGTTTTTCACCATTACAAGTCGGGAACTGCGATATCTAATGTGAAAGCGCTTGCAAACGTCGTTAGGTTAGGTTAGGTTAGGTTACGTTAGGTTAGGTTTGGTTAGGTTAGGTTAGGTTAGGTTATGTTAGGTTAGGTTAGGTTAGGTTAGGTTAAGATATGAACCGCGCTAAAACGGCATTAAACAATGTCACTTAGTGAGATGCAGTGTTTTTCACCTTTAAAACTTGGGAACTGCGATATCTAATGTGAAAGCGCTTGAAACCGTCGTAATGTTGTAGAAAGCAATGTAAAGTAGCGAGTAAAACGTTTTCTAACGATAGAAGTGCGAAGGTTATGTTAGGTTGAGTTATGTTAGTTTAAGCCAGGTAGCGTCGTGAAACCACCAAAAACGACGTCATCTAACGAGATAGTGTTGTTTATTGCGAGTACGAAACTGCGATAGGTGAAATGTTGTGAAAGCACACAAAACGGCGTGAACAAGCCAAATACTGCGTGTTGTACCGTTACAAGTGCGAAACTGCTATGTTGTGACATTCTCGGTAAAGCGCATGCAAGTATCGTGAAACCTTAAAGAACGATGTCATTTAGCGAGATACAGCGTTCTGTACTGTAATAAGTTGGTGAGAAACTGTGAGGTCAAGCAAATATCGTAATTGTGAACGAAACAGTGTAATTGAGCGTCTTTAGATACAAGTGCGAATGTTAGGTTGGGTTGACATATCAACCGTCGTAAAACCGCATTAAACAATGTCACTTAGTGAGATGTAGTGTTTTTCAACATTACAAGTCGGGAACTACGATATCTAATGTGAAAGCGCATGAAACCGTCGTAATCTTGTAGAAAACATTGTAAAGTTGCGAGTAAAACGTTTTCTAACGATAGAAGTGCGAGGGTTAGGTTAGGTTAGGTTAGTTTAAGCTAGGTAGCGTCGTGAAACTACCAAAAACGACGTCATCTAACGAGATAGTGTTGTTTTATAGCGAGTATTAAACTGCGATAGGTGAAATGTTGTGAAAGCACACAAAACGGCATGAACAAGCCAAATACTGCGTGTTCTACCGTTACAAGAGCGAAACTGCTATATTGTGATATTCTCGTTAAAGCGCATGCAAGCATCGTGAAACCTTAAAGAACAATGTCATTTAGCGAGATACAACGTTCTGTACTGCAATAAGTTGGTGAAAAACTGTGAGGTTATGCAAATATGGTAATTGTGAACAAAACAGTGTAATAGAGCGTTTTTAGATACAAGTGCGAATGTTAGGTTAGGTTAAGATATGAACCGTCGTAAAACCGCATTAAACAATGTCAATTAGTGAGATGCAGTGTTTTTCACCATTAAAAGTCGGGAACTGCGATATCTAATGTGAAAGCGCTTGCAACCGTCGTTAGGTTAGGTTAGGTTAGGTTAGGTTAGGTTAGGTTTTGTTAGGTTAGGTTAGGTTAGATTAGGTTAGGTTGGGTTGGGTTGAGTTGGGTTAGGTTAGGTTAGGTTAGGTTAGGTTAGGTTGGGTTAGGTTAGGTTAAGTTAGGTTACGTTAGCTTAGGTTAGGTTACGTTAGGTTAGGTTAGGTTAGGTTAGGTTACGTTAGGTTAGGTTAGGTTAGGTAAGGATAATTTGGTTAGGTTAGGTAAGGTTAGGTTAGGTTAGGTTAGGTTGGGTTGGGTGTTGTTGGGTTGGGTTGGGTTGGGTTGGGTTAGGTTGGGTTAGGTTAGGTTAGGTTACGTTAGGTTAGGTTAGGTTAGGTTACGTTAGGTTATGTTAGGTTAGGTTAGGTTACGTTAGGTTAGGTTAGGTCAGGAAAGGTTAGGTTACGTTAAAATAGGTTAGGTTAGGTTAGGTTACGTTAGGTTAGGTTAAGTTAGGTTAGGTTTGGTTTGGTTAGGTTAGCTTAGGTTAGGTTAGGTTGGGTTGGGTTGGGTTAGGTTAGGTTAGGTTAGGTTGGGTTAGGTTAGTTTAGGTTAGGTTAGGTTAGGTTGGGTTGGGTTGGGTTAGGTTAGGTTAGGTTAGGTTAGGTAAGGTTAGGTTAGGTTAGGTTAGGTTACGTTAGGTTAAGGTATGAACCGTCGTAAAACCGCATTAAACAATGTCACTTAGTGAGATGCAGTGTTTTTCACCTTTACAAGTTGGGAACTGTGATATCTAATGTGAAAGCGCTTGAAACCGTCGTATTGTTGTAGAAAGCAATGTAAAGTAGCGAGTAAAACGTTTTCTAACGATAGAAGTGCGAAGGTTATGTTAGGTTGAGTTATGTTAGTTTAAGCTAGGTAGCGTCGTGAAATTACCAAAAACAACGTCATCTAACGAGATAGTGTTGTTTTATTGCGAGTACGAAACTGCGATAGGTGAAATGTTGTGAAAGCACACAAAACGGCATGAACAAGCCAAATACTGCGTGTTGTACCGTTACAAGTGCGAAACTACTAAGTGTGATATTCTCGTTAAAGCGCATGCAAGCATCGTGAAACCTTAAAGAACGATGCCATTTAGCGAGATACAGCGTTCTGTACTGCAATAAGTTGGTGAAAAACTGTGAGGTTATGCAAATATCGTAATTGTGAACAAAACAGTGTAATAGAGCGTTTTTAGATACAAGTGCGAATGTTAGGTTAGGTTAAGATATGAACCGTCGTAAAACCGCATTAAACAATGTCAATTAGTGAGATGCAGTGTTTTTCACCATTAAAAGTGGGGAACTGCGATATCTAATGTGAAAGCGCTTGCAACCGTCGTTAGGTTAGGTTAGGTTAGGTTAGGTTTGGTTAGGTTAGGTTAGGTTAGGTTAGGTTAGGTTAGATTAGGTTAGGTTGGGTTGAGTTGGGTTAGGTTAGGTTAGGTTAGGTTAGGTTGGGTTAGGTTAGGTTAGGTTAGGTTAGGTTACGTTAGGTTAGGTTAGGTTAGGTAAGGATAATTTGGTTAGGTTAGGTAAGGTTAGGTTAGGTTGGGTTAGGTTGGGTTGGGTGTTGTTGGGTTGGGTTGGGTTGGGTTAGGTTGGGTTAGGTTAGGTTAGGTTACGTTAGGGTAGGTTAGGTTAGGTTAGGTTACGTTAGGTAATGTTAGGTTAGGTTAGGTTACGTTAGGTTAGGTTAGGTCAGGTAAGGTTAGGTTACGTTAGAATAGGTTAGGTTAGGTTAGGTTACGTTAGGTTAGGTTAAGTTAGGTTAGGTTAGGTTTGGTTAGGTTAGGTTAGGTTAGCTTAGGTTAGGTTAGGTTGGGTTGGGTTGGGTTAGGTTGGGTTAGGTTAGGTTAGGTTAGGTTAGGTTAGGTTGGTTAAGGTTAGTTTAGGTTAGGTTAGGTTAGGTTAGGTTGGGTCGGGTTGGGTTAGGTTAGGTTAGGTTAGGTAAGGTTAGGTTAGGTTAGGTTAGGTTACGTTAGGTTAAGGTATGAACCATCGTAAAACCGCATTAAACAATGTCACTTAGTGAGATGCAGTGTTTTTCACCTTTACAAGTTGGGAACTGCGATATCTAATGTGAAAGCGCTTGAAACCGTCGTGATGTTGTAGAAAGCAATGTAAAGTAGCGAGTAAAACGTTTTCTAACGATAGAAGTGCGAAGGTTATGTTAGGTTGAGTTATGTTAGTTTAGGCTAGGTAGCGTCGTGAAACTACCAAAAACAACGTCATCTAACGAGATAGTGTTGTTTTATTGCGAGTACGAAACTGCGATAGGTGAAATGTTGTGAAAGCACACAAAACGGCATGAACAAGCCAAATACTGCGTGTTGTACCGTTACAAGTGCGAAACTGCTATGTTGTGATATTCTCGTTAAAGCGCATGCAAGCATCGTGAAACCCTAAAGAACAATGTCATTTAGCGAGATACAGCGTTCCGTACTGCAATAAGTTGGTGAAAAACTGTGAGGTTATGCAAATATCCTAATTGTGAACGAAACAGTGTAATAGAGCGTTTTTTAATACAAGTGCGAATGTTAGGTTAGGTTAAGATATGAACCGTCGTAAAACCGCATTAAACAATGTCACTTAGTGAGATGCAGTGTTTTTCACCATTACAAGTCGGGAACTGCGATATCTAATGTGAAAGCGCATGAAACCGTCGTAATCTTGTAGAAAACATTGTAAAGTTGCGAGTAAAACGTTTTCTAACGATAGAAGTGCGAAGGTTAGCTTGAGTTATGTTAGTTTAAGCTATGTAGCGTCGTGAGACCACCAAAAAGGACGTCAACTAACGAGATAGCGTTGTTTTATTGCATGTACGTAACTGCAATAGGTGAAATGTTGTGAAAGTACACAAAACGGCTTGAACAAGCCAGATACTGCGTGTTGTACCGTTACAAGTGCGAAACTGCTATAATGTGATATTCTTGTTAAAGCGCATGCAAGCATCGTGAAACCTTAAAGAACGATGTCATTTAGCGAGATACAGCGTTCTGTACTGCAATAAGTTGGTGAAAAACTGTGAGGTTATGCAAATATCGTAATTGTGAACGAAACAGTGTAATAGAGCGTTTTTCCATACAAGTACGAATGTTAGGTTAGGTTAAGATATGAACCGTCGTAAAACCGCATTAAAGAATGGCACTTAGTGAGATGCAGTGTTTTTCACCATTACAAGTCGGGAACTGCGATATCTAATGTGAAAGCGCTTGCAAACGTCGTTAGGTTAGGTTAGGTTAGGTTAGGTTAGGTTAGGTTACGTTAGGTTAGGTTTGGTTAGGTTAGGTTAGGTTAGGTTATGTTAGGTTAGGTTATGTTAGGTTAGGTTGGGTTAGGTTAGGTTAGGTTACGTTAGGTTAAGGTATGAACCGTTGTAAAACCGCAATAAACAATGTCACTTAGTGAGATGCAGTGTTTTTCACCTTTACAAGTTGGGAACTGCGATATCTAATGTGAAAGCGCTTGAAACCGTCGTGATGTTGTAGAAAGCAATGTAAAGTAGCGAGTAAAACGTTTTCTAACGATAGAAGTGCGAAGGTTATGTTAGGTTGAGTTATGTTAGTTTAAGCTAGGTAGCGTCGTGAAACCACCAAAAACGACGTCATCTAACGAGATAGTGTTGTTTTATTGCGAGTACGAAACTGCGATAGGTAAAATGTGAAAGCACACAAAACGGCATGAACAAGCCAAATACTGCGTGTTGTACCGTTACAAGTGCGAAACTGCTATGTTTTGACATTCTCGGTAAAGCGCATGCAAGTATCGTGAAACCTTAAAGAACGATGTCATTTAGCGAGATACAGCGTTCTGTACTGTAATAAGTTGGTGAGAAACTGTGAGGTCAAGCAAATATCGTAATTGTGAACGAAACAGTGTAATTGAGCGTCTTTAGATACAAGTGCGAATGTTAGGTTAGGTTGACATATCAACCGTCGTAAAACCGCATTAAACAATGTCATTTAGTGAGATGTAGTGTTTTTCAACACTACAAGTCGGGAACTACGATATCTAATGTGAAAGCGCATGAAACCGTCGTAATCTTGTAGAAAACATTGTAAAGTTGCGAGTAAAACGTTTTCTAACGATAGAAGTGCGAAGGTTAGGTTAGGTTAGGTTAGTTTAAGCTAGGAAGCGTCGTGAAACTACCAAAAACGACGTCATCTAACGAGATAGTGTTGTTTTATAGCGAGTATTAAACTGCGATAGGTGAAATGTTGTGAAAGCACACAAAACGGCATGAACAAGCCAAATACTGCGTGTTCTACCGTTACAAGTGCGAAACTGCTATATTGTGATATTCTCGTTAAAGCGCATGCAAGCATCGTGAAACCTTAAAGAACAATGTCATTTAGCGAGATACAACGTTCTGTACTGCAATAAGTTGGTGAAAAACTGTGAGGTTATGCAAATATGGTAATTGTGAACAAAACAGTGTAATAGAGCGGTTTTAGATACAAGTGCGAATGTTAGGTTAGGTTAAGATATGAACCGTCGTAAAACCGCATTAAACAATGTCAATTAGTGAGATGCAGTGTTTTTCACCATTAAAAGTCGGGAACTGCGATATCTAATGTGAAAGCGCTTGCAACCGTCGTTAGGTTAGGTTAGGTTAGGTTAGGTTTTGTTAGGTTAGGTTAGGTTAGGTTAGGTTAGATTAGGTTAGGTTGGGTTGAGTTGGGTTAGGTTAGGTTAGGTTAGGTTAGGTTGGGTTAGGTTAGGTTAGGTTACGTTAGGTTAGGTTAGGTTACGTTAGGTTAGGTTAGGTTAGGTTAGGTTACGTTAGGTTAGGTTAGGTTAGGTAAGGATAATTTGGTTAGGTTAGGTAAGGTTAGGTTAGGTTAGGTTAGGTTGGGTTGGGTGTTGTTGGTTTGGGTTGGGTTGGGTTGGGTTAGGTTGGGTTAGGTTAGGTTACGTTAGGTTAGGTTAGGTTAGGTTAGGTTAGGTTACGTTAGGTTATGTTAGGTTAGGTTAGGTTAGGTTACGTTAGGTTAGGTTAGGTCAGGAAAGGTTAGGTTACGTTAGAATAGGTTAGGTTAGGTTAGGTTACGTTAGGTTAGGTTAAGTTAGGTTAGGTTTGGTTAGGTTAGCTTAGGTTAGGTTAGGTTGGGTTGGGTTGGGTTGGGTTAGGTTAGGTTAGGTTAGGTTGGGTTAGGTTACTTTAGGTTAGGTTAGGTTAGGTTGGGTTGGGTTGGGTTAGGTTAGGTTAGGTTAGGTTAGGTAAGGTTAGGTTAGGTTAGGTTAGGTTACGTTAGGTTAAGGTATGAACTGTCGTAAAACCGCATTAAACAATGTCACTTAGTGAGATGCAGTGTTTTTCACCTTTACAAGTTGGGAACTGTGATATCTAATGTGAAAGCGCTTGAAACCGTCGTATTGTTGTAGAAAGCAATGTAAAGTAGCGAGTAAAACGTTTTCTAACGATAGAAGTGCGAAGGTTATGTTAGGTTGAGTTATGTTAGTTTAAGCAAGGTAGCGTCGTGAAACTACCAAAAACAACGTCATCTAACGAGATAGTGTTGTTTTATTGCGAGTACGAAACTGCGATAGGTGAAATGTTGTGAAAGCACACAAAACGGCATGAACAAGCCAAATACTGCGTGTTGTACCGTTACAAGTGCGAAACTGCTATGTTGTGATATTCTCGTTAAAGCGCATGCAAGCATCGTGAAACCTTAAAGAACGATGTCATTTAGCGAGATACAGCGTTCTGTACTGCAATAAGTTGGTGAAAAACCGTGAGGTTATGCAAATATGCTAATTGTGAACGAAACAGTGTAATAGAGCGTTTTTTAATACAAGTGCGAATGTTAGGTTAGGTTAAGATATGAACCGTCGTAAAACCGCATTAAACAATGTCACTTAGTGAGATGCAGTGTTTTTCACCATTACAAGTCGGGAACTGCGATATCTAATGTGAAAGCGCTTGGAAACGTCGTTAGGTTAGGTTAGGTTAGGTTAGGTTAGGTTAGGTTACGTTAGGTTAGGTTAGGTTAGGTTTGGTTAGGTTAGGTTAGGTTAGGGATGTTAGGTAAGGTTTGGTTAGGTTAGGTTAGGTTAGGTTAGGTTGGGTTAGGTAAGGTTAGGTTAGGTTAAGATATGAACCGCGCTAAAACCGCATTAAACAATGTCACTTAGTGAGATGCTGTTTTTCACCATTACAAGTCGGGAACTGCGATATCTAATGCGAAAGCGCTTGCAAACGTCGTTAGGTTAGGTTAGGTTAGGTTAGGTTACGTTAGGTTAGGTTAGGTTAGGTTAGGTTAGGTTAGGTTATGTTAGGTTAGGTTGGGTTAGGTTAGGTTAGGTTAGGTTAAGATATGAACCGCGCTAAAACCACATTAAACAATGTCACTTAGTGAGATGCAGTGTTTTTCACCTTTACAAGTTGGGAACTGCGATATCTAATGTGAAAGCGCATGAAACCGTCGTAATCTTGTAGAAAACATTGTAAAGTGGTGAGTAAAACGTTTTCTAACGATAGAAGTGCGAAGGTTAGGTTAGGTTAGGTTAGTTTAAGCTAGGTAGCGTCGTGAAACTACCAAAAACGACGTCATCTAACGAGATAGTGTTGTTTTATAGCGAGTATTAAACTGCGTTAGGTGAAATGTTGTGAAAGCACACAAAACGGAATGAACAAGACAAATACTGCGTGTTCTACCTTTACAAGTGCGAAACTGCTATATTGTGATATTCTCGTTAAAGCGCATGCAAGCATCGGGAAACCTTAAAGAACAATGTCATTTAGCGCGATACAACGTTCTGTACTGCAATAAGTTGGTGAGAAACTGTGAGGTTATGCAAATATGGTAATTGTGAACAAAACAGTGTAATAGAGCGTTTTTAGATACAAGTGCGAATGTTAGGTTAGGTTAAGATATGAACCGTCGTAAAACCGCATTAAACAAATGTCAATTAGTGAGATGCAGTGTTTTTCACCATTAAAAGTCGGGAACTGCGATATCTAATGTGAAAGCGCTTGCAAACGTCGTTAGGTTAGGTTAGGTTACGTTAGGTTAGGTTTGGTTAGGTTAGGTTAGGTTAGGTTATGTTAGGTTAGGTTGGGTTAGGTTAGGTTAGGTTACGTTAGGTTAAGGTATGAACCATCGTAAAACCGCATTAAACAATGTCACTTAGTGAGATGCAGTGTTTTTCACCTTTACAAGTTGGGAACTGTGATATCTAATGTGAAAGCGCTTGAAACCGTCGTAATGTTGTAGAAAGCAATGTAAAGTAGCGAGTAAAACGTTTTCTAACGATAGAAGTGCGAAGGTTATGTTAGGTTGAGTTATGTTAGTTTAGGCTAGGTAGCGTCGTGAAACTACCAAAAACAACGTCATCTAACGAGATAGTGTTGTTTTATTGCGAGTACGAAACTGCGGTGAAATGTTGTGAAAGCACACAAAACGGCATGAACAAGCCAAATACTGCGTGTTGTACCGTTACAAGTGCGAAACTGCTATGTTGTGATATTCTCGTTAAAGCGCATGCAAGCATCGTGAAACCTTAAAGAACAATGTCATTTAGCGAGATACAGCGTTCCGTACTGCAATAAGTTGGTGAAAAACTGTGAGGTTATGCAAATATCCTAATTGTGAACGAAACAGTGTAATAGAGCGTTTTTTAATACAAGTGCGAATGTTAGGTTAGGTTAAGATATGAACCGTCGTAAAACCGCATTAAACAATGTCACTTAGTGAGATGCAGTGTTTTTCACCATTACAAGTCGGGAACTGCGATATCTAATGTGAAAGCGCTTGCAAACGTCGTTAGGTTAGGTTAGGTTAGGTTAGGTTAGGTTACGTTAGGTTAGGTTAGGTTAGGTTTGGTTAGGTTAGGTTAGGTTAGGGTATGTTAGGTAAGGTTTGGTTAGGTTAGGTTAGGTTAGGTTGGGTTAGGTAAGGTTAGGTTAGGTTAAGATATGAACCGAGCTAAAACCGCATTAAACAATGTCACTTAGTGAGATGCTGTGTTTTTCACCATTACAAGTCGGGAACTGCGATATCTAATGTGAAAGCGCATGAAACCGTCGTAATCTTGCAGAAAACATTGTAAAGTAGCGAATAAAACGTTTTCTAACGATAGAAGTGCGAAGGTTCGGTTAGTTTGAGCTAGGTAGCGTCGTGAAACCGCCAAAAACGATGTCATCTAACGAGATAGTGTTGTTTTATTGCGAGTACGAAACTGCGATAGGTGAAATATTGGGAAAGCACACAAAATGGCATGAACTAGCCAGATACTGCGACTTGTGCCGTTACAAGCGCGAAACTGCTTTATTGTGATATTCTCGTTAAAGCGCATGCAAGTATCGTGAAACCTTAAAGAACGATGTCATTTAGCGAGATACAGCGTTCTGAACTGTAATAAGTTGGTGAGAAACTGTGAGGTCAAGCAAATATCGTAATTGTGAACGAAACAGTGTAATTGAGCGTATTTAGATACAAGTGCGAATGTTAGGTTAGGTTGAGATATCAACCGTCGTAAAACCGCATTAAACAATGTCACTTAGTGAGATGTAGTGTTTTTCAACATTACAAGTCGGGAACTACGATATCTAATGTGAAAGCGCATGAAACCGTCGTAATCTTGTAGAAAACATTGTAAAGTTGCGAGTAAAACGTTTTCTAACGATAGAAGTGCGAAGGTTAGCTTGAGTTATGTTAGTTTAAGCTATGTAGCGTCGTGAGACCACCAAAAAGGACGTCAACGAGATAGCGTTGTTTTATTGCATGTACGTAACTGCAATAGGTGAAATGTTGTGAAAGTACACAAAACGGCTTGAACAAGCCAGATACTGCGTGTTGTACCGTTACAAGTGCGAAACTGCTATAATGTGATATTCTTGTTAAAGCGCATGCAAGCATCGTGAAACCTTAAAGAACGATGTCATTTAGCGAGATACAGCGTTCTGTACTGCAATAAGTTGGTGAAAAACTGTGAGGTTATGCAAATATCGTAATTGTGAACGAAACAGTGTAATAGAGCGTTTTTCCATACAAGTACGAATGTTAGGTTAGGTTAAGATATGAACCGTCGTAAAACCGCATTAAACAATGTCACTTAGTGAGATGCAGTGTTTTTCACCATTACAAGTCGGGAACTGCGATATCTAATGTGAAAGCGCTTGCAAACGTCGTTAGGTTAGGTTAGGTTAGGTTAGGTTAGGTTACGTTAGGTTAGGTTTGGTTAGGTTAGGTTAGGTTAGGTTATGTTAGGTTAGGTTGGGTTAGGTTAGGTTAGGTTAGGTTAGGTTAAGATACGAACCGCGCTAAAACCGCATTAAACAATGTCACTTAGTGAGATGCAGTGTTTTTCACCTTTACAAATTGGGAACTGCGATATCTAATGTGAAAGCGCTTGCAAACGTCGTTAGGTTAGGTTAGGTTAGGTTAGGTTAGGTTAGGTTACGTTAGGTTAGGTTTGGTTAGGTTAGGTTAGGTTAGGTTATGTTAGGTTAGGTTATGTTAGGTTAGGTTGGGTTAGGTTAGGTTAGGTTACGTTAGGTTAAGGTATGAACCGTTGTAAAACCGTAATAAACAATGTCACTTAGTGAGATGCAGTGTTTTTCACCTTTACAAGTTGAGAACGGCGATATCTAATGTGAAAGCGCTTGAAACCGTCGTGATGTTGTAGAAAGCAATGTAAAGTAGCGAGTAAAACGTTTTCTAACGATAGAAGTGCGAAGGTTATGTTAGGTTGAGTTATGTTAGTTTAAGCTAGGTAGCGTCGTGAAACCACCAAAAACGACGTCATCTAACGAGATAGTGTTGTTTTATTGCGAGTACGAAACTGCGATAGGTAAAATGTGAAAGCACACAAAACGGCATGAACAAGCCAAATACTGCGTGTTGTACCGTTACAAGTGCGAAACTGCTATGTTTTGACATTCTCGGTAAAGCGCATGCAAGTATCGTGAAACCTTAAAGAACGATGTCATTTAGCGAGATACAGCGTTCTGTACTGTAATAAGTTGGTGAGAAACTGAGGTCAAGCAAATATCGTAATTGTGAACGAAACAGTGTAATTGAGCGTCTTTAGATACAAGTGCGAATGTT
Source organism: Rhipicephalus microplus (assembly GCF_043290135.1). Classification (NCBI taxonomy): domain Eukaryota; kingdom Metazoa; phylum Arthropoda; class Arachnida; order Ixodida; family Ixodidae; genus Rhipicephalus; species Rhipicephalus microplus. The sequence goes on along the minus strand of NC_134700.1, from coordinate 728,807 downwards.
AGGTTAGGTTGACATATCAACCGTCGTAAAACCGCATTAAACAATGTCACTTAGTGAGATGTAGTGTTTTTCAACATTACAAGTCGGGAACTACGATATCTAATGTGAAAGCGCATGAAACCGTCGTAATCTTGTAGAAAACATTGTAAAGTTGCGAGTAAAACGTTTTCTAACGATAGAAGTGCGAAGGTTAGGTTAGGTTAGGTTAGTTTAAGCTAGGTAGCGTCGTGAAACTACCAAAAACGACGTCATCTAACGAGATAGTGTTGTTTTATAGCGAGTATTAAACTGCGATAGGTGAAATGTTGTGAAAGCACACAAAACGGCATGAACAAGCCAAATACTGCGTGTTCTACCGTTACAAGTGCGAAACTGCTATATTGTGATATTCTCGTTAAAGCGCATGCAAGCATCGTGAAACCTTAAAGAACAATGTCATTTAGCGAGATACAACGTTCTGTACTGCAATAAGTTGGTGAAAAACTGTGAGGTTATGCAAATATGGTAATTGTGAACAAAACAGTGTAATAGAGCGGTTTTAGATACAAGTGCGAATGTTAGGTTAGGTTAAGATATGAACCGTCGTAAAACCGCATTAAACAATGTCAATTAGTGAGATGCAGTGTTTTTCACCATTAAAAGTCGGGAACTGCGATATCTAATGTGAAAGCGCTTGCAACCGTCGTTAGGTAAGGTTAGGTTAGGTTAGGTTTTGTTAGGTTAGGTTAGGTTAGGTTAGATTAGGTTAGGTTGGGTTGAGTTGGGTTAGGTTAGGTTAGGTTAGGTTAGGTTGGGTTAGGTTAGGTTAGGTTACGTTAGGTTAGGTTAGGTTACGTTAGGTTAGGTTAGGTTAGGTTACGCTAGGTTAGGTTAGGTTAGGTAAGGATAATTTGGTTAGGTTAGGTAAGGTTAGGTTAGGTTAGGTTAGGTTGGGTTGGGTGTTGTTGGTTTGGGTTGGGTTGGGTTGGGTTAGGTTGGGTTAGGTTAGGTTAGGTTACGTTAGGTTATGTTAGGTTAGGTTAGGTTAGGTTACGTTAGGTTAGGTTAGGTCAGGAAAGGTTAGGTTACGTTAGAATAGGTTAGGTTAGGTTAGGTTACGTTAGGTTAGGTTAAGTTAGGTTAGGTTTGGTTAGGTTAGCTTAGGTTAGGTTAGGTTAGGTTGGGTTGGGTTGGGTTGGGTTAGGTTAGGTTAGGTTAGGTTAGGTTGGGTTAGGTTAGTTTAGGTTAGGTTAGGTTAGGTTAGGTTTGGTTAGGTTAGGTTAGGTTAGGTTATGTTAGGTTAGGTTGGGTTAGGTTAGGTTAGGTTACGTTAGGTTAAGGTATGAACCATCGTAAAACCGCATTAAACAATGTCACTTAGTGAGATGCAGTGTTTTTCACCTTTACAAGTTGGGAACTGTGATATCTAATGTGAAAGCGCTTGAAACCGTCGTAATGTTGTAGAAAGCAATGTAAAGTAGCGAGTAAAACGTTTTCTAACGATAGAAGTGCGAAGGTTATGTTAGGTTGAGTTATGTTAGTTTAGGCTAGGTAGCGTCGTGAAACTACCAAAAACAACGTCATCTAACGAGATAGTGTTGTTTTATTGCGAGTACGAAACTGCGATAGGTGAAATGTTGTGAAAGCACACAAAACGGCATGAACAAGCCAAATACTGCGTGTTGTACCGTTACAAGTGCGAAACTGCTATGTTGTGATATTCTCGTTAAAGCGCATGCAAGCATCGTGAAACCTTAAAGAACAATGTCATTTAGCGAGATACAGCGTTCCGTACTGCAATAAGTTGGTGAAAAACTGTGAGGTTATGCAAATATCCTAATTGTGAACGAAACAGTGTAATAGAGCGTTTTTTAATACAAGTGCGAATGTTAGGTTAGGTTAAGATATGAACCGTCGTAAAACCGCATTAAACAATGTCACTTAGTGAGATGCAGTGTTTTTCACCATTACAAGCCGGGAACTGCGATATCTAATGTGAAAGCGCTTGCAAACGTCGTTAGGTTAGGTTAGGTTAGGTTAGGTTAGGTTACGTTAGGTTAGGTTAGGTTAGGTTTGGTTAGGTTAGGTTAGGTTAGGGTATGTTAGGTAAGGTTTGGTTAGGTTAGGTTAGGTTAGGTTGGGTTAGGTAAGGTTAGGTTAGGTTAAGATATGAACCGAGCTAAAACCGCATTAAACAATGTCACTTAGTGAGATGCTGTGTTTTTCACCATTACAAGTCGGGAACTGCGATATCTAATGTGAAAGCGCATGAAACCGTCGTAATCTTGCAGAAAACATTGTAAAGTAGCGAATAAAACGTTTTCTAACGATAGAAGTGCGAAGGTTCGGTTAGTTTGAGCTAGGTAGCGTCGTGAAACCGCCAAAAACGATGTCATCTAACGAGATAGTGTTGTTTTATTGCGAGTACGAAACTGCGATAGGTGAAATATTGGGAAAGCACACAAAATGGCATGAACTAGCCAGATACTGCGTCTTGTGCCGTTACAAGCGCGAAACTGCTTTATTGTGATATTCTCGTTAAAGCGCATGCAAGTATCGTGAAACCTTAAAGAACGATGTCATTTAGCGAGATACAGCGTTCTGAACTGTAATAAGTTGGTGAGAAACTGTGAGGTCAAGCAAATATCGTAATTGTGAACGAAACAGTGTAATTGAGCGTATTTAGATACAAGTGCGAATGTTAGGTTAGGTTGAGATATCAACCGTCGTAAAACCGCATTAAACAATGTCACTTAGTGAGATGTAGTGTTTTTCAACATTACAAGTCGGGAACTACGATATTTAATGTGAAAGCGCATGAAACCGTCGTAATCTTGTAGAAAACATTGTAAAGTTGCGAGTAAAACGTTTTCTAACGATAGAAGTGCGAAGGTTAGCTTGAGTTATGTTAGTTTAAGCTATGTAGCGTCGTGAGACCACCAAAAAGGACGTCAACGAGATAGCGTTGTTTTATTGCATGTACGTAACTGCAATAGGTGAAATGTTGTGAAAGTACACAAAACGGCTTGAACAAGCCAGATACTGCGTGTTGTACCGTTACAAGTGCGAAACTGCTATAATGTGATATTCTTGTTAAAGCGCATGCAAGCATCGTGAAACCTTAAAGAACGATGTCATTTAGCGAGATACAGCGTTCTGTACTGCAATAAGTTGGTGAAAAACTGTGAGGTTATGCAAATATCGTAATTGTGAACGAAACAGTGTAATAGAGCGTTTTTCCATACAAGTACGAATGTTAGGTTAGGTTAAGATATGAACCGTCGTAAAACCGCATTAAACAATGTCACTTAGTGAGATGCAGTGTTTTTCACCATTACAAGTCGGGAACTGCGATATCTAATGTGAAAGCGCTTGCAAACGTCGTTAGGTTAGGTTAGGTTAGGTTAGGTTAGGTTAGGTTAGGTTAGGTTACGTTAGGTTAGGTTTGGTTAGGTTAGGTTAGGTTAGGTTATGTTAGGTTAGGTTGGGTTAGGTTAGGTTAGGTTAGGTTAGGTTAGGTTAAGATACGAACCGCGCTAAAACCGCATTAAACAATGTCACTTAGTGAGATGCAGTGTTTTTCACCTTTACAAATTGGGAACTGCGATATCTAATGTGAAAGCGCTTGCAAACGTCGTTAGGTTAGGTTAGGTTAGGTTAGGTTAGGTTAGGTTAGGTTACGTTAGGTTAGGTTTGGTTAGGTTAGGTTAGGTTAGGTTATGTTAGGTTAGGTTATGTTAGGTTAGGTTGGGTTAGGTTAGGTTAGGTTACGTTAGGTTAAGGTATGAACCGTTGTAAAACCGTAATAAACAATGTCACTTAGTGAGATGCAGTGTTTTTCACCTTTACAAGTTGGGAACGGCGATATCTAATGTGAAAGCGCTTGAAACCGTCGTGATGTTGTAGAAAGCAATGTAAAGTAGCGAGTAAAACGTTTTCTAACGATAGAAGTGCGAAGGTTATGTTAGGTTGAGTTATGTTAGTTTAAGCTAGGTAGCGTCGTGAAACCACCAAAAACGACGTCATCTAACGAGATAGTGTTGTTTTATTGCGAGTACGAAACTGCGATAGGTAAAATGTGAAAGCACACAAAACGGCATGAACAAGCCAAATACTGCGTGTTGTACCGTTACAAGTGCGAAACTGCTATGTTTTGACATTCTCGGTAAAGCGCATGCAAGTATCGTGAAACCTTAAAGAACGATGTCATTTAGCGAGATACAGCGTTCTGTACTGTAATAAGTTGGTGAGAAACTGAGGTCAAGCAAATATCGTAATTGTGAACGAAACAGTGTAATTGAGCGTCTTTAGATACAAGTGCGAATGTTAGGTTAGGTTGACATATCAACCGTCGTAAAACCGCATTAAACAATGTCACTTAGTGAGATGTAGTGTTTTTCAACATTACAAGTCGGGAACTACGATATCTAATGTGAAAGCGCATGAAACCGTCGTAATCTTGTAGAAAACATTGTAAAGTTGCGAGTAAAACGTTTTCTAACGATAGAAGTGCGAAGGTTAGGTTAGGTTAGGTTAGTTTAAGCTAGGTAGCGTCGTGAAACTACCAAAAACGACGTCATCTAACGAGATAGTGTTGTTTTATAGCGAGTATTAAACTGCGATAGGTGAAATGTTGTGAAAGCACACAAAACGGCATGAACAAGCCAAATACTGCGTGTTCTACCGTTACAAGTGCGAAACTGCTATATTGTGATATTCTCGTTAAAGCGCATGCAAGCATCGTGAAACCTTAAAGAACAATGTCATTTAGCGAGATACAACGTTCTGTACTGCAATAAGTTGGTGAAAAACTGTGAGGTTATGCAAATATGGTAATTGTGAACAAAACAGTGTAATAGAGCGGTTTTAGATACAAGTGCGAATGTTAGGTTAGGTTAAGATATGAACCGTCGTAAAACCGCATTAAACAATGTCAATTAGTGAGATGCAGTGTTTTTCACCATTAAAAGTCGGGAACTGCGATATCTAATGTGAAAGCGCTTGCAACCGTCGTTAGGTTAGGTTAGGTTAGGTTAGGTTTTGTTAGGTTAGGTTAGGTTAGGTTAGATTAGGTTAGGTTGGGTTGAGTTGGGTTAGGTTAGGTTAGGTTAGGTTAGGTTGGGTTAGGTTAGGTTAGGTTACGTTAGGTTAGGTTAGGTTACGTTAGGTTAGGTTAGGTTAGGTTACGCTAGGTTAGGTTAGGTTAGGTAAGGATAATTTGGTTAGGTTAGGTAAGGTTAGGTTAGGTTAGGTTAGGTTGGGTTGGGTGTTGTTGGTTTGGGTTGGGTTGGGTTGGGTTAGGTTGGGTTAGGTTAGGTTAGGTTACGTTAGGTTATGTTAGGTTAGGTTAGGTTAGGTTACGTTAGGTTAGGTTAGGTCAGGAAAGGTTAGGTTACGTTAGAATAGGTTAGGTTAGGTTAGGTTACGTTAGGTTAGGTTAGGTTAGGTTAGGTTTGGTTAGGTTAGCTTAGGTTAGGTTAGGTTAGGTTGGGTTGGGTTGGGTTGGGTTAGGTTAGGTTAGGTTAGGTTAGGTTGGGTTAGGTTAGTTTAGGTTAGGTTAGGTTAGGTTAGGTTGGGTTGGGTTGGGTTAGGTTAGGTTAGGTTAGGTAAGGTTAGGTTAGGTTAGGTTAGGTTACGTTAGGTTAAGGTATGAACCGTCGTAAAACCGCATTAAACAATGTCACTTAGTGAGATGCAGTGTTTTTCACCTTTACAAGTTGGGAACTGTGATATCTAATGTGAAAGCGCTTGAAACCGTCGTCTTGTTGTAGAAAGCAATGTAAAGTAGCGAGTAAAACGTTTTCTAACGATAGAAGTGCGAAGGTTATGTTAGGTTGAGTTATGTTAGTTTAAGCTAGGTAGCGTCGTGAAACTACCAAAAACGACGTCATCTAACGAGATAGTGTTGTTTTATTGCGAGTATTAAACTGCGATAGGTGAAATGTTGTGAAAGCACACAAAACGGAATGAACAAGCCAAATACTGCGTGTTCTACCGTTACAAGTGCGAAACTGCTATGTTGTGATATTCTCGTTAAAGCGCATGCAAGCATCGTGAAACCTTAAAAAACAATGTCATTTAGGAAGATACAGCGTTCTGTACTGCAATAAGTTGGTGAAAAACTGTGAGGTTATGCAAATATCGTAATTGTGAACAAAACAGTGTAATAGAGCGTTTTTAGATACAAGTGCGAATGTTAGGTTAGGTTAAGATATGAACCGTCGTAAAACCGCATTAAACAATGTCAATTAGTGAGATGCAGTGTTTTTCACCATTAAAAGTGGGGAACTGCGATATCTAATGTGAAAGCGCTTGCAACCGTCGTTAGGTTAGGTTAGGTTAGGTTAGGTTAGGTTAGGTTATTTTTGGTTAGGTTAGGTTAGGTTAGGTTAGGTTAGGTTAGGGTATGTTAGGTAAGGTTTGGTTAGGTTAGGTTAGGTTAGGTTGGGTTAGGTAAGGTTAGGTTAGGTTAAGATATGAACCGAGCTAAAACCGCATTAAACAATGTCACTTAGTGAGATGCTGTGTTTTTCACCATTACAAGTCGGGAACTGCGATATCTAATGTGAAAGCGCATGAAACCGTCGTAATCTTGCAGAAAACATTGTAAAGTAGCGAATAAAACGTTTTCTAACGATAGAAGTGCGAAGGTTCGGTTAGTTTGAGCTAGGTAGCGTCGTGAAACCGCCAAAAACGATGTCATCTAACGAGATAGTGTTGTTTTATTGCGAGTACGAAACTGCGATAGGTGAAATATTGGGAAAGCACACAAAATGGCATGAACTAGCCAGATACTGCGTCTTGTGCCGTTACAAGCGCGAAACTGCTTTATTGTGATATTCTCGTTAAAGCGCATGCAAGTATCGTGAAACCTTAAAGAACGATGTCATTTAGCGAGATACAGCGTTCTGAACTGTAATAAGTTGGTGAGAAACTGTGAGGTCAAGCAAATATCGTAATTGTGAACGAAACAGTGTAATTGAGCGTATTTAGATACAAGTGCGAATGTTAGGTTAGGTTGAGATATCAACCGTCGTAAAACCGCATTAAACAATGTCACTTAGTGAGATGTAGTGTTTTTCAACATTACAAGTCGGGAACTACGATATCTAATGTGAAAGCGCATGAAACCGTCGTAATCTTGTAGAAAACATTGTAAAGTTGCGAGTAAAACGTTTTCTAACGATAGAAGTGCGAAGGTTAGCTTGAGTTATGTTAGTTTAAGCTATGTAGCGTCGTGAGACCACCAAAAAGGACGTCAACGAGATAGCGTTGTTTTATTGCATGTACGTAACTGCAATAGGTGAAATGTTGTGAAAGTACACAAAACGGCTTGAACAAGCCAGATACTGCGTGTTGTACCGTTACAAGTGCGAAACTGCTATAATGTGATATTCTTGTTAAAGCGCATGCAAGCATCGTGAAACCTTAAAGAACGATGTCATTTAGCGAGATACAGCGTTCTGTACTGCAATAAGTTGGTGAAAAACTGTGAGGTTATGCAAATATCGTAATTGTGAACGAAACAGTGTAATAGAGCGTTTTTCCATACAAGTACGAATGTTAGGTTAGGTTAAGATATGAACCGTCGTAAAACCGCATTAAACAATGTCACTTAGTGAGATGCAGTGTTTTTCACCATTACAAGTCGGGAACTGCGATATCTAATGTGAAAGCGCTTGCAAACGTCGTTAGGTTAGGTTAGGTTAGGTTAGGTTAGGTTAGGTTAGGTTACGTTAGGTTAGGTTTGGTTAGGTTTGGTTAGGTTAGGTTAGGTTAGGTTATGTTAGGTTAGGTTGGGTTAGGTTAGGTTAGGTTAGGTTAGGTTAAGATACGAACCGCGCTAAAACCGCATTAAACAATGTCACTTAGTGAGATGCAGTGTTTTTCACCTTTACAAATTGGGAACTGCGATATCTAATGTGAAAGCGCTTGCAAACGTCGTTAGGTTAGGTTAGGTTAGGTTAGGTTAGGTTAGGTTAGGTTACGTTAGGTTAGGTTTGGTTAGGTTAGGTTAGGTTAGGTTATGTTAGGTTAGGTTATGTTAGGTTAGGTTGGGTTAGGTTAGGTTAGGTTACGTTAGGTTAAGGTATGAACCGTTGTAAAACCGTAATAAACAATGTCACTTAGTGAGATGCAGTGTTTTTCACCTTTACAAGTTGGTAACGGCGATATCTAATGTGAAAGCGCTTGAAACCGTCGTGATGTTGTAGAAAGCAATGTAAAGTAGCGAGTAAAACGTTTTCTAACGATAGAAGTGCGAAGGTTATGTTAGGTTGAGTTATGTTAGTTTAAGCTAGGTAGCGTCGTGAAACCACCAAAAACGACGTCATCTAACGAGATAGTGTTGTTTTATTGCGAGTACGAAACTGCGATAGGTAAAATGTGAAAGCACACAAAACGGCATGAACAAGCCAAATACTGCGTGTTGTACCGTTACAAGTGCGAAACTGCTATGTTTTGACATTCTCGGTAAAGCGCATGCAAGTATCGTGAAACCTTAAAGAACGATGTCATTTAGCGAGATACAGCGTTCTGTACTGTAATAAGTTGGTGAGAAACTGAGGTCAAGCAAATATCGTAATTGTGAACGAAACAGTGTAATTGAGCGTCTTTAGATACAAGTGCGAATGTTAGGTTAGGTTGACATATCAACCGTCGTAAAACCGCATTAAACAATGTCACTTAGTGAGATGTAGTGTTTTTCAACATTACAAGTCGGGAACTACGATATCTAATGTGAAAGCGCATGAAACCGTCGTAATCTTGTAGAAAACATTGTAAAGTTGCGAGTAAAACGTTTTCTAACGATAGAAGTGCGAAGGTTAGGTTAGGTTAGGTTAGTTTAAGCTAGGTAGCGTCGTGAAACTACCAAAAACGACGTCATCTAACGAGATAGTGTTGTTTTATAGCGAGTATTAAACTGCGATAGGTGAAATGTTGTGAAAGCACACAAAACGGCATGAGCAAGCCAAATACTGCGTGTTCTACCGTTAAAAGTGCGAAACTGCTATATTGTGATATTCTCGTTAAAGCGCATGCAAGCATCGTGAAACCTTAAAGAACAATGTCATTTAGCGAGATACAACGTTCTGTACTGCAATAAGTTGGTGAAAAACTGTGAGGTTATGCAAATATGGTAATTGTGAACAAAACAGTGTAATAGAGCGGTTTTAGATACAAGTGCGAATGTTAGGTTAGGTTAAGATATGAACCGTCGTAAAACCGCATTAAACAATGTCAATTAGTGAGATGCAGTGTTTTTCACCATTAAAAGTCGGGAACTGCGATATCTAATGTGAAAGCGCTTGCAACCGTCGTTAGGTTAGGTTAGGTTAGGTTAGGTTTTGTTAGGTTAGGTTAGGTTAGGTTAGATTAGGTTAGGTTGGGTTGAGTTGGGTTAGGTTAGGTTAGGTTAGGTTAGGTTGGGTTAGGTTAGGTTAGGTTACGTTAGGTTAGGTTAGGTTACGTTAGGTTAGGTTAGGTTAGGTTACGCTAGGTTAGGTTAGGTTAGGTAAGGATAATTTGGTTAGGTTAGGTAAGGTTAGGTTAGGTTAGGTTAGGTTGGGTTGGGTGTTGTTGGTTTGGGTTGGGTTGGGTTGGGTTAGGTTGGGTTAGGTTAGGTTAGGTTACGTTAGGTTATGTTAGGTTAGGTTAGGTTAGGTTACGTTAGGTTAGGTTAGGTCAGGAAAGGTTAGGTTACGTTAGAATAGGTTAGGTTAGGTTAGGTTACGTTAGGTTAGGTTAGGTTAGGTTAGGTTTGGTTAGGTTAGCTTAGGTTAGGTTAGGTTAGGTTGGGTTGGGTTGGGTTGGGTTAGGTTAGGTTAGGTTAGGTTAGGTTGGGTTAGGTTAGTTTAGGTTAGGTTAGGTTAGGTTAGGTTGGGTTGGGTTGGGTTAGGTTAGGTTAGGTTAGGTAAGGTTAGGTTAGGTTAGGTTAGGTTACGTTAGGTTAAGGTATGAACCGTCGTAAAACCGCATTAAACAATGTCACTTAGTGAGATGCAGTGTTTTTCACCTTTACAAGTTGGGAACTGTGATATCTAATGTGAAAGCGCTTGAAACCGTCGTCTTGTTGTAGAAAGCAATGTAAAGTAGCGAGTAAAACGTTTTCTAACGATAGAAGTGCGAAGGTTATGTTAGGTTGAGTTATGTTAGTTTAAGCTAGGTAGCGTCGTGAAACTACCAAAAACGACGTCATCTAACGAGATAGTGTTGTTTTATTGCGAGTATTAAACTGCGATAGGTGAAATGTTGTGAAAGCACACAAAACGGAATGAACAAGCCAAATACTGCGTGTTCTACCGTTACAAGTGCGAAACTGCTATGTTGTGATATTCTCGTTAAAGCGCATGCAAGCATCGTGAAACCTTAAAAAACAATGTCATTTAGGAAGATACAGCGTTCTGTACTGCAATAAGTTGGTGAAAAACTGTGAGGTTATGCAAATATCGTAATTGTGAACAAAACAGTGTAATAGAGCGTTTTTAGATACAAGTGCGAATGTTAGGTTAGGTTAAGATATGAACCGTCGTAAAACCGCATTAAACAATGTCAATTAGTGAGATGCAGTGTTTTTCACCATTAAAAGTGGGGAACTGCGATATCTAATGTGAAAGCGCTTGCAACCGTCGTTAGGTTAGGTTAGGTTAGGTTAGGTTAGGTTAGGTTATTTTTGGTTAGGTTAGGTTAGGTTAGGTTAGGTTAGGTTAGATTAGGTTAGGTTGGGTTGAGTTGGGTTAGGTTAGGTTAGGTTAGGTTAGGTTAGTTTGGGTTAGGTTAGGTTAGGTTAGGTTAGGTTACGTTAGGTTAGGTTACGTTAGGTTAGGTTAGGTTAGGTTACGTTAGGTTAGGTTAGGTTAGGTAAGGATAATTTGGTTAGGTTAGGTAAGGTTAGGTTAGGTTAGGTTAGGTTGGGTTGGGTGTTGTTGGGTTGGGTTGGGTTGGGTTAGGTTGGGTTAGGTTAGGTTAGGTTACGTTAGGCTAGGTTAGGTTAGGTTAGGTTACGTTAGGTAATGTTAGGTTAGGTTAGGTTACGTTAGGTTAGGTTAGGTCAGGTAAGGTTAGGTTACGTTAGAATAGGTTAGGTTAGGTTAGGTTACGTTAGGTTAGGTTAAGTTAGGTTAGGTTAGGTTTGGTTAGGTTAGGTTAGGTTAGCTTAGGTTAGGTTAGGTTGGGTTGGGTTGGGTTAGGTTGGGTTAGGTTAGGTTAGGTTAGGTTAGGTTGGGTTAGGTTAGTTTATGTTAGGTTAGGTTAGGTTGGGTCGGGTTGGGTTAGGTTAGGTTAGGTTAGGTAAGGTTAGGTTAGGTTAGGTTAGGTTACGTTAGGTTAAGGTATGAACCATCGTAAAACCGCATTAAACATTGCACATAGTGAGATGCAGTGTTTTTCACCTTTACAAGTTGGGAACTGTGATATCTAATGTGAAAGCGCTTGAAACCGTCGTAATGTTGTAGAAAGCAATGTAAAGTAGCGAGTAAAACGTTTTCTAACGATAGAAGTGCGAAGGTTATGTTAGGTTGAGTTATGTTAGTTTAAGCTAGGTAGCGTCGTGAAACTACCAAAAACAACGTCATCTAACGAGATAGTGTTGTTTTATTGCGAGTACGAAACTGCGATAGGTGAAATGTTGTGAAAGCACACCAAACGGCATGAACAAGCCAAATACTGCGTGTTGTACCGTTACAAGTGCGAAACTGCTATGTTGTGATATTCTCGTTAAAGCGCATGCAAGCATCGTGGAACCTTAAAGAACAATGTCATTTAGCGAGATACAGCGTTCTGTACTGCAATAAGTTGGTGAAAAACTGTGAGGTTATGCAAATATCCTAATTGTGAACGAAACAGTGTAATAGAGCGTTTTTTAATACAAGTGCGAATGTTAGGTTAGGTTAAGATATGAACTGTCGTAAAACCGCATTAAACAATGTCACTTAGTGAGATGCAGTGTTTTTCACCATTACAAGTCGGGAACTGCGATATCTAATGTGAAAGCGCTTGCAAACGTCGTTAGGTTAGGTTAGGTTAGGTTAGGTTACGTTAGGTTAGGTTAGGTTAGGTTTGGTTAGGTTAGGTTAGGTTAGGTTAGGGTATGTTAGGTAAGGTTTGGTTAGGTTAGGTTAGGTTAGGTTGGGTTAGGTAAGGTTAGGTTAGGTTAAGATATGAACCGAGCTAAAACCGCATTAAACAATGTCACTTAGTGAGATGCTGTGTTTTTCACCATTACAAGTCGGGAACTGCGATATCTAATGTGAAAGCGCATGAAACCATCGTAATCTTGCAGAAAACATTGTAAAGTAGCGAATAAAACGTTTTCTAACGATAGAAGTGCGAAGGTTCGGTTAGTTTGAGCTAGGTAGCGTCGTGAAACCGCCAAAAACGATGTCATCTAACGAGATAGTGTTGTTTTATTGCGAGTACGAAACTGCGATAGGTGAAATATTGGGAAAGCACACAAAATGGCATGAACTAGCCAGATACTGCGTCTTGTGCCGTTACAAGTGCGAAACTGCTTTATTGTGATATTCTCGTTAAAGCGCATGCAAGTATCGTGAAACCTTAAAGAACGATGTCATTTAGCGAGATACAGCGTTCTGAACTGTAATAACTTGGTGAGAAACTGCTAGGTCAAGCAAATATCGTAATTGTGAACGAAACAGTGTAATTGAGCGTATTTAGATACAAGTGCGAATGTTAGGTTAGGTTGAGATATCAACCGTCGTAAAACCGCATTAAACAATGTCACTTAGTGAGATGTAGTGTTTTTCAACATTACAAGTCGGGAACTACGATATCTAATGTGAAAGCGCATGAAACCGTCGTAATCTTGTAGAAAACATTGTAAAGTTGCGAGTAAAACGTTTTCTAACGATAGAAGTGCGAAGGTTAGCTTGAGTTATGTTAGTTTAAGCTATGTAGCGTCGTGAGACCACCAAAAAGGACGTCAACTAACGAGATAGCGTTGTTTTATTGCATGTACGTAACTGCAATAGGTGAAATGTTGTGAAAGTACACAAAACGGCTTGAACAAGCCAGATACTGCGTGTTGTACCGTTACAAGTGCGAAACTGCTATAATGTGATATTCTTGGTTAAGCGCATGCAAGCATCGTGAAACCTTAAAGAATGATGTCATTTAGCGAGATACAGCGTTCTGTACTGCAATAAGTTGGTGAAAAACTGTGAGGTTATGCAAATATCGTAATTTTGAACGAAACAGTGTAATAGAGCGTTTTTCCATACAAGTACGAATGTTAGGTTAGGTTAAGATATGAACCGTCGTAAAACCGCATTAAACAATGTCACTTAGTGAGATGCAGTGTTTTTCACCATTACAAGTCGGGAACTGCGATATCTAATGTGAAAGCGCTTGCAAACGTCGTTAGGTTAGGTTAGGTTAGGTTAGGTTACGTTAGGTTAGGTTTGGTTATGTTAGGTTAGGTTAGGTTAGGTTATGTTAGGTTAGGTTGGGTTAGGTTAGGTTAGGTTAGGTTAGGTTAAGATACGAACCGCGCTAAAACCGCATTAAACAATGTCACTTAGTGAGATGCAGTGTTTTTCACCTTTACAAGTTGGGAACTGCGATATCTAATGTGAAAGCGCTTGAAAACGTCGTAATGTTGTAGAAAGCAATGTAAAGTAGCGAGTAAAACGTTTTCTAACGATAGAAGTGCGAAGGTTATGTTAGGTTGAGTTATGTTAGTTTAAGCTAGGTAGCGTCGTGAAACCACCAAAAACGACGTCATCTAACGAGATAGTGTTGTTTATTGCGAGTACGAAACTGCGATAGGTAAAATGTTGTGAAAGCACACAAAACGGCATGAACAAGCCAAATACTGCGTGTTGTACCGTTACAAGTGCGAAACTGCTATGTTGTGACATTCTCGGTAAAGCGCATGCAAGTATCGTGAAACCTTAAAGAACGATGTCATTTAGCGAGATACAGCGTTCTGTACTGTAATAAGTTGGTGAGAAACTGTGAGGTCAAGCAAATATCGTAATTGTGAACGAAACAGTGTAATTGAGCGTCTTTAGATACAAGTGCGAATGTTAGGTTAGGTTGACATATCAACCATCGTAAAACCGCATTAAACAATGTCACTTAGTGATATGTAGTGTTTTTCAACATTACAAGTCGGGAACTACGATGTGAAAGCGCATGAAACCGTCGTAATCTTGTAGAAAACATTGTAAAGTTGCGAGTAAAACGTTTTCTAACGATAGAAGTGCGAAGGTTAGGTTAGGTTAGGTTAGTTTAGGCTAGGTAGCGTCGTGAAACTACCAAAAACGACGTCATCTAAAGAGATAGTGTTGTTTTATTGCGAGTATTAAACTGCGATAGGTGAAATGTTGTGAAAGCACACAAAACGGCATGAACAAGCCAAATACTGCGTGTTCTACCGTTACAAGTGCGAAACTGCTATATTGTGATATTCTCGTTAAAGCGCATGCAAGCATCGTGAAACCTTAAAGAACAATGTCATTTAGCGAGATACAGCGTTCTGTACTGCAATAAGTTGGTGAAAAACTGTGAGGTTATGCACATATCGTAATTGTGAACGAAACAGTGTAATAGAGCGTTTTTCAATACAAGTACGAATGTTAGGTTAGGTTAAGATATGAACCGTCGTAAAACCGCATTAAACAATGTCACTTAGTGAGATGCAGTGTTTTTCACCATTACAAGTCGGGAACTGCAATATCTAATGTGAAAGCGCTTGCAAACGTCGTTAGGTTAGGTTAGGTTAGGTTAGGTTAGGTTAGGTTAGGTTACGTTAGGTTAGGTTTGGTTAGGTTAGGTTAGGTTAGGTTATGTTAGGTTAGGTTGGGCTAGGTTAGGTTAGGTTACGTTAGGTTAAGGTATGAACCGTTGTAAAACCGCAATAAACAATGTCACTTAGTGAGATGCAGTGTTTTTCACCTTTACAAGTTGGGAACTGCGATAACTAATGTGAAAGCGCTTGAAACCGTCGTAATGTTGTAGAAAGCAATGTAAAGTAGCGAGTAAAACGTTTTCTAACGATAGAAGTGCGAAGGTTATGTTAGGTTGAGTTATGTTAGTTTAAGCTAGGTAGCGTCGTGAAACCACCAAAAACGACGTCATCTAACGAGATAGTGTTGTTTTATTGCGAGTACGAAACTGCGATAGGTAAAATGTGAAAGCACACAAAACGGCATGAACAAGCCAAATACTGCGTGTTGTACCGTTACAAGTGCGAAACTGCTATGTTTTGACATTCTCGGTAAAGCGCATGCAAGTATCGTGAAACCTTAAAGAACGATGTCATTTAGCGAGATACAGCGTTCTGTACTGTAATAAGTTGGTGAGAAACTGTGAGGTCAAGCAAATATCGTAATTGTGAACGAAACAGTGTAATTGAGCGTCTTAAGATACAAGTGCGAATGTTAGGTTAGGTTGACATATCAACCGTCGTAAAACCGCATTAAACAATGTCACTTAGGGAGATGTAGTGTTTTTCAACATTACAAGTCGGGAACTACGATATCTAATGTGAAAGCGCATGAAACCGTCGTAATCTTGTAGAAAACATTGTAAAGTTGCGAGTAAAACGTTTTCTAACGATAGAAGTGCGAAGGTTAGGTTAGTTTAAGCTAGGTAGCGTCGTGAAACTACCAAAAACGACGTCATCTAACGAGATAGTGTTGTTTTATAGCGAGTATTAAACTGCGATAGGTGAAATGTTGTGAAAGCACACAAAACGGCATGAACAGCCAAATACTGCGTGTTCTACCGTTACAAGTGCGAAACTGCTATATTGTGATATTCTCGTTAAAGCGCATGCAAGCATCGTGAAACCTTAAAGAACAATGTCATTTAGCGAGATACAACGTTCTGTACTGCAATAAGTTGGTGAAAAACTGTGAGGTTATGCAAATATTGTAATTGTGAACAAAACAGTGTAATAGTGCGTTTTGAGATACAAGTGCGAATGTTAGGTTAGGTTAAGATATGAACCGTCGTAAAACCGCATTAAACAATGTCACTTAGTGAGATGTAGTGTTTTTCAACATTACAAGTCGGGAACTACGATATCTAATGTGAAAGCGCATGAAACCGTCGTAATCTTGTAGAAAACATTGTAAAGTGGTGAGTAAAACGTTTTCTAACGATAGAAGTGCGAAGGTTAGGTTAGGTTAGGTTAGTTTAAGCTAGGTAGCGTCGTGAAATTACCAAAAACGACGTCATCTAACGAGATAGTGTTGTTTTATAGCGAGTATTAAACTGCGATAGGTGAAATGTTGTGAAAGCACACAAAACGGCATGAACAATCCAAATACTGCGTGTTCTACCGTTACAAGTGCGAAACTGCTATATTGTGATATTCTCGTTAAAGCGCATGCAAGCATCGTGGAACCTTAAAGAACAATGTCATTTAGCGAGATACAACGTTCTGTACTGCAATAAGTTGGTGAGAAACTGTGAGGTTATGCAAATATGGTAATTGTGAACAAAACAGTGTAATAGAGCGTTTTTAGATACAAGTGCGAATGTTAGGTTAGGTTAAGATATGAACCGTCGTAAAACCGCATTAAACAATGTCACTTAGTGAGATGCAGTGTTTTTCACCATTACAAGTCGGGAACTGCGATATCTAATGTGAAAGCGCTTGCAAACGTCGTTAGGTTAGGTTAGGTTAGGTTAGGTTAGGTTAGGTTACGTTAGGTTAGGTTTGGTTAGGTTAGGTTAGGTTAGGTTATGTTAGGTTAGGTTGGGTTAGGTTAGGTTAGGTTACGTTAGGTTAAGGTATGAACCGTTGTAAAACCGCAATAAACAATGTCACTTAGTGAGATGCAGTGTTTTTCACCTTTACAAGTTGGGAACTGCGATATCTAATGTGAAAGCGCTTGAAACCGTCGTAATGTTGTATAAAGCAATGTAAAGTAGCGAGTAAAACGTTTTCTAACGATAGAAGTGCGAAGGTTATGTTAGGTTGAGTTATGTTAGTTTAAGCTAGGTAGCGTCGTGAAACCACCAAAAACGACGTCATCTAACGAGATAGTGTTGTTTTATTGCGAGTACGAAACTGCGATAGGTAAAATGTGAAAGCACACAAAACGGCATGAACAAGCCAAATACTGCGTGTTGTACCGTTACAAGTGCGAAACTGCTATGTTTTGACATTCTCGGTAAAGCGCATGCAAGTATCGTGAAACCTTAAAGAACGATGTCATTTAGCGAGATACAGCGTTCTGTACTGTAATAAGTTAGTGAGAAACTGTGAGGTCAAGCAAATATCGTAATTGTGAACGAAACAGTGTAATTGAGCGTCTTAAGATACAAGTGCGAATGTTAGGTTAGGTTGACATATCAACCGTCGTAAAACCGCATTAAACAATGTCACTTAGTGAGATGTAGTGTTTTTCAACATTACAAGTCGGGAACTACGATATCTAATGTGAAAGCGCATGAAACCGTCGTAATCTTGTAGAAAACATTGTAAAGTTGCGAGTAAAACGTTTTCTAACGATAGAAGTGCGAAGGTTAGGTTAGTTTAAGCTAGGTAGCGTCGTGAAACTACCAAAAACGACGTCATCTAACGAGATAGTGTTGTTTTATAGCGAGTATTAAACTGCGATAGGTGAAATGTTGTGAAAGCACACAAAACGGCATGAACAAGCCAAATACTGCGTGTTCTACCGTTACAAGTGCGAAACTGCTATATTGTGATATTCTCGTTAAAGCGCATGCAAGCATCGTGAAACCTTAAAGAACAATGTCATTTAGCGAGATACAACGTTCTGTACTGCAATAAGTTGGTGAAAAACTGTGAGGTTATGGAAATATGGTAATTGTGAACAAAACAGTGTAATAGAGCGGTTTTAGATACAAGTGCGAATGTTAGGTTAGGTTAAGATATGAACCGTCGTAAAACCGCATTAAACAATGTCAATTAGTGAGATGCAGTGTTTTTCACCATTAAAAGTCGGGAACTGCGATATCTAATGTGAAAGCGCTTGGAACCGTCGTTAGGTTAGGTTAGGTTAGGTTAGGTTAGGTTAGGTTTTGTTAGGTTAGGTTAGGTTAGGTTAGGTTAGGTTAGATTAGGTTGGGTTGAGTTGGGTTAGGTTAGGTTAGGTTAGGTTAGGTTGGGTTAGGTTAGGTTAGGTTACGTTAGGTTAGGTTAGGTTACGTTAGGTTAGGTTACGTTAGGTTAGGTTAGGTTAGGTAAGGATAATTTGGTTAGGTTAGGTTAGGTTGGGTTGGGTGTTGTTGGTTTGGGTTGGGTTGGGTTGGGTTAGGTTGGGTTAGGTTAGGTTAGGTTACGTTAGGTTAGGTTAGGTTAGGTTAGGTTACGTTAGGTTATGTTAGGTTAGGTTAGGTTAGGTTACGTTAGGTTAGGTTAGGTCAGGAAAGGTTAGGTTACGTTAGAATAGGTTAGGTTAGGTTAGGTTACGTTAGGTTAGGTCAAGTTAGGTTAGGTTTGGTTAGGTTAGCTTAGGTTAGGTTAGGTTGGGTTGGGTTGGGTTGGGTTAGGTTAGGCTAGGTTAGGTTAGGTTGGGTTAGGTTAGTTTAGGTTAGGTTAGATTAGGTTAGGTTGGGTTGGGTCGGGTTAGGTTAGGTTAGGTTAGGTTAGGTAAGGTTAGGTTAGGTTAGGTTAGGTTACGTTAGGTTAAGGTATGAACAGTCGTAAAACCGCATTAAACAATGTCACTTAGTGAGATGCAGTGTTTTTCACCTTTACAAGTTGGGAACTGTGATATCTAATGTGAAAGCGCTTGAAACCGTCGTATTGTTGTAGAAAGCAATGTAAAGTAGCGAGTAAAACGTTTTCTAACGATAGAAGTGCGAAGGTTATGTTAGGTTGAGTTATGTTAGTTTAAGCTAGGTAGCGTCGTGAAACTACCAAAATCAACGTCATCTAACGAGATAGTGTTGTTTTATTGCGAGTACGAAACTGTGATAGGTGAAATGTTGTGAAAGCACACAAAACGGCATGAACAAGCCAAATACTGCGTGTTGTACCGTTACAAGTGCGAAACTGCTATGTTGTGATATTCTCGTTAAAGCGCATGCAAGCATCGTGAAACCTTAAAGAACGATGTCATTTATCGAGATACAGCGTTCTGTACTGCAATAAGTTGGTGAAAAACTGTGAGGTTATGCAAATATCCTAATTGTGAACGAAACAGTGTAATAGAGCGTTTTTTAATACAAGTGCGAATGTTAGGTTAGGTTAAGATATGAACCGTCGTAAAACCGCATTAAACAATGTCACTTGATGAGATGCAGTGTTTTTCACCATTACAAGTCGGGAACTGCGATATCTAATGTGAAAGCGCTTGCAAACGTCGTTAGGTTAGGTTAGGTTAGGTTAGGTTACGTTAGGTTAGGTTAGATTAGGTTTGGTTAGGTTAGGTTAGGTTAGGTTAGGTTAGGTTAGGGATGTTAGGTAAGGTTTGGTTAGGTTAGGTTAGGTTGGGTTAGGTAAGGTAAGGTTAGGTTAGGTTAAGATATGAACCGCGCTAAAACCGCATTAAACAATGTCACTTAGTGAGATGCTGTGTTTTTCACCATTACAAGTCGGGAACCTCGATATCTAATGTGAAAGCGCTTGCAAACGTCGTTAGGTTAGGTTAGGTTAGGTTAGGTTAGGTTACGTTAGGTTAGGTTTGGTTAGGTTAGGTTAGGTTAGGTTATGTTAGGTTAGGTTGGGTTAGGTTAGGTTAGGTTAGGTTAGGTTAAGATATAAACCGCGCTAAAACCGCATTAAACAATGTCACTTGGTGAGATGCAGTGTTTTTCACCTTTACAAGTTGGGAACTGCGATATCTAATGTGAAAGCGCTTGAAACCGTCGTAATGTTGTAGAAAGCAATGTAAAGTAGCGAGTAAAACGTTTTCTAACGATAGAAGTGCGAAGGTTATGTTAGGTTGAGTTATGTTAGTTTAAGCTAGGTAGCGTCGTGAAACCACCAAAAACGACGTCATCTAACGAGATAGTGTTGTTTATTGCGAGTACGAAACTGCGCTAGGTAAAATGTTGTGAAAGCACACAAAACGGCATGAACAAGCCAAATACTGCGTGTTGTACCGTTACAAGTGCGAAACTGCTATGTTGTGACATTCTCGGTAAAGCGCATGCAAGTATCGTGAAACCTTAAAGAACGATGTCATTTAGCGAGATACAACGTTCTGTACTGCAATAAGTTGGTGAGAAACTGTGAGGTTATGCAAATATGGTAATTGTGAACAAAACAGTGTAATAGAGCGTTTTTAGATACAAGTGCGAATGTTAGGTTAGGTTAAGATATGAACCGTCGTAAAACCGCATTAAACAATGTCACTTAGTGAGATGCAGTGTTTTTCACCATTACAAGTCGGGAACTGCGATATCTAATGTGAAAGCGCTTGCAAACGTCGTTAGGTTAGGTTAGGTTAGGTTAGGTTAGGTTAGGTTACGTTAGGTTAGGTTTGGTTAGGTTAGGTTAGGTTAGGTTATGTTAGGTTAGGTTGGGTTAGGTTAGGTTAGGTTACGTTAGGTTAAGGTATGAACCGTTGTAAAACCGCAATAAACAATGTCACTTAGTGAGATGCAGTGTTTTTCACCTTTACAAGTTGGGAACTGCGATATCTAATGTGAAAGCGCTTGAAACCGTCGTAATGTTGTATAAAGCAATGTAAAGTAGCGAGTAAAACGTTTTCTAACGATAGAAGTGCGAAGGTTATGTTAGGTTGAGTTATGTTAGTTTAAGCTAGGTAGCGTCGTGAAACCACCAAAAACGACGTCATCTAACGAGATAGTGTTGTTTTATTGCGAGTACGAAACTGCGATAGGTAAAATGTGAAAGCACACAAAACGGCATGAACAAGCCAAATACTGCGTGTTGTACCGTTACAAGTGCGAAACTGCTATGTTTTGACATTCTCGGTAAAGCGCATGCAAGTATCGTGAAACCTTAAAGAACGATGTCATTTAGCGAGATACAGCGTTCTGTACTGTAATAAGTTAGTGAGAAACTGTGAGGTCAAGCAAATATCGTAATTGTGAACGAAACAGTGTAATTGAGCGTCTTAAGATACAAGTGCGAATGTTAGGTTAGGTTGACATATCAACCGTCTTAAAACCGCATTAAACAATGTCACTTAGTGAGATGTAGTGTTTTTCAACATTACAAGTCGGGAACTACGATATCTAATGTGAAAGCGCATGAAACCGTCGTAATCTTGTAGAAAACATTGTAAAGTTGCGAGTAAAACGTTTTCTAACGATAGAAGTGCGAAAATTAGGTTAGTTTAAGCTAGGTAGCGTCGTGAAACTACCAAAAACGACGTCATCTAACGAGATAGTGTTGTTTTATAGCGAGTATTAAACTGCGATAGGTGAAATGTTGTGAAAGCACACAAAACGGCATGAACAAGCCAAATACTGCGTGTTCTACCGTTACAAGTGCGAAACTGCTATATTGTGATATTCTCGTTAAAGCGCATGCAAGCATCGTGAAACCTTAAAGAACAATGTCATTTAGCGAGATACAACGTTCTGTACTGCAATAAGTTGGTGAAAAACTGTGAGGTTATGGAAATATGGTAATTGTCAACAAAACAGTGTAATAGAGCGGTTTTAGATACAAGTGCGAATGTTAGGTTAGGTTAAGATATGAACCGTCGTAAAACCGCATTAAACAATGTCAATTAGTGAGATGCAGTGTTTTTCACCATTAAAAGTCGGGAACTGCGATATCTAATGTGAAAGCGCTTGGAACCGTCGTTAGGTTAGGTTAGGTTAGGTTAGGTTAGGTTAGGTTTTGTTAGGTTAGGTTAGGTTAGGTTAGGTTAGGTTAGATTAGGTTGGGTTGAGTTGGGTTAGGTTAGGTTAGGTTAGGTTAGGTTGGGTTAGGTTAGGTTAGGTTACGTTAGGTTAGGTTAGGTTACGTTAGGTTAGGTTAGGTTAGGTAAGGATAATTTGGTTAGGTTAGGTTAGGTTGGGTTGGGTGTTGTTGGTTTGGGTTGGGTTGGGTTGGGTTAGGTTGGGTTAGGTTAGGTTAGGTTACGTTAGGTTAGGTTAGGTTAGGTTAGGTTACGTTAGGTTATGTTAGGTTAGGTTAGGTTAGGTTACGTTAGGTTAGGTTAGGTCAGGAAAGGTTAGGTTACGTTAGAATAGGTTAGGTTAGGTTAGGTTACGTTAGGTTAGGTCAAGTTAGGTTAGGTTTGGTTAAGTTAGCTTAGGTTAGGTTAGGTTGGGTTGGGTTGGGTTGGGTTAGGTTAGGCTAGGTTAGGTTAGGTTGGGTTAGGTTAGTTTAGGTTAGGTTAGATTAGGTTAGGTTGGGTTGGGTCGGGTTAGGTTAGGTTAGGTTAGGTTAGGTTAGGTAAGGTTAGGTTAGGTTAGGTTAGGTTACGTTAGGTTAAGGTATGAACAGTCGTAAAACCGCATTAAACAATGTCACTTAGTGAGATGCAGTGTTTTTCACCTTTACAAGTTGGGAACTGTGATATCTAATGTGAAAGCGCTTGAAACCGTCGTATTGTTGTAGAAAGCAATGTAAAGTAGCGAGTAAAACGTTTTCTAACGATAGAAGTGCGAAGGTTATGTTAGGTTGAGTTATGTTAGTTTAAGCTAGGTAGCGTCGTGAAACTACCAAAATCAACGTCATCTAACGAGATAGTGTTGTTTTATTGCGAGTACGAAACTGTGATAGGTGAAATGTTGTGAAAGCACACAAAACGGCATGAACAAGCCAAATACTGCGTGTTGTACCGTTACAAGTGCGAAACTGCTATGTTGTGATATTCTCGTTAAAGCGCATGCAAGCATCGTGAAACCTTAAAGAACGATGTCATTTATCGAGATACAGCGTTCTGTACTGCAATAAGTTGGTGAAAAACTGTGAGGTTATGCAAATATCCTAATTGTGAACGAAACAGTGTAATAGAGCGTTTTTTAATACAAGTGCGAATGTTAGGTTAGGTTAAGATATGAACCGTCGTAAAACCGCATTAAACAATGTCACTTGATGAGATGCAGTGTTTTTCACCATTACAAGTCGGGAACTGCGATATCTAATGTGAAAGCGCTTGCAAACGTCGTTAGGTTAGGTTAGGTTAGGTTAGGTTACGTTAGGTTAGGTTAGATTAGGTTTGGTTAGGTTAGGTTAGGTTAGGTTAGGTTAGGTTAGGGATGTTAGGTAAGGTTTGGTTAGGTTAGGTTAGGTTGGGTTAGGTAAGGTTAGGTTAGGTTAAGATATGAACCGCGCTAAAACCGCATTAAACAATGTCACTTAGTGAGATGCTGTGTTTTTCACCATTACAAGTCGGGAACCTCGATATCTAATGTGAAAGCGCTTGCAAACGTCGTTAGGTTAGGTTAGGTTAGGTTAGGTTAGGTTAGGTTACGTTAGGTTAGGTTTGGTTAGGTTAGGTTAGGTTAGGTTATGTTAGGTTAGGTTGGGTTAGGTTAGGTTAGGTTAGGTTAGGTTAAGATATAAACCGCGCTAAAACCGCATTAAACAATGTCACTTGGTGAGATGCAGTGTTTTTCACCTTTACAAGTTGGGAACTGCGATATCTAATGTGAAAGCGCTTGAAACCGTCGTAATGTTGTAGAAAGCAATGTAAAGTAGCGAGTAAAACGTTTTCTAACGATAGAAGTGCGAAGGTTATGTTAGGTTGAGTTATGTTAGTTTAAGCTAGGTAGCGTCGTGAAACCACCAAAAACGACGTCATCTAACGAGATAGTGTTGTTTATTGCGAGTACGAAACTGCGCTAGGTAAAATGTTGTGAAAGCACACAAAACGGCATGAACAAGCCAAATACTGCGTGTTGTACCGTTACAAGTGCGAAACTGCTATGTTGTGACATTCTCGGTAAAGCGCATGCAAGTATCGTGAAACCTTAAAGAACGATGTCATTTAGCGAGATACAGCGTTCTGTACTGTAATAAGTTGGTGAGAAACTGTGAGGTCAAGCAAATATCGTAATTGTGAACGAAACAGTGTAATTGAGCGTCTTTAGATAGAAGTGCGATTGTTAGGTTAGGGTGACATATCAACCATCGTAAAACCGCATTGAACAATGTCACTTAGTGAGATGTAGTGTTTTTCAACATTACTAGTCGGGAACTACGATATCTAATGTGAAAGCGCATGAAACCGTCGTAATCTTGTAGAAAACATTGTAAAGTTGCGAGTAAAACGTTTTCTAACGATAGAAGTGCGAAGGTTAGGTTAGGTTAGGTTAGTTTAGGCTAGGTAGCGTCGTGAAACTACCAAAAACGACGTCATCTAAAGAGATAGTGTTGTTTTATAGCGAGTATTAAACTGCGATAGGTGAAATGTTGTGAAAGCACACAAAACGGCATGAACAAGCCAAATACTGCGTGTTCTACCGTTACAAGTGCGAAACTGCTATATTGTGATATTCTCGTTAAAGCGCATGCAAGCATCGTGAAACCTTAAAGAACAATGTCATTTAGCGAGATACAGCGTTCTGTACTGTAATAAGTTGGTGAGAAACTGTGAGGTCAAGCAAATATCGTAATTGTGAACGAAACAGTGTAATTGAGCGTCTTTAGATAGAAGTGCGAATGTTAGGTTGACATATCAACCATCGTAAAACCGCATTAAACAATGTCACTTAGTGAGATGTAGTGTTTTTCAACATTACAAGTCGGGAACTACGATATCTAATGTGAAAGCGCATGAAACCGTCGTAATCTTGTAGAAAACATTGTAAACTTGCGAGTAAAACGTTTTCTAACGATAGAAGTGCGAAGGTTAGGTTAGGTTAGGTTAGTTTAGGCTAGGTAGCGTCGTGAAACTACCAAAAACGACGTCATCTAAAGAGATAGTGTTGTTTTAGAGCGAGTATTAAACTGCGATAGGTGAAATGTTGTGAAATAACACAAAACGGCATGAACAAGCCAAATACTGCGTGTTCTACCGTTAAAAGTGCGAAACTGCTATATTGTGATATTCTCGTTAAAGCGCATGCAAGCATCGTGAAACCTTAAAGAACAATGTCATTTAGCGAGATACAGCGTTCTGTACTGCAATAAGTTGGTGAAAAACTGTGAGGTTATGCAAATATCGTAATTGTGAACGAAACAGTGTAATAGAGCGTTTTTCAATACAAGTACGAATGTTAGGTTAGGTTAAGATATGAACCGTCGTAAAACCGCATTAAACAATGTCACTTGGTGAGATGCAGTGTTTTTCACCATTACAAGTCGGGAACTGCGATATCTAATGTGAAAGCGCTTGCAAACGTCGTTAGGTTAGGTTAGGTTAGGTTAGGTTAGGTTAGGTTAGGTTAGGTTACGTTAGGTTAGGTTTGGTTAGGTTAGGTTAGGTTAGGTTAGGTTAGGTTAGGTTGGGTTAGGTTAGGTTAGGTTACGTTAGGTTAAGGTATGAACCGTCGTAAAACCGCATTAAACAATGTCACTTAGTGAGATGCAGTGTTTTTCACCTTTACAAGTTGGGAACTGCGATATCTAATGTGAAAGCGCTTGAAACCGTCGTAATGTTGTAGAAAGCAATGTAAAGTAGCGAGTAAAACGTTTTCTAACGATAGAAGTGCGAAGGTTATGTTAGGTTGAGTTATGTTAGTTTAAGCTAGGTAGCGTCGTGAAACCACCAAAAACGACGTCATCTAACGAGATAGTGTTGTTTTATTGCGAGTACGAAACTGCGATAGGTAAAATGTGAAAGCACACAAAACGGCATGAACAAGCCAAATACTGCGTGTTGTACCGTTACAAGTGCGAAACTGCTATGTTTTGACATTCTCGGTAAAGCGCATGCAAGTATCGTGAAACCTTAAAGAACGATGTCATTAAGCGAGATACAGCGTTCTGTACTGTGATAAGTTGGTGAGAAACTGTGAGGTCAAGCAAATATCGTAATTGTGAACGAAACAGTGTAATTGAGCGTCTTTAGATACAAGTGCGAATGTTAGGTTAGGTTGACATATCAACCGTCGTAAAACCGCATTAAACAATGTCACTTAGTGAGATGTAGTGTTTTTCAACATTACAAGTCGGGAACTACGATATCTAATGTGAAAGCGCATGAAACCGTCGTAATCTTGTAGAAAACATTGTAAAGTTGCGAGTAAAACGTTTTCTAACGATAGAAGTGCGGTTAGGTTAGGTTAGGTTAGTTTAAGCTAGGTAGCGTCGTGAAACTACCAAAAACGACGTCATCTAACGAGATAGTGTTGTTTTATAGCGAGTATTAAACTGCGATAGGTGAAATGTTGTGAAAGCACACAAAACGGCATGAACAAGCCAAATACTGCGTGTTCTACCGTTACAAGTGCGAAACTGCTATATTGTGATATTCTCGTTAAAGCGCATGCGAGCATCGTGAAACCTTAAAGAACAATGTCATTTAGCGAGATACAACGTTCTGTACTGCAATAAGTTGGTGAAAAACTGTGAGGTTATGCAAATATGGTAATTATGAACAAAACAGTGTAATAGAGCGGTTTTAGATACAAGTGCGAATGTTACGTTAGGTTAAGATATGAACCGTCGTAAAACCGCATTAAACAATGTCAATTAGTGAGATGCAGTGTTTTTCACCATTAAAAGTCGGGAACTGCGATATCTAATGTGAAAGCGCTTGCAACCGTCGTTAGGTTAGGTTAGGTTAGGTTAGGTTTTGTTAGGTTAGGTTAGGTTAGGTTAGATTAGGTTAGGTTAAGTTAGGTTAGGTTAGGTTGGGTTAGGTTAGGTTAGGTTAGGTTAGGTTAGGTTACGTTAGGTTAGGTTAGGTTACGTTAGGTTAGGTTAGGTTAGGTTACGTTAGGTTAGGTTAGGTTAGGTAAGGATAATTTGGTTAGGTTAGGTAAGGTTAGGTTAGGTTAGGTTAGGTTGGGTTGGGTGTTGTTGGTTTGGGTTGGGTTGGGTTGGGTTAGGTTGGGTTAGGTTAGGTTAGGTTAGGTTACGTTAGGTTAGGTTAGGTTAGGTTAGGTTACGTTATGTTATGTTAGGTTAGGTTAGGTTAGGTTACGTTAGGTTAGGTTAGGTCAGGAAAGGTTAGGTTACGTTAGAATAGGTTAGGTTAGGTTAGGTTACGTTAGGTTAGGTTAAGTTAGGTTAGGTTTGGTTAGGTTAGCTTAGGTTAGGTTAAGTTGGGTTGGGTTGGGTTGGGTTAGGTTAGCTTAGGTTAGGTTAGGTTGGGTTAGGTTAGTTTAGGTTAGGTTAGGTTAGGTTAGGTTGGGTTGGGTTGGGTTAGGTTAGGTTAGGTTAGGTAAGGTTAGGTTAGGTTAGGTTAGGTTACGTTAGGTTAAGGTATGAACCGTCGTAAAACCGCATTAAACAATGTCACTTAGTGAGATGCAGTGTTTTTCACCTTTACAAGTTGGGAACTGTGATTTCTAATGTGAAAGCGCTTGAAACCGTCGTATTGTTGTAGAAAGCAATGTAAAGTAGCGAGTAAAACGTTTTCTAACGATAGAAGTGCGAAGGTTATGTTAGGTTGAGTTATGTTAGTTTAAGCTAGGTAGCGTCGTGAAATTACCAAAAACAACGTCATCTAACGAGATAGTGTTGTTTTATTGCGAGTACGAAACTGCGATAGGTGAAATGTTGTGAAAGCACACAAAACGGCATGAACAAGCCAAATACTGCGTGTTGTACCGTTACAAGTGCGAAACTGCTATGTTGTGATATTCTCGTTAAAGCGCATGCAAGCATCGTGAAACCTTAAAGAACGATGCCATTTAGCGAGATACAGCGTTCTGTACTGCAATAAGTTGGTGAAAAACTGTGAGGTTATGCAAATATCCTAATTGTGAACGAAACAGTGTAATAGAGCGTTTTTTAATACAAGTGCGAATGTTAGGTTAGGTTAAGATATGAACCCTCGTAAAACCGCATTAAACAATGTCACTTAGTGAGATGCAGTGTTTTTCACCATTACAAGTCGGGAACTGCGATATCTAATGTGAAAGCGCTTGCAAACGTCCTTAGGTTAGGTTAGGTTAGGTTAGGTTAGGTTAGGTTAGGTTAGGTTACGTTAGGTTAGGTTAGGTTAGGTTTGGTTACGTTAGGTTAGGTTAGGGATGTTAGGTAAGGTTTGGTTAGGTTAGGTTAGGTTAGGTTGGGTTAGGTAAGGTTAGGTTAGGTTAAGATATGAACCGCGCTAAAACCGCATTAAACAATGTCACTTAGTGAGATGCTGTTTTTCACCATTACAAGTCGGGAACTGCGATATCTAATGCGAAAGCGCTTGCAAACGTCGTTAGGTTAGGTTAGGTTAGGTTAGGTTAGGTTAGGTTAGGTTATGTTAGGTTAGGTTGGGTTAGGTTAGGTTAGGTTAGGTTAAGATATGAACCGCGCTAAAACCACATTAAACAATGTCACTTAGTGAGATGCAGTGTTTTTCACCTTTACAAGTTGGGAACTGCGATATCTAATGTGAAAGCGCATGAAACCGTCGTAATCTTGTAGAAAACATTGTAAAGTGGTGAGTAAAACGTTTTATAACGATAGAAGTGCGAAGGTTAGGTTAGGTTAGGTTAGTTTAAGCTAGGTAGCGTCGTGAAACTACCAAAAACGACGTCATCTAACGAGATAGTGTTGTTTTATAGCGAGAATTAAACTGCGATAGGTGAAATGTTGTGAAAGCACACAAAACGGCATGAACAAGCCAAATACTGCGTGTTCTACCGTTACAAGTGCGAAACTGCTATATTGTGATATTCTCGTTAAAGCGCATGCAAGCATCGTGAAACCTTAAAGAACAATGTCATTTAGCGAGATACAACGTTCTGTACTGCAATGAGTTGGTCAAAAACTGTGAGGTTATGCAAATATTGTAATTGTGAACAAAACAGTGTAATAGAGCGTTTTTAGATACAAGTGCGAATGTTAGGTTAGGTTAAGATATGAACCGTCGTAAAACCGCATTAAACATTGTCACTTAGTGAGATGTAGTGTTTTTCAACATTACAAGTCGGGAACTACGATATCTAATGTGAAAGCGCATGAAACCGTCGTAATCTTGTAGAAAACATTGTAAAGTGGTGAGTAAAACGTTTTCTAACGATAGAAGTGCGAAGGTTAGGTTATGTTAGGTTTATTTAAGCTAGGTAGCGTCGTGAAACTACCAAAAACGACGTCATCTAACGAGATAGTGTTGTTTTATAGCGAGTATTAAACTGCGATAGGTGAAATGTTGTGAAAGCACACAAAACGGCATGAACAAGCCAAATACTGCGTGTTCTACCGTTACAAGTGCGAAACTGCTATATTGTGATATTCTCGTTAAAGCGCATGCAAGCATCGTGAAACCTTAAAGAACAATGTCATTTAGCGAGATACAACGTTCTGTACTGCAATAAGTTGGTGAGAAACTGTGAGGTTATGCAAATATGGTAATTGTGAACAAAACAGTGTAATAGAGCGTTTTTAGATACAAGTGCGAATGTTAGGTTAGGTTAAGATATGAACCGTCGTAAAACCGCATTAAACAAATGTCAATTAGTGAGATGCAGTGTTTTTCACCATTAAAAGTCGGGAACTGCGATATCTAATGTGAAAGCGCTTGCAAACGTCGTTAGGTTAGGTTAGGTTACGTTAGGTTAGGTTTGGTTAGGTTAGGTTAGGTTAGGTTATGTTAGGTTAGGTTGGGTTAGGTTAGGTTAGGTTACGTTAGGTTAAGGTATGAACCGTCGTAAAACCGCATTAAACAATGTCACTTAGTGAGATGCAGTGTTTTTCACCTTTACAAGTTGGGAACTGCGATATCTACAGTGAAAGCACTTGAAACCGTCGTAATGTTGTAGAAAGCAATGTAAAGTTACGAGTAAAACGTTTTCTAACGATAGAAGTGCGAAGGTTATGTTAGGTTGAGTTATGTTAGTTTAAGCTAGGTAGCGTCGTGAAACCACCAAAAACGACGTCATCTAACGAGATAGTGTTGTTTTATTGCGAGTACGAAACTGCGATAGGTAAAATGTTGTGAAAGCACACAAAACGGCTTGAACAAGCCAAAGACTGCGTGTTGTACCGTTACAAGTGCGAAACTGCTATGTTGTGACATTCTCGGTAAAGCGCATGCAAGTATCGTGAAACCTTAAAGAACGATGTCATTTAGCGAGATACAGCGTTCTGTACTGTAATAAGTTGGTGAGAAACTGTGAGGTCAAGCAAATATCGTAATTGTGAACGAAACAGTGTAATTGAGCGTCTTTAGATACAAGTGCGAATGTTAGGTTAGGTTGACATATCAACCGTCGTAAAACCGCATTAAACAATCTCACTTAGTGAGATGTAGTGTTTTTCAAAATTACAAGTCGGGAACTACGATATCTAATGTGAAAGCGCATGAAACCGTCGTAATCTTGTAGAAAACATTGTAAAGTTGCGAATAAAACGTTTTCTAACGATAGAAGTGCGAAGGTTAGGTTAGGTTAGGTTAGGTTAAGCTAGGTAGCGTCGTGAAACTACCAAAAACGACGTCATCTAACGAGATAGTGTTGTTTTATTGCGAGTAATAAACTGCGATAGGTGAAATGTTGTGAAAGCACACAAAACGGAATGAACAAGCCAAATACTGCGTGTTCTACCGTTACAAGTGCGAAACTGCTATATTGTGATATTCTCGTTAAAGCGCATGCAAGCATCGTGAAACCTTAAAAAACAATTTCATTTAGGAAGATACAGCGTTCTGTACTGCAATAAGTTGGTGAAAAACTGTGAGGTTATGCAAATATCGTAATTGTGAACAAAACAGTGTAATAGAGCGTTTTTAGATACAAGTGCGAATGTTAGGTTAGGTTAAGATATGAACCGTCGTAAAACCGCATTAAACAATGTCAATTAGTGAGATGCAGTGTTTTTCACCATTAAAAGTGGGGAACTGCGATATCTAATGTGAAAGCGCTTGCAACCGTCGTTAGGTTAGGTTAGGTTAGGTTAGGTTTGGTTAGGTTAGGTTAGGTTAGGTTAGGTTAGGTTAGGTTAGATTAGGTTAGGTTGGGTTGAGTTGGGTTAGGTTAGGTTAGGTTAGGTTAGGTTGGGTTAGGTTAGGTTAGGTTAGGTTAGGTTACGTTAGGTTAGGTTAGGTTAGGTAAGGATAATTTGGTTAGGTTAGGTAAGGTTAGGTTAGGTTGGGTTAGGTTGGGTTGGGTGTTGTTGGGTTGGGTTGGGTTGGGTTAGGTTGGATTAGGTTAGGTTAGGTTACGTTAGGGTAGGTTAGGTTAGGTTAGGTTACGTTAGGTAATGTTAGGTTAGGTTAGGTTACGTTAGGTTAGGTTAGGTCAGGTAAGGTTAGGTTACGTTAGAATAGGTTAGGTTAGGTTAGGTTACGTTAGGTTAGGTTAAGTTAGGTTAGGTTAGGTTTGGTTAGGTTAGGTTAGGTTAGCTTAGGTTAGGTTAGGTTGGGTTGGGTTGGGTTAGGTTGGGTTAGGTTAGGTTAGGTTAGGTTAGGTTAGGTTGGTTAAGGTTAGTTTAGGTTAGGTTAGGTTAGGTTAGGTTGGGTCGGGTTGGGTTAGGTTAGGTTAGGTTAGGTAAGGTTAGGTTAGGTTAGGTTAGGTTACGTTAGGTTAAGGTATGAACCATCGTAAAACCGCATTAAACAATGTCACTTAGTGAGATGCAGTGTTTTTCACCTTTACAAGTTGGGAACTGCGATATCTAATGTGAAAGCGCTTGAAACCGTCGTGATGTTGTAGAAAGCAATGTAAAGTAGCGAGTAAAACGTTTTCTAACGATAGAAGTGCGAAGGTTTTGTTAGGTTGAGTTATGTTAGTTTAGGCTAGGTAGCGTCGTGAAACTACCAAAAACAACGTCATCTAACGAGATAGTGTTGTTTTATTGCGAGTACGAAACTGCGATAGGTGAAATGTTGTGAAAGCACACAAAACGGCATGAACAAGCCAAATACTGCGTGTTGTACCGTTACAAGTGCGAAACTGCTATGTTGTGATATTCTCGTTAAAGCGCATGCAAGCATCGTGAAACCTTAAAGAACAATGTCATTTAGCGAGATACAGCGTTCCGTACTGCAATAAGTTGGTGAAAAACTGTGAGGTTATGCAAATATCCTAATTGTGAACGAAACAGTGTAATAGAGCGTTTTTTAATACAAGTGCGAATGTTAGGTTAGGTTAAGATATGAACCGTCGTAAAACCGCATTAAACAATGTCACTTAGTGAGATGCAGTGTTTTTCACCATTACAAGTCGGGAACTGCGATATCTAATGTGAAAGCGCATGAAACCGTCGTAATCTTGTAGAAAACATTGTAAAGTTGCGAGTAAAACGTTTTCTAACGATAGAAGTGCGAAGGTTAGCTTGAGTTATGTTAGTTTAAGCTATGTAGCGTCGTGAGACCACCAAAAAGGACGTCAACTAACGAGATAGCGTTGTTTTATTGCATGTACGTAACTGCAATAGGTGAAATGTTGTGAAAGTACACAAAACGGCTTGAACAAGCCAGATACTGCGTGTTGTACCGTTACAAGTGCGAAACTGCTATAATGTGATATTCTTGTTAAAGCGCATGCAAGCATCGTGAAACCTTAAAGAACGATGTCATTTAGCGAGATACAGCGTTCTGTACTGCAATAAGTTGGTGAAAAACTGTGAGGTTATGCAAATATCGTAATTGTGAACGAAACAGTGTAATAGAGCGTTTTTCCATACAAGTACGAATGTTAGGTTAGGTTAAGATATGAACCGTCGTAAAACCGCATTAAAGAATGGCACTTAGTGAGATGCAGTGTTTTTCACCATTACAAGTCGGGAACTGCGATATCTAATGTGAAAGCGCTTGCAAACGTCGTTAGGTTAGGTTAGGTTAGGTTAGGTTAGGTTACGTTAGGTTAGGTTTGGTTAGGTTAGGTTAGGTTAGGTTATGTTAGGTTAGGTTATGTTAGGTTAGGTTGGGTTAGGTTAGGTTAGGTTACGTTAGGTTAAGGTATGAACCGTTGTAAAACCGCAATAAACAATGTCACTTAGTGAGATGCAGTGTTTTTCACCTTTACAAGTTGGGAACTGCGATATCTAATGTGAAAGCGCTTGAAACCGTCGTGATGTTGTAGAAAGCAATGTAAAGTAGCGAGTAAAACGTTTTCTAACGATAGAAGTGCGAAGGTTATGTTAGGTTGAGTTATGTTAGTTTAAGCTAGGTAGCGTCGTGAAACCACCAAAAACGACGTCATCTAACGAGATAGTGTTGTTTTATTGCGAGTGCGAAACTGCGATAGGTAAAATGTGAAAGCACACAAAACGGCATGAACAAGCCAAATACTGCGTGTTGTACCGTTACAAGTGCGAAACTGCTATGTTTTGACATTCTCGGTAAAGCGCATGCAAGTATCGTGAAACCTTAAAGAACGATGTCATTTAGCGAGATACAGCGTTCTGTACTGTAATAAGTTGGTGAGAAACTGTGAGGTCAAGCAAATATCGTAATTGTGAACGAAACAGTGTAATTGAGCGTCTTTAGATACAAGTGCGAATGTTAGGTTAGGTTGACATATCAACCGTCGTAAAACCGCATTAAACAATGTCATTTAGTGAGATGTAGTGTTTTTCAACACTACAAGTCGGGAACTACGATATCTAATGTGAAAGCGCATGAAACCGTCGTAATCTTGTAGAAAACATTGTAAAGTTGCGAGTAAAACGTTTTCTAACGATAGAAGTGCGAAGGTTAGGTTAGGTTAGGTTAGTTTAAGCTAGGAAGCGTCGTGAAACTACCAAAAACGACGTCATCTAACGAGATAGTGTTGTTTTATAGCGAGTATTAAACTGCGATAGGTGAAATGTTGTGAGAGCACACAAAACGGCATGAACAAGCCAAATACTGCGTGTTCTACCGTTGCAAGTGCGAAACTGCTATATTGTGATATTCTCGTTAAAGCGCATGCAAGCATCGTGAAACCTTAAAGAACAATGTCATTTAGCGAGATACAACGTTCTGTACTGCAATAAGTTGGTGAAAAACTGTGAGGTTATGCAAATATGGTAATTGTGAACAAAACAGTGTAATAGAGCGGTTTTAGATACAAGTGCGAATGTTAGGTTAGGTTAAGATATGAACCGTCGTAAAACCGCATTAAACAATGTCAATTAGTGAGATGCAGTGTTTTTCACCATTAAAAGTCGGGAACTGCGATATCTAATGTGAAAGCGCTTGCAACCGTCGTTAGGTTAGGTTAGGTTAGGTTAGGTTTTGTTAGGTTAGGTTAGGTTAGGTTAGGTTAGATTAGGTTAGGTTGGGTTGAGTTGGGTTAGGTTAGGTTAGGTTAGGTTAGGTTGGGTTAGGTTAGGTTAGGTTACGTTAGGTTAGGTTACGTTAGGTTAGGTTAGGTTAGGTTACGTTAGGTTAGGTTAGGTTAGGTAAGGATAATTTGGTTAGGTTAGGTAAGGTTAGGTTAGGTTAGGTTAGGTTGGGTTGGGTGTTGTTGGTTTGGGTTGGGTTGGGTTGGGTTAGGTTGGGTTAGGTTAGGTTACGTTAGGTTAGGTTAGGTTAGGTTAGGTTACGTTAGGTTATGTTAGGTTAGGTTAGGTTAGGTTACGTTAGGTTAGGTTAGGTCAGGAAAGGTTAGGTTACGTTAGAATAGGTTAGGTTAGGTTAGGTTACGTTAGGTTAGGTTAAGTTAGGTTAGGTTTGGTTAGGTTAGCTTAGGTTAGGTTAGGTTGGGTTGGGTTGGGTTGGGTTAGGTTAGGTTAGGTTAGGTTGGGTTAGGTTAGTTTAGGTTAGGTTAGGTTAGGTTGGGTTGGGTTGGGTTAGGTTAGGTTAGGTTAGGTTAGGTAAGGTTAGGTTAGGTTAGGTTAGGTTACGTTAGGTTAAGGTATGAACCGTCGTAAAACCGCATTAAACAATGTCACTTAGTGAGATGCAGTGTTTTTCACCTTTACAAGTTGGGAACTGTGATATCTAATGTGAAAGCGCTTGAAACCGTCGTATTGTTGTAGAAAGCAATGTAAAGTAGCGAGTAAAACGTTTTCTAACGATAGAAGTGCGAAGGTTATGTTAGGTTGAGTTATGTTAGTTTAAGCAAGGTAGCGTCGTGAAACTACCAAAAACAACGTCATCTAACGAGATAGTGTTGTTTTATTGCGAGTACGAAACTGCGATAGGTGAAATGTTGTGAAAGCACACAAAACGGCATGAACAAGCCAAATACTGCGTGTTGTACCGTTACAAGTGCGAAACTGCTATGTTGTGATATTCTCGTTAAAGCGCATGCAAGCATCGTGAAACCTTAAAGAACGATGTCATTTAGCGAGATACAGCGTTCTGTACTGCAATAAGTTGGTGAAAAACCGTGAGGTTATGCAAATATGCTAATTGTGAACGAAACAGTGTAATAGAGCGTTTTTTAATACAAGTGCGACTGTTAGGTTAGGTTAAGATATGAACCGTCGTAAAACCGCATTAAACAATGTCACTTAGTGAGATGCAGTGTTTTTCACCATTACAAGTCGGGAACTGCGATATCTAATGTGAAAGCGCTTGGAAACGTCGTTAGGTTAGGTTAGGTTAGGTTAGGTTAGGTTAGGTTAGGTTACGTTAGGTTAGGTTAGGTTAGGTTTGGTTAGGTTAGGTTAGGTTAGGGAGGTTAGGTAAGGTTTGGTTAGGTTAGGTTAGGTTAGGTTAGGTTAGGTTGGGTTAGGTAAGGTTAGGTTAGGTTAAGATATGAACCGCGCTAAAACCGCATTAAACAATGTCACTTAGTGAGATGCTGTTTTTCACCATTACAGGTCGGGAACTGCGATATCTAATGCGAAAGCGCTTGCAAACGTCGTTAGGTTAGGTTAGGTTAGGTTAGGTTACGTTAGGTTAGGTTAGGTTAGGTTAGGTTAGGTTAGGTTATGTTAGGTTAGGTTGGGTTAGGTTAGGTTAGGTTAGGTTAAGATATGAACCGCGCTAAAACCACATTAAACAATGTCACTTAGTGAGATGCAGTGTTTTTCACCTTTACAAGTTGGGAACTGCGATATCTAATGTGAAAGCGCATGAAACCGTCGTAATCTTGTAGAAAACATTGTAAAGTGGTGAGTAAAACGTTTTCTAACGATAGAAGTGCGAAGGTTAGGTTAGGTTAGGTTAGTTTAAGCTAGGTAGCGTCGTGAAACTACCAAAAACGACGTCATCTAACGAGATAGTGTTGTTTTATAGCGAGTATTAAACTGCGTTAGGTGAAATGTTGTGAAAGCACACAAAACGGAATGAACAAGACAAATACTGCGTGTTCTACCTTTACAAGTGCGAAACTGCTATATTGTGATATTCTCGTTAAAGCGCATGCAAGCATCGGGAAACCTTAAAGAACAGTGTCATTTAGCGAGATACAACGTTCTGTACTGCAATAAGTTGGTGAGAAACTGTGAGGTTATGCAAATATGGTAATTGTGAACAAAACAGTGTAATAGAGCGTTTTTAGATACAAGTGCGAATGTTAGGTTAGGTTAAGATATGAACCGTCGTAAAACCGCATTAAACAAATGTCAATTAGTGAGATGCAGTGTTTTTCACCATTAAAAGTCGGGAACTGCGATATCTAATGTGAAAGCGCTTGCAAACGTCGTTAGGTTAGGTTAGGTTACGTTAGGTTAGGTTTGGTTAGGTTAGGTTAGGTTAGGTTATGTTAGGTTAGGTTGGGTTAGGTTAGGTTAGGTTACGTTAGGTTAAGGTATGAACCATCGTAAAACCGCATTAAACAATGTCACTTAGTGAGATGCAGTGTTTTTCACCTTTACAAGTTGGGAACTGTGATATCTAATGTGAAAGCGCTTGAAACCGTCGTAATGTTGTAGAAAGCAATGTAAAGTAGCGAGTAAAACGTTTTCTAACGATAGAAGTGCGAAGGTTATGTTAGGTTGAGTTATGTTAGTTTAGGCTAGGTAGCGTCGTGAAACTACCAAAAACAACGTCATCTAACGAGATAGTGTTGTTTTATTGCGAGTACGAAACTGCGATAGGTGAAATGTTGTGAAAGCACACAAAACGGCATGAACAAGCCAAATACTGCGTGTTGTACCGTTACAAGTGCGAAACTGCTATGTTGTGATATTCTCGTTAAAGCGCATGCAAGCATCGTGAAACCTTAAAGAACAATGTCATTTAGCGAGATACAGCGTTCCGTACTGCAATAAGTTGGTGAAAAACTGTGAGGTTATGCAAATATCCTAATTGTGAACGAAACAGTGTAATAGAGCGTTTTTTATTACAAGTGCGAATGTTAGGTTAGGTTAAGATATGAACCGTCGTAAAACCGCATTAAACAATGTCACTTAGTGAGATGCAGTGTTTTTCACCATTACAAGTCGGGAACTGCGATATCTAATGTGAAAGCGCTTGCAAACGTCGTTAGGTTAGGTTAGGTTAGGTTAGGTTAGGTTACGTTAGGTTAGGTTAGGTTAGGTTTGGTTAGGTTAGGTTAGGTTAGGGTATGTTAGGTAAGGTTTGGTTAGGTTAGGTTAGGTTAGGTTGGGTTAGGTAAGGTTAGGTTAGGTTAAGATATGAACCGAGCTAAAACCGCATTAAACAATGTCACTTAGTGAGATGCTGTGTTTTTCACCATTACAAGTCGGGAACTGCGATATCTAATGTGAAAGCGCATGAAACCGTCGTAATCTTGCAGAAAACATTGTAAAGTAGCGAATAAAACGTTTTCTAACGATAGAAGTGCGAAGGTTCGGTTAGTTTGAGCTAGGTAGCGTCGTGAAACCGCCAAAAACGATGTCATCTAACGAGATAGTGTTGTTTTATTGCGAGTACGAAACTGCGATAGGTGAAATATTGGGAAAGCACACAAAATGGCATGAACTAGCCAGATACTGCGTCTTGTGCCGTTACAAGCGCGAAACTGCTTTATTGTGATATTCTCGTTAAAGCGCATGCAAGTATCGTGAAACCTTAAAGAACGATGTCATTTAGCGAGATACAGCGTTCTGAACTGTAATAAGTTGGTGAGAAACTGTGAGGTCAAGCAAATATCGTAATTGTGAACGAAACAGTGTAATTGAGCGTATTTAGATACAAGTGCGAATGTTAGGTTAGGTTGAGATATCAACCGTCGTAAAACCGCATTAAACAATGTCACTTAGTGAGATGTAGTGTTTTTCAACATTACAAGTCGGGAACTACGATATCTAATGTGAAAGCGCATGAAACCGTCGTAATCTTGTAGAAAACATTGTAAAGTTGCGAGTAAAACGTTTTCTAACGATAGAAGTGCGAAGGTTAGCTTGAGTTATGTTAGTTTAAGCTATGTAGCGTCGTGAGACCACCAAAAAGGACGTCAACGAGATAGCGTTGTTTTATTGCATGTACGTAACTGCAATAGGTGAAATGTTGTGAAAGTACACAAAACGGCTTGAACAAGCCAGATACTGCGTGTTGTACCGTTACAAGTGCGAAACTGCTATAA
Source organism: Rhipicephalus microplus (assembly GCF_043290135.1). Classification (NCBI taxonomy): domain Eukaryota; kingdom Metazoa; phylum Arthropoda; class Arachnida; order Ixodida; family Ixodidae; genus Rhipicephalus; species Rhipicephalus microplus. The sequence goes on along the minus strand of NC_134700.1, from coordinate 690,479 downwards.
TGTGATATTCTTGTTAAAGCGCATGCAAGCATCGTGAAACCTTAAAGAACGATGTCATTTAGCGAGATACAGCGTTCTGTACTGCAATAAGTTGGTGAAAAACTGTGAGGTTATGCAAATATCGTAATTGTGAACGAAACAGTGTAATAGAGCGTTTTTCCATACAAGTACGAATGTTAGGTTAGGTTAAGATATGAACCGTCGTAAAACCGCATTAAACAATGTCACTTAGTGAGATGCAGTGTTTTTCACCATTACAAGTCGGGAACTGCGATATCTAATGTGAAAGCGCTTGCAAACGTCGTTAGGTTAGGTTAGGTTAGGTTAGGTTAGGTTAGGTTACGTTAGGTTAGGTTTGGTTAGGTTAGGTTAGGTTAGGTTATGTTAGGTTAGGTTGGGTTAGGTTAGGTTAGGTTAGGTTAGGTTAAGATACGAACCGCGCTAAAACCGCATTAAACAATGTCACTTAGTGAGATGCAGTGTTTTTCACCTTTACAAATTGGGAACTGCGATATCTAATGTGAAAGCGCTTGCAAACGTCGTTAGGTTAGGTTAGGTTAGGTTAGGTTAGGTTAGGTTAGGTTACGTTAGGTTAGGTTTGGTTAGGTTAGGTTAGGTTAGGTTATGTTAGGTTAGGTTATGTTAGGTTAGGTTGGGTTAGGTTAGGTTAGGTTACGTTAGGTTAAGGTATGAACCGTTGTAAAACCGTAATAAACAATGTCACTTAGTGAGATGCAGTGTTTTTCACCTTTACAAGTTGGGAACGGCGATATTAATGTGAAAGCGCTTGAAACCGTCGTGATGTTGTAGAAAGCAATGTAAAGTAGCGAGTAAAACGTTTTCTAACGATAGAAGTGCGAAGGTTATGTTAGGTTGAGTTATGTTAGTTTAAGCTAGGTAGCGTCGTGAAACCACCAAAAACGACGTCATCTAACGAGATAGTGTTGTTTTATTGCGAGTACGAAACTGCGATAGGTAAAATGTGAAAGCACACAAAACGGCATGAACAAGCCAAATACTGCGTGTTGTACCGTTACAAGTGCGAAACTGCTATGTTTTGACATTCTCGGTAAAGCGCATGCAAGTATCGTGAAACCTTAAAGAACGATGTCATTTAGCGAGATACAGCGTTCTGTACTGTAATAAGTTGGTGAGAAACTGAGGTCAAGCAAATATCGTAATTGTGAACGAAACAGTGTAATTGAGCGTCTTTAGATACAAGTGCGAATGTTAGGTTAGGTTGACATATCAACCGTCGTAAAACCGCATTAAACAATGTCACTTAGTGAGATGTAGTGTTTTTCAACATTACAAGTCGGGAACTACGATATCTAATGTGAAAGCGCATGAAACCGTCGTAATCTTGTAGAAAACATTGTAAAGTTGCGAGTAAAACGTTTTCTAACGATAGAAGTGCGAAGGTTAGGTTAGGTTAGGTTAGTTTAAGCTAGGTAGCGTCGTGAAACTACCAAAAACGACGTCATCTAACGAGATAGTGCTGTTTTACAGCGAGTATTAAACTGCGATAGGTGAAATGTTGTGAAAGCACACAAAACGGCATGAACAAGCCAAATACTGCGTGTTCTACCGTTACAAGTGCGAAACTGCTATATTGTGATATTCTCGTTAAAGCGCATGCAAGCATCGTGAAACCTTAAAGAACAATGTCATTTAGCGAGATACAACGTTCTGTACTGCAATAAGTTGGTGAAAAACTGTGAGGTTATGCAAATATGGTAATTGTGAACAAAACAGTGTAATAGAGCGGTTTTAGATACAAGTGCGAATGTTAGGTTAGGTTAAGATATGAACCGTCGTAAAACCGCATTAAACAATGTCAATTAGTGAGATGCAGTGTTTTTCACCATTAAAAGTCGGGAACTGCGATATCTAATGTGAAAGCGCTTGCAACCGTCGTTAGGTTAGGTTAGGTTAGGTTAGGTTTTGTTAGGTTAGGTTAGGTTAGGTTAGATTAGGTTAGGTTGGGTTGAGTTGGGTTAGGTTAGGTTAGGTTAGGTTAGGTTGGGTTAGGTTAGGTTAGGTTACGTTAGGTTAGGTTAGGTTACGTTAGGTTAGGTTAGGTTAGGTTACGCTAGGTTAGGTTAGGTTAGGTAAGGATAATTTGGTTAGGTTAGGTAAGGTTAGGTTAGGTTAGGTTAGGTTGGGTTGGGTGTTGTTGGTTTGGGTTGGGTTGGGTTGGGTTAGGTTGGGTTAGGTTAGGTTAGGTTACGTTAGGTTATGTTAGGTTAGGTTAGGTTAGGTTACGTTAGGTTAGGTTAGGTCAGGAAAGGTTAGGTTACGTTAGAATAGGTTAGGTTAGGTTAGGTTACGTTAGGTTAGGTTAAGTTAGGTTAGGTTTGGTTAGGTTAGCTTAGGTTAGGTTAGGTTGGGTTGGGTTGGGTTGGGTTAGGTTAGGTTAGGTTAGGTTAGGTTGGGTTAGGTTAGTTTAGGTTAGGTTAGGTTAGGTTAGGTTGGGTTGGGTTGGGTTAGGTTAGGTTAGGTTAGGTAAGGTTAGGTTAGGTTAGGTTAGGTTACGTTAGGTTAAGGTATGAACCGTCGTAAAACCGCATTAAACAATGTCACTTAGTGAGATGCAGTGTTTTTCACCTTTACAAGTTGGGAACTGTGATATCTAATGTGAAAGCGCTTGAAACCGTCGTATTGTTGTAGAAAGCAATGTAAAGTAGCGAGTAAAACGTTTTCTAACGATAGAAGTGCGAAGGTTATGTTAGGTTGAGTTATGTTAGTTTAAGCTAGGTAGCGTCGTGAAACTACCAAAAACGACGTCATCTAACGAGATAGTGTTGTTTTATTGCGAGTATTAAACTGCGATAGGTGAAATGTTGTGAAAGCACACAAAACGGAATGAACAAGCCAAATACTGCGTGTTCTACCGTTACAAGTGCGAAACTGCTATGTTGTGATATTCTCGTTAAAGCGCATGCAAGCATCGTGAAACCTTAAAAAACAATGTCATTTAGGAAGATACAGCGTTCTGTACTGCAATAAGTTGGTGAAAAACTGTGAGGTTATGCAAATATCGTAATTGTGAACAAAACAGTGTAATAGAGCGTTTTTAGATACAAGTGCGAATGTTAGGTTAGGTTAAGATATGAACCGTCGTAAAACCGCATTAAACAATGTCAATTAGTGAGATGCAGTGTTTTTCACCATTAAAAGTGGGGAACTGCGATATCTAATGTGAAAGCGCTTGCAACCGTCGTTAGGTTAGGTTAGGTTAGGTTAGGTTAGGTTATTTTTGGTTAGGTTAGGTTAGGTTAGGTTAGGTTAGGTTAGATTAGGTTAGGTTGGGTTGAGTTGGGTTAGGTTAGGTTAGGTTAGGTTAGGTTAGTTTGGGTTAGGTTAGGTTAGGTTAAGTTAGGTTACGTTAGGTTAGGTTACGTTAGGTTAGGTTAGGTTAGGTTACGTTAGGTTAGGTTAGGTTAGGTAAGGATAATTTGGTTAGGTTAGGTAAGGTTAGGTTAGGTTAGGTTAGGTTGGGTTGGGTGTTGTTGGGTTGGGTTGGGTTGGGTTAGGTTGGGTTAGGTTAGGTTAGGTTACGTTAGGCTAGGTTAGGTTAGGTTAGGTTACGTTAGGTAATGTTAGGTTAGGTTAGGTTACGTTAGGTTAGGTTAGGTCAGGTAAGGTTAGGTTACGTTAGAATAGGTTAGGTTAGGTTAGGTTACGTTAGGTTAGGTTAAGTTAGGTTAGGTTAGGTTTGGTTAGGTTAGGTTAGGTTAGCTGAGGTTAGGTTAGGTTGGGTTGGGTTGGGTTAGGTTGGGTTAGGTTAGGTTAGGTTAGGTTAGGTTGGGTTAGGTTAGTTTATGTTAGGTTAGGTTAGGTTGGGTCGGGTTGGGTTAGGTTAGGTTAGGTTAGGTAAGGTTAGGTTAGGTTAGGTTAGGTTACGTTAGGTTAAGGTATGAACCATCGTAAAACCGCATTAAACATTGCACATAGTGAGATGCAGTGTTTTTCACCTTTACAAGTTGGGAACTGTGATATCTAATGTGAAAGCGCTTGAAACCGTCGTAATGTTGTAGAAAGCAATGTAAAGTAGCGAGTAAAACGTTTTCTAACGATAGAAGTGCGAAGGTTATGTTAGGTTGAGTTATGTTAGTTTAAGCTAGGTAGCGTCGTGAAACCACCAAAAACGACGTCATCTAACGAGATAGTGTTGTTTATTGCGAGTACGAAACTGCGCTAGGTAAAATGTTGTGAAAGCACACAAAACGGCATGAACAAGCCAAATACTGCGTGTTGTACCGTTACAAGTGCGAAACTGCTATGTTGTGACATTCTCGGTAAAGCGCAAGCAAGTATCGTGAAACCTTAAAGAACGATGTCATTTAGCGAGATACAACGTTCTGTACTGCAATAAGTTGGTGAGAAACTGTGAGGTTATGCAAATATGGTAATTGTGAACAAAACAGTGTAATAGAGCGTTTTTAGATACAAGTGCGAATGTTAGGTTAGGTTAAGATATGAACCGTCGTAAAACCGCATTAAACAATGTCACTTAGTGAGATGCAGTGTTTTTCACCATTACAAGTCGGGAACTGCGATATCTAATGTGAAAGCGCTTGCAAACGTCGTTAGGTTAGGTTAGGTTAGGTTAGGTTAGGTTAGGTTACGTTAGGTTAGGTTTGGTTAGGTTAGGTTAGGTTAGGTTATGTTAGGTTAGGTTGGGTTAGGTTAGGTTAGGTTACGTTAGGTTAAGGTATGAACCGTTGTAAAACCGCAATAAACAATGTCACTTAGTGAGATGCAGTGTTTTTCACCTTTACAAGTTGGGAACTGCGATATCTAATGTGAAAGCGCTTGAAACCGTCGTAATGTTGTATAAAGCAATGTAAAGTAGCGAGTAAAACGTTTTCTAACGATAGAAGTGCGAAGGTTATGTTAGGTTGAGTTATGTTAGTTTAAGCTAGGTAGCGTCGTGAAACCACCAAAAACGACGTCATCTAACGAGATAGTGTTGTTTTATTGCGAGTACGAAACTGCGATAGGTAAAATGTGAAAGCACACAAAACGGCATGAACAAGCCAAATACTGCGTGTTGTACCGTTACAAGTGCGAAACTGCTATGTTTTGACATTCTCGGTAAAGCGCATGCAAGTATCGTGAAACCTTAAAGAACGATGTCATTTAGCGAGATACAGCGTTCTGTACTGTAATAAGTTAGTGAGAAACTGTGAGGTCAAGCAAATATCGTAATTGTGAACGAAACAGTGTAATTGAGCGTCTTAAGATACAAGTGCGAATGTTAGGTTAGGTTGACATATCAACCGTCGTAAAACCGCATTAAACAATGTCACTTAGTGAGATGTAGTGTTTTTCAACATTACAAGTCGGGAACTACGATATCTAATGTGAAAGCGCATGAAACCGTCGTAATCTTGTAGAAAACATTGTAAAGTTGCGAGTAAAACGTTTTCTAACGATAGAAGTGCGAAGGTTAGGTTAGTTTAAGCTAGGTAGCGTCGTGAAACTACCAAAAACGACGTCATCTAACGAGATAGTGTTGTTTTATAGCGAGTATTAAACTGCGATAGGTGAAATGTTGTGAAAGCACACAAAACGGCATGAACAAGCCAAATACTGCGTGTTCTACCGTTACAAGTGCGAAACTGCTATATTGTGATATTCTCGTTAAAGCGCATGCAAGCATCGTGAAACCTTAAAGAACAATGTCATTTAGCGAGATACAACGTTCTGTACTGCAATAAGTTGGTGAAAAACTGTGAGGTTATGGAAATATGGTAATTGTGAACAAAACAGTGTAATAGAGCGGTTTTAGATACAAGTGCGAATGTTAGGTTAGGTTAAGATATGAACCGTCGTAAAACCGCATTAAACAATGTCAATTAGTGAGATGCAGTGTTTTTCACCATTAAAAGTCGGGAACTGCGATATCTAATGTGAAAGCGCTTGGAACCGTCGTTAGGTTAGGTTAGGTTAGGTTAGGTTAGGTTAGGTTTTGTTAGGTTAGGTTAGGTTAGGTTAGGTTAGGTTAGATTAGGTTGGGTTGAGTTGGGTTAGGTTAGGTTAGGTTAGGTTAGGTTGGGTTAGGTTAGGTTAGGTTACGTTAGGTTAGGTTAGGTTACGTTAGGTTAGGTTAGGTTAGGTAAGGATAATTTGGTTAGGTTAGGTTAGGTTGGGTTAGGTTAGGTTAGGTTGGGTTGGGTGTTGTTGGTTTGGGTTGGGTTGGGTTGGGTTAGGTTGGGTTAGGTTAGGTTAGGTTACGTTAGGTTATGTTAGGTTAGGTTAGGTTAGGTTACGTTAGGTTAGGTTAGGTCAGGAAAGGTTAGGTTACGTTAGAATAGGTTAGGTTAGGTTAGGTTACGTTAGGTTAGGTTAAGTTAGGTTAGGTTTGGTTAGGTTAGCTTAGGTTAGGTTAGGTTGGGTTGGGTTGGGTTGGGTTAGGTTAGGTTAGGTTAGGTTAGGTTGGGTTAGGTTAGTTTAGGTTAGGTTAGGTTAGGTTAGGTTGGGTTGGGTTGGGTTAGGTTAGGTTAGGTTAGGTAAGGTTAGGTTAGGTTAGGTTAGGTTACGTTAGGTTAAGGTATGAACCGTCGTAAAACCGCATTAAACAATGTCACTTAGTGAGATGCAGTGTTTTTCACCTTTACAAGTTGGGAACTGTGATATCTAATGTGAAAGCGCTTGAAACCGTCGTATTGTTGTAGAAAGCAATGTAAAGTAGCGAGTAAAACGTTTTCTAACGATAGAAGTGCGAAGGTTATGTTAGGTTGAGTTATGTTAGTTTAAGCTAGGTAGCGTCGTGAAACTACCAAAAACGACGTCATCTAACGAGATAGTGTTGTTTTATTGCGAGTATTAAACTGCGATAGGTGAAATGTTGTGAAAGCACACAAAACGGAATGAACAAGCCAAATACTGCGTGTTCTACCGTTACAAGTGCGAAACTGCTATGTTGTGATATTCTCGTTAAAGCGCATGCAAGCATCGTGAAACCTTAAAAAACAATGTCATTTAGGAAGATACAGCGTTCTGTACTGCAATAAGTTGGTGAAAAACTGTGAGGTTATGCAAATATCGTAATTGTGAACAAAACAGTGTAATAGAGCGTTTTTAGATACAAGTGCGAATGTTAGGTTAGGTTAAGATATGAACCGTCGTAAAACCGCATTAAACAATGTCAATTAGTGAGATGCAGTGTTTTTCACCATTAAAAGTGGGGAACTGCGATATCTAATGTGAAAGCGCTTGCAACCGTCGTTAGGTTAGGTTAGGTTAGGTTAGGTTAGGTTATTTTTGGTTAGGTTAGGTTAGGTTAGGTTAGGTTAGGTTAGATTAGGTTAGGTTGGGTTGAGTTGGGTTAGGTTAGGTTAGGTTAGGTTAGGTTAGTTTGGGTTAGGTTAGGTTAGGTTAAGTTAGGTTACGTTAGGTTAGGTTACGTTAGGTTAGGTTAGGTTAGGTTACGTTAGGTTAGGTTAGGTTAGGTAAGGATAATTTGGTTAGGTTAGGTAAGGTTAGGTTAGGTTAGGTTAGGTTGGGTTGGGTGTTGTTGGGTTGGGTTGGGTTGGGTTAGGTTGGGTTAGGTTAGGTTAGGTTACGTTAGGCTAGGTTAGGTTAGGTTAGGTTACGTTAGGTAATGTTAGGTTAGGTTAGGTTACGTTAGGTTAGGTTAGGTCAGGTAAGGTTAGGTTACGTTAGAATAGGTTAGGTTAGGTTAGGTTACGTTAGGTTAGGTTAAGTTAGGTTAGGTTAGGTTTGGTTAGGTTAGGTTAGGTTAGCTGAGGTTAGGTTAGGTTGGGTTGGGTTGGGTTAGGTTGGGTTAGGTTAGGTTAGGTTAGGTTAGGTTGGGTTAGGTTAGTTTATGTTAGGTTAGGTTAGGTTGGGTCGGGTTGGGTTAGGTTAGGTTAGGTTAGGTAAGGTTAGGTTAGGTTAGGTTAGGTTACGTTAGGTTAAGGTATGAACCATCGTAAAACCGCATTAAACATTGCACATAGTGAGATGCAGTGTTTTTCACCTTTACAAGTTGGGAACTGTGATATCTAATGTGAAAGCGCTTGAAACCGTCGTAATGTTGTAGAAAGCAATGTAAAGTAGCGAGTAAAACGTTTTCTAACGATAGAAGTGCGAAGGTTATGTTAGGTTGAGTTATGTTAGTTTAAGCTAGGTAGCGTCGTGAAACCACCAAAAACGACGTCATCTAACGAGATAGTGTTGTTTATTGCGAGTACGAAACTGCGCTAGGTAAAATGTTGTGAAAGCACACAAAACGGCATGAACAAGCCAAATACTGCGTGTTGTACCGTTACAAGTGCGAAACTGCTATGTTGTGACATTCTCGGTAAAGCGCAAGCAAGTATCGTGAAACCTTAAAGAACGATGTCATTTAGCGAGATACAACGTTCTGTACTGCAATAAGTTGGTGAGAAACTGTGAGGTTATGCAAATATGGTAATTGTGAACAAAACAGTGTAATAGAGCGTTTTTAGATACAAGTGCGAATGTTAGGTTAGGTTAAGATATGAACCGTCGTAAAACCGCATTAAACAATGTCACTTAGTGAGATGCAGTGTTTTTCACCATTACAAGTCGGGAACTGCGATATCTAATGTGAAAGCGCTTGCAAACGTCGTTAGGTTAGGTTAGGTTAGGTTAGGTTAGGTTAGGTTACGTTAGGTTAGGTTTGGTTAGGTTAGGTTAGGTTAGGTTATGTTAGGTTAGGTTGGGTTAGGTTAGGTTAGGTTACGTTAGGTTAAGGTATGAACCGTTGTAAAACCGCAATAAACAATGTCACTTAGTGAGATGCAGTGTTTTTCACCTTTACAAGTTGGGAACTGCGATATCTAATGTGAAAGCGCTTGAAACCGTCGTAATGTTGTATAAAGCAATGTAAAGTAGCGAGTAAAACGTTTTCTAACGATAGAAGTGCGAAGGTTATGTTAGGTTGAGTTATGTTAGTTTAAGCTAGGTAGCGTCGTGAAACCACCAAAAACGACGTCATCTAACGAGATAGTGTTGTTTTATTGCGAGTACGAAACTGCGATAGGTAAAATGTGAAAGCACACAAAACGGCATGAACAAGCCAAATACTGCGTGTTGTACCGTTACAAGTGCGAAACTGCTATGTTTTGACATTCTCGGTAAAGCGCATGCAAGTATCGTGAAACCTTAAAGAACGATGTCATTTAGCGAGATACAGCGTTCTGTACTGTAATAAGTTAGTGAGAAACTGTGAGGTCAAGCAAATATCGTAATTGTGAACGAAACAGTGTAATTGAGCGTCTTAAGATACAAGTGCGAATGTTAGGTTAGGTTGACATATCAACCGTCGTAAAACCGCATTAAACAATGTCACTTAGTGAGATGTAGTGTTTTTCAACATTACAAGTCGGGAACTACGATATCTAATGTGAAAGCGCATGAAACCGTCGTAATCTTGTAGAAAACATTGTAAAGTTGCGAGTAAAACGTTTTCTAACGATAGAAGTGCGAAGGTTAGGTTAGTTTAAGCTAGGTAGCGTCGTGAAACTACCAAAAACGACGTCATCTAACGAGATAGTGTTGTTTTATAGCGAGTATTAAACTGCGATAGGTGAAATGTTGTGAAAGCACACAAAACGGCATGAACAAGCCAAATACTGCGTGTTCTACCGTTACAAGTGCGAAACTGCTATATTGTGATATTCTCGTTAAAGCGCATGCAAGCATCGTGAAACCTTAAAGAACAATGTCATTTAGCGAGATACAACGTTCTGTACTGCAATAAGTTGGTGAAAAACTGTGAGGTTATGGAAATATGGTAATTGTGAACAAAACAGTGTAATAGAGCGGTTTTAGATACAAGTGCGAATGTTAGGTTAGGTTAAGATATGAACCGTCGTAAAACCGCATTAAACAATGTCAATTAGTGAGATGCAGTGTTTTTCACCATTAAAAGTCGGGAACTGCGATATCTAATGTGAAAGCGCTTGGAACCGTCGTTAGGTTAGGTTAGGTTAGGTTAGGTTAGGTTAGGTTTTGTTAGGTTAGGTTAGGTTAGGTTAGGTTAGGTTAGATTAGGTTGGGTTGAGTTGGGTTAGGTTAGGTTAGGTTAGGTTAGGTTGGGTTAGGTTAGGTTAGGTTACGTTAGGTTAGGTTAGGTTACGTTAGGTTAGGTTAGGTTAGGTAAGGATAATTTGGTTAGGTTAGGTTAGGTTGGGTTGGGTGTTGTTGGTTTGGGTTGGGTTGGGTTGGGTTAGGTTGGGTTAGGTTAGGTTAGGTTACGTTAGGTTAGGTTAGGTTAGGTTAGGTTACGTTAGGTTATGTTAGGTTAGGTTAGGTTAGGTTACGTTAGGTTAGGTTAGGTCAGGAAAGGTTAGGTTACGTTAGAATAGGTTAGGTTAGGTTAGGTTACGTTAGGTTAGGTCAAGTTAGGTTAGGTTTGGTTAAGTTAGCTTAGGTTAGGTTAGGTTGGGTTGGGTTGGGTTGGGTTAGGTTAGGCTAGGTTAGGTTAGGTTGGGTTAGGTTAGTTTAGGTTAGGTTAGATTAGGTTAGGTTGGGTTGGGTCGGGTTAGGTTAGGTTAGGTTAGGTTAGGTTAGGTAAGGTTAGGTTAGGTTAGGTTAGGTTACGTTAGGTTAAGGTATGAACAGTCGTAAAACCGCATTAAACAATGTCACTTAGTGAGATGCAGTGTTTTTCACCTTTACAAGTTGGGAACTGTGATATCTAATGTGAAAGCGCTTGAAACCGTCGTATTGTTGTAGAAAGCAATGTAAAGTAGCGAGTAAAACGTTTTCTAACGATAGAAGTGCGAAGGTTATGTTAGGTTGAGTTATGTTAGTTTAAGCTAGGTAGCGTCGTGAAACTACCAAAATCAACGTCATCTAACGAGATAGTGTTGTTTTATTGCGAGTACGAAACTGTGATAGGTGAAATGTTGTGAAAGCACACAAAACGGCATGAACAAGCCAAATACTGCGTGTTGTACCGTTACAAGTGCGAAACTGCTATGTTGTGATATTCTCGTTAAAGCGCATGCAAGCATCGTGAAACCTTAAAGAACGATGTCATTTATCGAGATACAGCGTTCTGTACTGCAATAAGTTGGTGAAAAACTGTGAGGTTATGCAAATATCCTAATTGTGAACGAAACAGTGTAATAGAGCGTTTTTTAATACAAGTGCGAATGTTAGGTTAGGTTAAGATATGAACCGTCGTAAAACCGCATTAAACAATGTCACTTGATGAGATGCAGTGTTTTTCACCATTACAAGTCGGGAACTGCGATATCTAATGTGAAAGCGCTTGCAAACGTCGTTAGGTTAGGTTAGGTTAGGTTAGGTTACGTTAGGTTAGGTTAGATTAGGTTTGGTTAGGTTAGGTTAGGTTAGGTTAGGTTAGGTTAGGGATGTTAGGTAAGGTTTGGTTAGGTTAGGTTAGGTTGGGTTAGGTAAGGTTAGGTTAGGTTAAGATATGAACCGCGCTAAAACCGCATTAAACAATGTCACTTAGTGAGATGCTGTGTTTTTCACCATTACAAGTCGGGAACCTCGATATCTAATGTGAAAGCGCTTGCAAACGTCGTTAGGTTAGGTTAGGTTAGGTTAGGTTAGGTTAGGTTACGTTAGGTTAGGTTTGGTTAGGTTAGGTTAGGTTAGGTTATGTTAGGTTAGGTTGGGTTAGGTTAGGTTAGGTTAGGTTAGGTTAAGATATAAACCGCGCTAAAACCGCATTAAACAATGTCACTTGGTGAGATGCAGTGTTTTTCACCTTTACAAGTTGGGAACTGCGATATCTAATGTGAAAGCGCTTGAAACCGTCGTAATGTTGTAGAAAGCAATGTAAAGTAGCGAGTAAAACGTTTTCTAACGATAGAAGTGCGAAGGTTATGTTAGGTTGAGTTATGTTAGTTTAAGCTAGGTAGCGTCGTGAAACCACCAAAAACGACGTCATCTAACGAGATAGTGTTGTTTATTGCGAGTACGAAACTGCGCTAGGTAAAATGTTGTGAAAGCACACAAAACGGCATGAACAAGCCAAATACTGCGTGTTGTACCGTTACAAGTGCGAAACTGCTATGTTGTGACATTCTCGGTAAAGCGCATGCAAGTATCGTGAAACCTTAAAGAACGATGTCATTTAGCGAGATACAGCGTTCTGTACTGTAATAAGTTGGTGAGAAACTGTGAGGTCAAGCAAATATCGTAATTGTGAACGAAACAGTGTAATTGAGCGTCTTTAGATAGAAGTGCGATTGTTAGGTTAGGGTGACATATCAACCATCGTAAAACCGCATTGAACAATGTCACTTAGTGAGATGTAGTGTTTTTCAACATTACTAGTCGGGAACTACGATATCTAATGTGAAAGCGCATGAAACCGTCGTAATCTTGTAGAAAACATTGTAAAGTTGCGAGTAAAACGTTTTCTAACGATAGAAGTGCGAAGGTTAGGTTAGGTTAGGTTAGTTTAGGCTAGGTAGCGTCGTGAAACTACCAAAAACGACGTCATCTAAAGAGATAGTGTTGTTTTATAGCGAGTATTAAACTGCGATAGGTGAAATGTTGTGAAAGCACACAAAACGGCATGAACAAGCCAAATACTGCGTGTTCTACCGTTACAAGTGCGAAACTGCTATATTGTGATATTCTCGTTAAAGCGCATGCAAGCATCGTGAAACCTTAAAGAACAATGTCATTTAGCGAGATACAGCGTTCTGTACTGTAATAAGTTGGTGAGAAACTGTGAGGTCAAGCAAATATCGTAATTGTGAACGAAACAGTGTAATTGAGCGTCTTTAGATAGAAGTGCGAATGTTAGGTTGACATATCAACCATCGTAAAACCGCATTAAACAATGTCACTTAGTGAGATGTAGTGTTTTTCAACATTACAAGTCGGGAACTACGATATCTAATGTGAAAGCGCATGAAACCGTCGTAATCTTGTAGAAAACATTGTAAAGTTGCGAGTAAAACGTTTTCTAACGATAGAAGTGCGAAGGTTAGGTTAGGTTAGGTTAGTTTAGGCTAGGTAGCGTCGTGAAACTACCAAAAACGACGTCATCTAAAGAGATAGTGTTGTTTTATAGCGAGTATTAAACTGCGATAGGTGAAATGTTGTGAAATAACACAAAACGGCATGAACAAGCCAAATACTGCGTGTTCTACCGTTAAAAGTGCGAAACTGCTATATTGTGATATTCTCGTTAAAGCGCATGCAAGCATCGTGAAACCTTAAAGAACAATGTCATTTAGCGAGATACAGCGTTCTGTACTGCAATAAGTTGGTGAAAAACTGTGAGGTTATGCAAATATCGTAATTGTGAACGAAACAGTGTAATAGAGCGTTTTTCAATACAAGTACGAATGTTAGGTTAGGTTAAGATATGAACCGTCGTAAAACCGCATTAAACAATGTCACTTGGTGAGATGCAGTGTTTTTCACCATTACAAGTCGGGAACTGCGATATCTAATGTGAAAGCGCTTGCAAACGTCGTTAGGTTAGGTTAGGTTAGGTTAGGTTAGGTTAGGTTAGGTTAGGTTACGTTAGGTTAGGTTTGGTTAGGTTAGGTTAGGTTAGGTTAGGTTAGGTTGGGTTAGGTTAGGTTAGGTTACGTTAGGTTAAGGTATGAACCGTCGTAAAACCGCATTAAACAATGTCACTTAGTGAGATGCAGTGTTTTTCACCTTTACAAGTTGGGAACTGCGATATCTAATGTGAAAGCGCTTGAAACCGTCGTAATGTTGTAGAAAGCAATGTAAAGTAGCGAGTAAAACGTTTTCTAACGATAGAAGTGCGAAGGTTATGTTAGGTTGAGTTATGTTAGTTTAAGCTAGGTAGCGTCGTGAAACCACCAAAAACGACGTCATCTAACGAGATAGTGTTGTTTTATTGCGAGTACGAAACTGCGATAGGTAAAATGTGAAAGCACACAAAACGGCATGAACAAGCCAAATACTGCGTGTTGTACCGTTACAAGTGCGAAACTGCTATGTTTTGACATTCTCGGTAAAGCGCATGCAAGTATCGTGAAACCTTAAAGAACGATGTCATTAAGCGAGATACAGCGTTCTGTACTGTGATAAGTTGGTGAGAAACTGTGAGGTCAAGCAAATATCGTAATTGTGAACGAAACAGTGTAATTGAGCGTCTTTAGATACAAGTGCGAATGTTAGGTTAGGTTGACATATCAACCGTCGTAAAACCGCATTAAACAATGTCACTTAGTGAGATGTAGTGTTTTTCAACATTACAAGTCGGGAACTACGATATCTAATGTGAAAGCGCATGAAACCGTCGTAATCTTGTAGAAAACATTGTAAAGTTGCGAGTAAAACGTTTTCTAACGATAGAAGTGCGGTTAGGTTAGGTTAGGTTAGTTTAAGCTAGGTAGCGTCGTGAAACTACCAAAAACGACGTCATCTAACGAGATAGTGTTGTTTTATAGCGAGTATTAAACTGCGATAGGTGAAATGTTGTGAAAGCACACAAAACGGCATGAACAAGCCAAATACTGCGTGTTCTACCGTTACAAGTGCGAAACTGCTATATTGTGATATTCTCGTTAAAGCGCATGCAAGCATCGTGAAACCTTAAAGAACAATGTCATTTAGCGAGATACAACGTTCTGTACTGCAATAAGTTGGTGAAAAACTGTGAGGTTATGCAAATATGGTAATTGTGAACAAAACAGTGTAATAGAGCGGTTTTAGATACAAGTGCGAATGTTACGTTAGGTTAAGATATGAACCGTCGTAAAACCGCATTAAACAATGTCAATTAGTGAGATGCAGTGTTTTTCACCATTAAAAGTCGGGAACTGCGATATCTAATGTGAAAGCGCTTGCAACCGTCGTTAGGTTAGGTTAGGTTAGGTTAGGTTAGGTTTTGTTAGGTTAGGTTAGGTTAGGTTAGATTAGGTTAGGTTAAGTTAGGTTAGGTTAGGTTGGGTTAGGTTAGGTTAGGTTAGGTTAGGTTAGGTTACGTTAGGTTAGGTTAGGTTACGTTAGGTTAGGTTAGGTTAGGTTACGTTAGGTTAGGTTAGGTTAGGTAAGGATAATTTGGTTAGGTTAGGTAAGGTTAGGTTAGGTTAGGTTAGGTTGGGTTGGGTGTTGTTGGTTTGGGTTGGGTTGGGTTGGGTTAGGTTGGGTTAGGTTAGGTTAGGTTAGGTTACGTTAGGTTAGGTTAGGTTAGGTTAGGTTACGTTATGTTATGTTAGGTTAGGTTAGGTTAGGTTACGTTAGGTTAGGTTAGGTCAGGAAAGGTTAGGTTACGTTAGAATAGGTTAGGTTAGGTTAGGTTACGTTAGGTTAGGTTAAGTTAGGTTAGGTTTGGTTAGGTTAGCTTAGGTTAGGTTAAGTTGGGTTGGGTTGGGTTGGGTTAGGTTAGCTTAGGTTAGGTTAGGTTGGGTTAGGTTAGTTTAGGTTAGGTTAGGTTAGGTTAGGTTGGGTTGGGTTGGGTTAGGTTAGGTTAGGTTAGGTAAGGTTAGGTTAGGTTAGGTTAGGTTACGTTAGGTTAAGGTATGAACCGTCGTAAAACCGCATTAAACAATGTCACTTAGTGAGATGCAGTGTTTTTCACCTTTACAAGTTGGGAACTGTGATATCTAATGTGAAAGCGCTTGAAACCGTCGTATTGTTGTAGAAAGCAATGTAAAGTAGCGAGTAAAACGTTTTCTAACGATAGAAGTGCGAAGGTTATGTTAGGTTGAGTTATGTTAGTTTAAGCTAGGTAGCGTCGTGAAATTACCAAAAACAACGTCATCTAACGAGATAGTGTTGTTTTATTGCGAGTACGAAACTGCGATAGGTGAAATGTTGTGAAAGCACACAAAACGGCATGAACAAGCCAAATACTGCGTGTTGTACCGTTACAAGTGCGAAACTGCTATGTTGTGATATTCTCGTTAAAGCGCATGCAAGCATCGTGAAACCTTAAAGAACGATGCCATTTAGCGAGATACAGCGTTCTGTACTGCAATAAGTTGGTGAAAAACTGTGAGGTTATGCAAATATCCTAATTGTGAACGAAACAGTGTAATAGAGCGTTTTTTAATACAAGTGCGAATGTTAGGTTAGGTTAAGATATGAACCCTCGTAAAACCGCATTAAACAATGTCACTTAGTGAGATGCAGTGTTTTTCACCATTACAAGTCGGGAACTGCGATATCTAATGTGAAAGCGCTTGCAAACGTCCTTAGGTTAGGTTAGGTTAGGTTAGGTTAGGTTAGGTTAGGTTAGGTTACGTTAGGTTAGGTTAGGTTAGGTTTGGTTACGTTAGGTTAGGTTAGGGATGTTAGGTAAGGTTTGGTTAGGTTAGGTTAGGTTAGGTTGGGTTAGGTAAGGTTAGGTTAGGTTAAGATATGAACCGCGCTAAAACCGCATTAAACAATGTCACTTAGTGAGATGCTGTTTTTCACCATTACAAGTCGGGAACTGCGATATCTAATGCGAAAGCGCTTGCAAACGTCGTTAGGTTAGGTTAGGTTAGGTTAGGTTAGGTTAGGTTAGGTTAGGTTAGGTTATGTTAGGTTAGGTTGGGTTAGGTTAGGTTAGGTTAGGTTAAGATATGAACCGCGCTAAAACCACATTAAACAATGTCACTTAGTGAGATGCAGTGTTTTTCACCTTTACAAGTTGGGAACTGCGATATCTAATGTGAAAGCGCATGAAACCGTCGTAATCTTGTAGAAAACATTGTAAAGTGGTGAGTAAAACGTTTTATAACGATAGAAGTGCGAAGGTTAGGTTAGGTTAGGTTAGTTTAAGCTAGGTAGCGTCGTGAAACTACCAAAAACGACGTCATCTAACGAGATAGTGTTGTTTTATAGCGAGAATTAAACTGCGATAGGTGAAATGTTGTGAAAGCACACAAAACGGCATGAACAAGCCAAATACTGCGTGTTCTACCGTTACAAGTGCGAAACTGCTATATTGTGATATTCTCGTTAAAGCGCATGCAAGCATCGTGAAACCTTAAAGAACAATGTCATTTAGCGAGATACAACGTTCTGTACTGCAATGAGTTGGTCAAAAACTGTGAGGTTATGCAAATATTGTAATTGTGAACAAAACAGTGTAATAGAGCGTTTTTAGATACAAGTGCGAATGTTAGGTTAGGTTAAGATATGAACCGTCGTAAAACCGCATTAAACATTGTCACTTAGTGAGATGTAGTGTTTTTCAACATTACAAGTCGGGAACTACGATATCTAATGTGAAAGCGCATGAAACCGTCGTAATCTTGTAGAAAACATTGTAAAGTGGTGAGTAAAACGTTTTCTAACGATAGAAGTGCGAAGGTTAGGTTATGTTAGGTTTATTTAAGCTAGGTAGCGTCGTGAAACTACCAAAAACGACGTCATCTAACGAGATAGTGTTGTTTTATAGCGAGTATTAAACTGCGATAGGTGAAATGTTGTGAAAGCACACAAAACGGCATGAACAAGCCAAATACTGCGTGTTCTACCGTTACAAGTGCGAAACTGCTATATTGTGATATTCTCGTTAAAGCGCATGCAAGCATCGTGAAACCTTAAAGAACAATGTCATTTAGCGAGATACAACGTTCTGTACTGCAATAAGTTGGTGAGAAACTGTGAGGTTATGCAAATATGGTAATTGTGAACAAAACAGTGTAATAGAGCGTTTTTAGATACAAGTGCGAATGTTAGGTTAGGTTAAGATATGAACCGTCGTAAAACCGCATTAAACAAATGTCAATTAGTGAGATGCAGTGTTTTTCACCATTAAAAGTCGGGAACTGCGATATCTAATGTGAAAGCGCTTGCAAACGTCGTTAGGTTAGGTTAGGTTACGTTAGGTTAGGTTTGGTTAGGTTAGGTTAGGTTAGGTTATGTTAGGTTAGGTTGGGTTAGGTTAGGTTAGGTTACGTTAGGTTAAGGTATGAACCGTCGTAAAACCGCATTAAACAATGTCACTTAGTGAGATGCAGTGTTTTTCACCTTTACAAGTTGGGAACTGCGATATCTACAGTGAAAGCACTTGAAACCGTCGTAATGTTGTAGAAAGCAATGTAAAGTAGCGAGTAAAACGTTTTCTAACGATAGAAGTGCGAAGGTTATGTTAGGTTGAGTTATGTTAGTTTAAGCTAGGTAGCGTCGTGAAACCACCAAAAACGACGTCATCTAACGAGATAGTGTTGTTTTATTGCGAGTACGAAACTGCGATAGGTAAAATGTTGTGAAAGCACACAAAACGGCTTGAACAAGCCAAAGACTGCGTGTTGTACCGTTACAAGTGCGAAACTGCTATGTTGTGACATTCTCGGTAAAGCGCATGCAAGTATCGTGAAACCTTAAAGAACGATGTCATTTAGCGAGATACAGCGTTCTGTACTGTAATAAGTTGGTGAGAAACTGTGAGGTCAAGCAAATATCGTAATTGTGAACGAAACAGTGTAATTGAGCGTCTTTAGATACAAGTGCGAATGTTAGGTTAGGTTGACATATCAACCGTCGTAAAACCGCATTAAACAATCTCACTTAGTGAGATGTAGTGTTTTTCAAAATTACAAGTCGGGAACTACGATATCTAATGTGAAAGCGCATGAAACCGTCGTAATCTTGTAGAAAACATTGTAAAGTTGCGAATAAAACGTTTTCTAACGATAGAAGTGCGAAGGTTAGGTTAGGTTAGGTTAGGTTAAGCTAGGTAGCGTCGTGAAACTACCAAAAACGACGTCATCTAACGAGATAGTGTTGTTTTATTGCGAGTAATAAACTGCGATAGGTGAAATGTTGTGAAAGCACACAAAACGGAATGAACAAGCCAAATACTGCGTGTTCTACCGTTACAAGTGCGAAACTGCTATATTGTGATATTCTCGTTAAAGCGCATGCAAGCATCGTGAAACCTTAAAAAACAATTTCATTTAGGAAGATACAGCGTTCTGTACTGCAATAAGTTGGTGAAAAACTGTGAGGTTATGCAAATATCGTAATTGTGAACAAAACAGTGTAATAGAGCGTTTTTAGATACAAGTGCGAATGTTAGGTTAGGTTAAGATATGAACCGTCGTAAAACCGCATTAAACAATGTCAATTAGTGAGATGCAGTGTTTTTCACCATTAAAAGTGGGGAACTGCGATATCTAATGTGAAAGCGCTTGCAACCGTCGTTAGGTTAGGTTAGGTTAGGTTAGGTTTGGTTAGGTTAGGTTAGGTTAGGTTAGGTTAGGTTAGGTTAGATTAGGTTAGGTTGGGTTGAGTTGGGTTAGGTTAGGTTAGGTTAGGTTAGGTTGGGTTAGGTTAGGTTAGGTTACGTTAGGTTAGGTTAGGTTACGTTAGGTTAGGTTAGGTTAGGTAAGGATAATTTGGTTAGGTTAGGTTAGGTTGGGTTGGGTGTTGTTGGTTTGGGTTGGGTTGGGTTGGGTTAGGTTGGGTTAGGTTAGGTTAGGTTACGTTAGGTTAGGTTAGGTTAGGTTAGGTTACGTTAGGTTATGTTAGGTTAGGTTAGGTTAGGTTACGTTAGGTTAGGTTAGGTCAGGAAAGGTTAGGTTACGTTAGAATAGGTTAGGTTAGGTTAGGTTACGTTAGGTTAGGTCAAGTTAGGTTAGGTTTGGTTAAGTTAGCTTAGGTTAGGTTAGGTTGGGTTGGGTTGGGTTGGGTTAGGTTAGGCTAGGTTAGGTTAGGTTGGGTTAGGTTAGTTTAGGTTAGGTTAGATTAGGTTAGGTTGGGTTGGGTCGGGTTAGGTTAGGTTAGGTTAGGTTAGGTTAGGTAAGGTTAGGTTAGGTTAGGTTAGGTTACGTTAGGTTAAGGTATGAACAGTCGTAAAACCGCATTAAACAATGTCACTTAGTGAGATGCAGTGTTTTTCACCTTTACAAGTTGGGAACTGTGATATCTAATGTGAAAGCGCTTGAAACCGTCGTATTGTTGTAGAAAGCAATGTAAAGTAGCGAGTAAAACGTTTTCTAACGATAGAAGTGCGAAGGTTATGTTAGGTTGAGTTATGTTAGTTTAAGCTAGGTAGCGTCGTGAAACTACCAAAATCAACGTCATCTAACGAGATAGTGTTGTTTTATTGCGAGTACGAAACTGTGATAGGTGAAATGTTGTGAAAGCACACAAAACGGCATGAACAAGCCAAATACTGCGTGTTGTACCGTTACAAGTGCGAAACTGCTATGTTGTGATATTCTCGTTAAAGCGCATGCAAGCATCGTGAAACCTTAAAGAACGATGTCATTTATCGAGATACAGCGTTCTGTACTGCAATAAGTTGGTGAAAAACTGTGAGGTTATGCAAATATCCTAATTGTGAACGAAACAGTGTAATAGAGCGTTTTTTAATACAAGTGCGAATGTTAGGTTAGGTTAAGATATGAACCGTCGTAAAACCGCATTAAACAATGTCACTTGATGAGATGCAGTGTTTTTCACCATTACAAGTCGGGAACTGCGATATCTAATGTGAAAGCGCTTGCAAACGTCGTTAGGTTAGGTTAGGTTAGGTTAGGTTACGTTAGGTTAGGTTAGATTAGGTTTGGTTAGGTTAGGTTAGGTTAGGTTAGGTTAGGTTAGGGATGTTAGGTAAGGTTTGGTTAGGTTAGGTTAGGTTGGGTTAGGTAAGGTTAGGTTAGGTTAAGATATGAACCGCGCTAAAACCGCATTAAACAATGTCACTTAGTGAGATGCTGTGTTTTTCACCATTACAAGTCGGGAACCTCGATATCTAATGTGAAAGCGCTTGCAAACGTCGTTAGGTTAGGTTAGGTTAGGTTAGGTTAGGTTAGGTTACGTTAGGTTAGGTTTGGTTAGGTTAGGTTAGGTTAGGTTATGTTAGGTTAGGTTGGGTTAGGTTAGGTTAGGTTAGGTTAGGTTAAGATATAAACCGCGCTAAAACCGCATTAAACAATGTCACTTGGTGAGATGCAGTGTTTTTCACCTTTACAAGTTGGGAACTGCGATATCTAATGTGAAAGCGCTTGAAACCGTCGTAATGTTGTAGAAAGCAATGTAAAGTAGCGAGTAAAACGTTTTCTAACGATAGAAGTGCGAAGGTTATGTTAGGTTGAGTTATGTTAGTTTAAGCTAGGTAGCGTCGTGAAACCACCAAAAACGACGTCATCTAACGAGATAGTGTTGTTTATTGCGAGTACGAAACTGCGCTAGGTAAAATGTTGTGAAAGCACACAAAACGGCATGAACAAGCCAAATACTGCGTGTTGTACCGTTACAAGTGCGAAACTGCTATGTTGTGACATTCTCGGTAAAGCGCATGCAAGTATCGTGAAACCTTAAAGAACGATGTCATTTAGCGAGATACAGCGTTCTGTACTGTAATAAGTTGGTGAGAAACTGTGAGGTCAAGCAAATATCGTAATTGTGAACGAAACAGTGTAATTGAGCGTCTTTAGATAGAAGTGCGATTGTTAGGTTAGGGTGACATATCAACCATCGTAAAACCGCATTGAACAATGTCACTTAGTGAGATGTAGTGTTTTTCAACATTACTAGTCGGGAACTACGATATCTAATGTGAAAGCGCATGAAACCGTCGTAATCTTGTAGAAAACATTGTAAAGTTGCGAGTAAAACGTTTTCTAACGATAGAAGTGCGAAGGTTAGGTTAGGTTAGGTTAGTTTAGGCTAGGTAGCGTCGTGAAACTACCAAAAACGACGTCATCTAAAGAGATAGTGTTGTTTTATAGCGAGTATTAAACTGCGATAGGTGAAATGTTGTGAAAGCACACAAAACGGCATGAACAAGCCAAATACTGCGTGTTCTACCGTTACAAGTGCGAAACTGCTATATTGTGATATTCTCGTTAAAGCGCATGCAAGCATCGTGAAACCTTAAAAAACAATGTCATTTAGCGAGATACAGCGTTCTGTACTGTAATAAGTTGGTGAGAAACTGTGAGGTCAAGCAAATATCGTAATTGTGAACGAAACAGTGTAATTGAGCGTCTTTAGATAGAAGTGCGAATGTTAGGTTGACATATCAACCATCGTAAAACCGCATTAAACAATGTCACTTAGTGAGATGTAGTGTTTTTCAACATTACAAGTCGGGAACTACGATATCTAATGTGAAAGCGCATGAAACCGTCGTAATCTTGTAGAAAACATTGTAAAGTTGCGAGTAAAACGTTTTCTAACGATAGAAGTGCGAAGGTTAGGTTAGGTTAGGTTAGTTTAGGCTAGGTAGCGTCGTGAAACTACCAAAAACGACGTCATCTAAAGAGATAGTGTTGTTTTATAGCGAGTATTAAACTGCGATAGGTGAAATGTTGTGAAATAACACAAAACGGCATGAACAAGCCAAATACTGCGTGTTCTACCGTTAAAAGTGCGAAACTGCTATATTGTGATATTCTCGTTAAAGCGCATGCAAGCATCGTGAAACCTTAAAGAACAATGTCATTTAGCGAGATACAGCGTTCTGTACTGCAATAAGTTGGTGAAAAACTGTGAGGTTATGCAAATATCGTAATTGTGAACGAAACAGTGTAATAGAGCGTTTTTCAATACAAGTACGAATGTTAGGTTAGGTTAAGATATGAACCGTCGTAAAACCGCATTAAACAATGTCACTTGGTGAGATGCAGTGTTTTTCACCATTACAAGTCGGGAACTGCGATATCTAATGTGAAAGCGCTTGCAAACGTCGTTAGGTTAGGTTAGGTTAGGTTAGGTTAGGTTAGGTTAGGTTAGGTTACGTTAGGTTAGGTTTGGTTAGGTTAGGTTAGGTTAGGTTAGGTTAGGTTGGGTTAGGTTAGGTTAGGTTACGTTAGGTTAAGGTATGAACCGTCGTAAAACCGCATTAAACAATGTCACTTAGTGAGATGCAGTGTTTTTCACCTTTACAAGTTGGGAACTGCGATATCTAATGTGAAAGCGCTTGAAACCGTCGTAATGTTGTAGAAAGCAATGTAAAGTAGCGAGTAAAACGTTTTCTAACGATAGAAGTGCGAAGGTTATGTTAGGTTGAGTTATGTTAGTTTAAGCTAGGTAGCGTCGTGAAACCACCAAAAACGACGTCATCTAACGAGATAGTGTTGTTTTATTGCGAGTACGAAACTGCGATAGGTAAAATGTGAAAGCACACAAAACGGCATGAACAAGCCAAATACTGCGTGTTGTACCGTTACAAGTGCGAAACTGCTATGTTTTGACATTCTCGGTAAAGCGCATGCAAGTATCGTGAAACCTTAAAGAACGATGTCATTAAGCGAGATACAGCGTTCTGTACTGTGATAAGTTGGTGAGAAACTGTGAGGTCAAGCAAATATCGTAATTGTGAACGAAACAGTGTAATTGAGCGTCTTTAGATACAAGTGCGAATGTTAGGTTAGGTTGACATATCAACCGTCGTAAAACCGCATTAAACAATGTCACTTAGTGAGATGTAGTGTTTTTCAACATTACAAGTCGGGAACTACGATATCTAATGTGAAAGCGCATGAAACCGTCGTAATCTTGTAGAAAACATTGTAAAGTTGCGAGTAAAACGTTTTCTAACGATAGAAGTGCGGTTAGGTTAGGTTAGGTTAGTTTAAGCTAGGTAGCGTCGTGAAACTACCAAAAACGACGTCATCTAACGAGATAGTGTTGTTTTATAGCGAGTATTAAACTGCGATAGGTGAAATGTTGTGAAAGCACACAAAACGGCATGAACAAGCCAAATACTGCGTGTTCTACCGTTACAAGTGCGAAACTGCTATATTGTGATATTCTCGTTAAAGCGCATGCAAGCATCGTGAAACCTTAAAGAACAATGTCATTTAGCGAGATACAACGTTCTGTACTGCAATAAGTTGGTGAAAAACTGTGAGGTTATGCAAATATGGTAATTGTGAACAAAACAGTGTAATAGAGCGGTTTTAGATACAAGTGCGAATGTTACGTTAGGTTAAGATATGAACCGTCGTAAAACCGCATTAAACAATGTCAATTAGTGAGATGCAGTGTTTTTCACCATTAAAAGTCGGGAACTGCGATATCTAATGTGAAAGCGCTTGCAACCGTCGTTAGGTTAGGTTAGGTTAGGTTAGGTTAGGTTTTGTTAGGTTAGGTTAGGTTAGGTTAGATTAGGTTAGGTTAAGTTAGGTTAGGTTAGGTTGGGTTAGGTTAGGTTAGGTTAGGTTAGGTTAGGTTACGTTAGGTTAGGTTAGGTTACGTTAGGTTAGGTTAGGTTAGGTTACGTTAGGTTAGGTTAGGTTAGGTAAGGATAATTTGGTTAGGTTAGGTAAGGTTAGGTTAGGTTAGGTTAGGTTGGGTTGGGTGTTGTTGGTTTGGGTTGGGTTGGGTTGGGTTAGGTTGGGTTAGGTTAGGTTAGGTTAGGTTACGTTAGGTTAGGTTAGGTTAGGTTAGGTTACGTTATGTTATGTTAGGTTAGGTTAGGTTAGGTTACGTTAGGTTAGGTTAGGTCAGGAAAGGTTAGGTTACGTTAGAATAGGTTAGGTTAGGTTAGGTTACGTTAGGTTAGGTTAAGTTAGGTTAGGTTTGGTTAGGTTAGCTTAGGTTAGGTTAAGTTGGGTTGGGTTGGGTTGGGTTAGGTTAGCTTAGGTTAGGTTAGGTTGGGTTAGGTTAGTTTAGGTTAGGTTAGGTTAGGTTAGGTTGGGTTGGGTTGGGTTAGGTTAGGTTAGGTTAGGTAAGGTTAGGTTAGGTTAGGTTAGGTTACGTTAGGTTAAGGTATGAACCGTCGTAAAACCGCATTAAACAATGTCACTTAGTGAGATGCAGTGTTTTTCACCTTTACAAGTTGGGAACTGTGATATCTAATGTGAAAGCGCTTGAAACCGTCGTATTGTTGTAGAAAGCAATGTAAAGTAGCGAGTAAAACGTTTTCTAACGATAGAAGTGCGAAGGTTATGTTAGGTTGAGTTATGTTAGTTTAAGCTAGGTAGCGTCGTGAAATTACCAAAAACAACGTCATCTAACGAGATAGTGTTGTTTTATTGCGAGTACGAAACTGCGATAGGTGAAATGTTGTGAAAGCACACAAAACGGCATGAACAAGCCAAATACTGCGTGTTGTACCGTTACAAGTGCGAAACTGCTATGTTGTGATATTCTCGTTAAAGCGCATGCAAGCATCGTGAAACCTTAAAGAACGATGCCATTTAGCGAGATACAGCGTTCTGTACTGCAATAAGTTGGTGAAAAACTGTGAGGTTATGCAAATATCCTAATTGTGAACGAAACAGTGTAATAGAGCGTTTTTTAATACAAGTGCGAATGTTAGGTTAGGTTAAGATATGAACCCTCGTAAAACCGCATTAAACAATGTCACTTAGTGAGATGCAGTGTTTTTCACCATTACAAGTCGGGAACTGCGATATCTAATGTGAAAGCGCTTGCAAACGTCCTTAGGTTAGGTTAGGTTAGGTTAGGTTAGGTTAGGTTAGGTTAGGTTAGGTTACGTTAGGTTAGGTTAGGTTAGGTTTGGTTACGTTAGGTTAGGTTAGGGATGTTAGGTAAGGTTTGGTTAGGTTAGGTTAGGTTAGGTTGGGTTAGGTAAGGTTAGGTTAGGTTAAGATATGAACCGCGCTAAAACCGCATTAAACAATGTCACTTAGTGAGATGCTGTTTTTCACCATTACAAGTCGGGAACTGCGATATCTAATGCGAAAGCGCTTGCAAACGTCGTTAGGTTAGGTTAGGTTAGGTTAGGTTAGGTTAGGTTAGGTTATGTTAGGTTAGGTTGGGTTAGGTTAGGTTAGGTTAGGTTAAGATATGAACCGCGCTAAAACCACATTAAACAATGTCACTTAGTGAGATGCAGTGTTTTTCACCTTTACAAGTTGGGAACTGCGATATCTAATGTGAAAGCGCATGAAACCGTCGTAATCTTGTAGAAAACATTGTAAAGTGGTGAGTAAAACGTTTTATAACGATAGAAGTGCGAAGGTTAGGTTAGGTTAGGTTAGTTTAAGCTAGGTAGCGTCGTGAAACTACCAAAAACGACGTCATCTAACGAGATAGTGTTGTTTTATAGCGAGAATTAAACTGCGATAGGTGAAATGTTGTGAAAGCACACAAAACGGCATGAACAAGCCAAATACTGCGTGTTCTACCGTTACAAGTGCGAAACTGCTATATTGTGATATTCTCGTTAAAGCGCATGCAAGCATCGTGAAACCTTAAAGAACAATGTCATTTAGCGAGATACAACGTTCTGTACTGCAATGAGTTGGTCAAAAACTGTGAGGTTATGCAAATATTGTAATTGTGAACAAAACAGTGTAATAGAGCGTTTTTAGATACAAGTGCGAATGTTAGGTTAGGTTAAGATATGAACCGTCGTAAAACCGCATTAAACATTGTCACTTAGTGAGATGTAGTGTTTTTCAACATTACAAGTCGGGAACTACGATATCTAATGTGAAAGCGCATGAAACCGTCGTAATCTTGTAGAAAACATTGTAAAGTGGTGAGTAAAACGTTTTCTAACGATAGAAGTGCGAAGGTTAGGTTATGTTAGGTTTATTTAAGCTAGGTAGCGTCGTGAAACTACCAAAAACGACGTCATCTAACGAGATAGTGTTGTTTTATAGCGAGTATTAAACTGCGATAGGTGAAATGTTGTGAAAGCACACAAAACGGCATGAACAAGCCAAATACTGCGTGTTCTACCGTTACAAGTGCGAAACTGCTATATTGTGATATTCTCGTTAAAGCGCATGCAAGCATCGTGAAACCTTAAAGAACAATGTCATTTAGCGAGATACAACGTTCTGTACTGCAATAAGTTGGTGAGAAACTGTGAGGTTATGCAAATATGGTAATTGTGAACAAAACAGTGTAATAGAGCGTTTTTAGATACAAGTGCGAATGTTAGGTTAGGTTAAGATATGAACCGTCGTAAAACCGCATTAAACAAATGTCAATTAGTGAGATGCAGTGTTTTTCACCATTAAAAGTCGGGAACTGCGATATCTAATGTGAAAGCGCTTGCAAACGTCGTTAGGTTAGGTTAGGTTACGTTAGGTTAGGTTTGGTTAGGTTAGGTTAGGTTAGGTTATGTTAGGTTAGGTTGGGTTAGGTTAGGTTAGGTTACGTTAGGTTAAGGTATGAACCGTCGTAAAACCGCATTAAACAATGTCACTTAGTGAGATGCAGTGTTTTTCACCTTTACAAGTTGGGAACTGCGATATCTACAGTGAAAGCACTTGAAACCGTCGTAATGTTGTAGAAAGCAATGTAAAGTAGCGAGTAAAACGTTTTCTAACGATAGAAGTGCGAAGGTTATGTTAGGTTGAGTTATGTTAGTTTAAGCTAGGTAGCGTCGTGAAACCACCAAAAACGACGTCATCTAACGAGATAGTGTTGTTTTATTGCGAGTACGAAACTGCGATAGGTAAAATGTTGTGAAAGCACACAAAACGGCTTGAACAAGCCAAAGACTGCGTGTTGTACCGTTACAAGTGCGAAACTGCTATGTTGTGACATTCTCGGTAAAGCGCATGCAAGTATCGTGAAACCTTAAAGAACGATGTCATTTAGCGAGATACAGCGTTCTGTACTGTAATAAGTTGGTGAGAAACTGTGAGGTCAAGCAAATATCGTAATTGTGAACGAAACAGTGTAATTGAGCGTCTTTAGATACAAGTGCGAATGTTAGGTTAGGTTGACATATCAACCGTCGTAAAACCGCATTAAACAATCTCACTTAGTGAGATGTAGTGTTTTTCAAAATTACAAGTCGGGAACTACGATATCTAATGTGAAAGCGCATGAAACCGTCGTAATCTTGTAGAAAACATTGTAAAGTTGCGAATAAAACGTTTTCTAACGATAGAAGTGCGAAGGTTAGGTTAGGTTAGGTTAGGTTAAGCTAGGTAGCGTCGTGAAACTACCAAAAACGACGTCATCTAACGAGATAGTGTTGTTTTATTGCGAGTAATAAACTGCGATAGGTGAAATGTTGTGAAAGCACACAAAACGGAATGAACAAGCCAAATACTGCGTGTTCTACCGTTACAAGTGCGAAACTGCTATATTGTGATATTCTCGTTAAAGCGCATGCAAGCATCGTGAAACCTTAAAAAACAATTTCATTTAGGAAGATACAGCGTTCTGTACTGCAATAAGTTGGTGAAAAACTGTGAGGTTATGCAAATATCGTAATTGTGAACAAAACAGTGTAATAGAGCGTTTTTAGATACAAGTGCGAATGTTAGGTTAGGTTAAGATATGAACCGTCGTAAAACCGCATTAAACAATGTCAATTAGTGAGATGCAGTGTTTTTCACCATTAAAAGTGGGGAACTGCGATATCTAATGTGAAAGCGCTTGCAACCGTCGTTAGGTTAGGTTAGGTTAGGTTAGGTTTGGTTAGGTTAGGTTAGGTTAGGTTAGGTTAGGTTAGGTTAGATTAGGTTAGGTTGGGTTGAGTTGGGTTAGGTTAGGTTAGGTTAGGTTAGGTTGGGTTAGGTTAGGTTAGGTTAGGTTAGGTTACGTTAGGTTAGGTTAGGTTAGGTAAGGATAATTTGGTTAGGTTAGGTAAGGTTAGGTTAGGTTGGGTTAGGTTGGGTTGGGTGTTGTTGGGTTGGGTTGGGTTGGGTTAGGTTGGGTTAGGTTAGGTTAGGTTACGTTAGGGTAGGTTAGGTTAGGTTAGGTTACGTTAGGTAATGTTAGGTTAGGTTAGGTTACGTTAGGTTAGGTTAGGTCAGGTAAGGTTAGGTTACGTTAGAATAGGTTAGGTTAGGTTAGGTTACGTTAGGTTAGGTTAAGTTAGGTTAGGTTAGGTTTGGTTAGGTTAGGTTAGGTTAGCTTAGGTTAGGTTAGGTTGGGTTGGGTTGGGTTAGGTTGGGTTAGGTTAGGTTAGGTTAGGTTAGGTTGGTTAAGGTTAGTTTAGGTTAGGTTAGGTTAGGTTAGGTTGGGTCGGGTTGGGTTAGGTTAGGTTAGGTTAGGTAAGGTTAGGTTAGGTTAGGTTAGGTTACGTTAGGTTAAGGTATGAACCATCGTAAAACCGCATTAAACAATGTCACTTAGTGAGATGCAGTGTTTTTCACCTTTACAAGTTGGGAACTGCGATATCTAATGTGAAAGCGCTTGAAACCGTCGTGATGTTGTAGAAAGCAATGTAAAGTAGCGAGTAAAACGTTTTCTAACGATAGAAGTGCGAAGGTTTTGTTAGGTTGAGTTATGTTAGTTTAGGCTAGGTAGCGTCGTGAAACTACCAAAAACATTGTCATCTAACGAGATAGTGTTGTTTTATTGCGAGTACGAAACTGCGATAGGTGAAATGTTGTGAAAGCACACAAAACGGCATGAACAAGCCAAATACTGCGTGTTGTACCGTTACAAGTGCGAAACTGCTATGTTGTGATATTCTCGTTAAAGCGCATGCAAGCATCGTGAAACCTTAAAGAACAATGTCATTTAGCGAGATACAGCGTTCCGTACTGCAATAAGTTGGTGAAAAACTGTGAGGTTATGCAAATATCCTAATTGTGAACGAAACAGTGTAATAGAGCGTTTTTTAATACAAGTGCGAATGTTAGGTTAGGTTAAGATATGAACCGTCGTAAAACCGCATTAAACAATGTCACTTAGTGAGATGCAGTGTTTTTCACCATTACAAGTCGGGAACTGCGATATCTAATGTGAAAGCGCATGAAACCGTCGTAATCTTGTAGAAAACATTGTAAAGTTGCGAGTAAAACGTTTTCTAACGATAGAAGTGCGAAGGTTAGCTTGAGTTATGTTAGTTTAAGCTATGTAGCGTCGTGAGACCACCAAAAAGGACGTCAACTAACGAGATAGCGTTGTTTTATTGCATGTACGTAA
The DNA here is from genome assembly GCF_043290135.1 of Rhipicephalus microplus. Taxonomy (NCBI): domain Eukaryota; kingdom Metazoa; phylum Arthropoda; class Arachnida; order Ixodida; family Ixodidae; genus Rhipicephalus; species Rhipicephalus microplus. Next base: position 660,761 of record NC_134700.1, on the reverse strand, counting down.
CTGCAATAGGTGAAATGTTGTGAAAGTACACAAAACGGCTTGAACAAGCCAGATACTGCGTGTTGTACCGTTACAAGTGCGAAACTGCTATAATGTGATATTCTTGTTAAAGCGCATGCAAGCATCGTGAAACCTTAAAGAACGATGTCATTTAGCGAGATACAGCGTTCTGTACTGCAATAAGTTGGTGAAAAACTGTGAGGTTATGCAAATATCGTAATTGTGAACGAAACAGTGTAATAGAGCGTTTTTCCATACAAGTACGAATGTTAGGTTAGGTTAAGATATGAACCGTCGTAAAACCGCATTAAAGAATGGCACTTAGTGAGATGCAGTGTTTTTCACCATTACAAGTCGGGAACTGCGATATCTAATGTGAAAGCGCTTGCAAACGTCGTTAGGTTAGGTTAGGTTAGGTTAGGTTAGGTTACGTTAGGTTAGGTTTGGTTAGGTTAGGTTAGGTTAGGTTATGTTAGGTTAGGTTATGTTAGGTTAGGTTGGGTTAGGTTAGGTTAGGTTACGTTAGGTTAAGGTATGAACCGTTGTAAAACCGCAATAAACAATGTCACTTAGTGAGATGCAGTGTTTTTCACCTTTACAAGTTGGGAACTGCGATATCTAATGTGAAAGCGCTTGAAACCGTCGTGATGTTGTAGAAAGCAATGTAAAGTAGCGAGTAAAACGTTTTCTAACGATAGAAGTGCGAAGGTTATGTTAGGTTGAGTTATGTTAGTTTAAGCTAGGTAGCGTCGTGAAACCACCAAAAACGACGTCATCTAACGAGATAGTGTTGTTTTATTGCGAGTGCGAAACTGCGATAGGTAAAATGTGAAAGCACACAAAACGGCATGAACAAGCCAAATACTGCGTGTTGTACCGTTACAAGTGCGAAACTGCTATGTTTTGACATTCTCGGTAAAGCGCATGCAAGTATCGTGAAACCTTAAAGAACGATGTCATTTAGCGAGATACAGCGTTCTGTACTGTAATAAGTTGGTGAGAAACTGTGAGGTCAAGCAAATATCGTAATTGTGAACGAAACAGTGTAATTGAGCGTCTTTAGATACAAGTGCGAATGTTAGGTTAGGTTGACATATCAACCGTCGTAAAACCGCATTAAACAATGTCATTTAGTGAGATGTAGTGTTTTTCAACACTACAAGTCGGGAACTACGATATCTAATGTGAAAGCGCATGAAACCGTCGTAATCTTGTAGAAAACATTGTAAAGTTGCGAGTAAAACGTTTTCTAACGATAGAAGTGCGAAGGTTAGGTTAGGTTAGGTTAGTTTAAGCTAGGAAGCGTCGTGAAACTACCAAAAACGACGTCATCTAACGAGATAGTGTTGTTTTATAGCGAGTATTAAACTGCGATAGGTGAAATGTTGTGAGAGCACACAAAACGGCATGAACAAGCCAAATACTGCGTGTTCTACCGTTGCAAGTGCGAAACTGCTATATTGTGATATTCTCGTTAAAGCGCATGCAAGCATCGTGAAACCTTAAAGAACAATGTCATTTAGCGAGATACAACGTTCTGTACTGCAATAAGTTGGTGAAAAACTGTGAGGTTATGCAAATATGGTAATTGTGAACAAAACAGTGTAATAGAGCGGTTTTAGATACAAGTGCGAATGTTAGGTTAGGTTAAGATATGAACCGTCGTAAAACCGCATTAAACAATGTCAATTAGTGAGATGCAGTGTTTTTCACCATTAAAAGTCGGGAACTGCGATATCTAATGTGAAAGCGCTTGCAACCGTCGTTAGGTTAGGTTAGGTTAGGTTAGGTTTTGTTAGGTTAGGTTAGGTTAGGTTAGGTTAGATTAGGTTAGGTTGGGTTGAGTTGGGTTAGGTTAGGTTAGGTTAGGTTAGGTTGGGTTAGGTTAGGTTAGGTTACGTTAGGTTAGGTTAGGTTACGTTAGGTTAGGTTAGGTTAGGTTACGTTAGGTTAGGTTAGGTTAGGTAAGGATAATTTGGTTAGGTTAGGTAAGGTTAGGTTAGGTTAGGTTAGGTTGGGTTGGGTGTTGTTGGTTTGGGTTGGGTTGGGTTGGGTTAGGTTGGGTTAGGTTAGGTTACGTTAGGTTAGGTTAGGTTAGGTTAGGTTACGTTAGGTTATGTTAGGTTAGGTTAGGTTACGTTAGGTTAGGTTAGGTCAGGAAAGGTTAGGTTACGTTAGAATAGGTTAGGTTAGGTTAGGTTACGTTAGGTTAGGTTAAGTTAGGTTAGGTTTGGTTAGGTTAGCTTAGGTTAGGTTAGGTTGGGTTGGGTTGGGTTGGGTTAGGTTAGGTTAGGTTAGGTTGGGTTAGGTTAGTTTAGGTTAGGTTAGGTTAGGTTGGGTTGGGTTGGGTTAGGTTAGGTTAGGTTAGGTTAGGTAAGGTTAGGTTAGGTTAGGTTAGGTTACGTTAGGTTAAGGTATGAACCGTCGTAAAACCGCATTAAACAATGTCACTTAGTGAGATGCAGTGTTTTTCACCTTTACAAGTTGGGAACTGTGATATCTAATGTGAAAGCGCTTGAAACCGTCGTATTGTTGTAGAAAGCAATGTAAAGTAGCGAGTAAAACGTTTTCTAACGATAGAAGTGCGAAGGTTATGTTAGGTTGAGTTATGTTAGTTTAAGCAAGGTAGCGTCGTGAAACTACCAAAAACAACGTCATCTAACGAGATAGTGTTGTTTTATTGCGAGTACGAAACTGCGATAGGTGAAATGTTGTGAAAGCACACAAAACGGCATGAACAAGCCAAATACTGCGTGTTGTACCGTTACAAGTGCGAAACTGCTATGTTGTGATATTCTCGTTAAAGCGCATGCAAGCATCGTGAAACCTTAAAGAACGATGTCATTTAGCGAGATACAGCGTTCTGTACTGCAATAAGTTGGTGAAAAACCGTGAGGTTATGCAAATATGCTAATTGTGAACGAAACAGTGTAATAGAGCGTTTTTTAATACAAGTGCGAATGTTAGGTTAGGTTAAGATATGAACCGTCGTAAAACCGCATTAAACAATGTCACTTAGTGAGATGCAGTGTTTTTCACCATTACAAGTCGGGAACTGCGATATCTAATGTGAAAGCGCTTGGAAACGTCGTTAGGTTAGGTTAGGTTAGGTTAGGTTAGGTTAGGTTAGGTTACGTTAGGTTAGGTTAGGTTAGGTTTGGTTAGGTTAGGTTAGGTTAGGGATGTTAGGTAAGGTTTGGTTAGGTTAGGTTAGGTTAGGTTAGGTTGGGTTAGGTAAGGTTAGGTTAGGTTAAGATATGAACCGCGCTAAAACCGCATTAAACAATGTCACTTAGTGAGATGCTGTTTTTCACCATTACAGGTCGGGAACTGCGATATCTAATGCGAAAGCGCTTGCAAACGTCGTTAGGTTAGGTTAGGTTAGGTTAGGTTACGTTAGGTTAGGTTAGGTTAGGTTAGGTTAGGTTAGGTTATGTTAGGTTAGGTTGGGTTAGGTTAGGTTAGGTTAGGTTAAGATATGAACCGCGCTAAAACCACATTAAACAATGTCACTTAGTGAGATGCAGTGTTTTTCACCTTTACAAGTTGGGAACTGCGATATCTAATGTGAAAGCGCATGAAACCGTCGTAATCTTGTAGAAAACATTGTAAAGTGGTGAGTAAAACGTTTTCTAACGATAGAAGTGCGAAGGTTAGGTTAGGTTAGGTTAGTTTAAGCTAGGTAGCGTCGTGAAACTACCAAAAACGACGTCATCTAACGAGATAGTGTTGTTTTATAGCGAGTATTAAACTGCGTTAGGTGAAATGTTGTGAAAGCACACAAAACGGAATGAACAAGACAAATACTGCGTGTTCTACCTTTACAAGTGCGAAACTGCTATATTGTGATATTCTCGTTAAAGCGCATGCAAGCATCGGGAAACCTTAAAGAACAGTGTCATTTAGCGAGATACAACGTTCTGTACTGCAATAAGTTGGTGAGAAACTGTGAGGTTATGCAAATATGGTAATTGTGAACAAAACAGTGTAATAGAGCGTTTTTAGATACAAGTGCGAATGTTAGGTTAGGTTAAGATATGAACCGTCGTAAAACCGCATTAAACAAATGTCAATTAGTGAGATGCAGTGTTTTTCACCATTAAAAGTCGGGAACTGCGATATCTAATGTGAAAGCGCTTGCAAACGTCGTTAGGTTAGGTTAGGTTACGTTAGGTTAGGTTTGGTTAGGTTAGGTTAGGTTAGGTTATGTTAGGTTAGGTTGGGTTAGGTTAGGTTAGGTTACGTTAGGTTAAGGTATGAACCATCGTAAAACCGCATTAAACAATGTCACTTAGTGAGATGCAGTGTTTTTCACCTTTACAAGTTGGGAACTGTGATATCTAATGTGAAAGCGCTTGAAACCGTCGTAATGTTGTAGAAAGCAATGTAAAGTAGCGAGTAAAACGTTTTCTAACGATAGAAGTGCGAAGGTTATGTTAGGTTGAGTTATGTTAGTTTAGGCTAGGTAGCGTCGTGAAACTACCAAAAACAACGTCATCTAACGAGATAGTGTTGTTTTATTGCGAGTACGAAACTGCGATAGGTGAAATGTTGTGAAAGCACACAAAACGGCATGAACAAGCCAAATACTGCGTGTTGTACCGTTACAAGTGCGAAACTGCTATGTTGTGATATTCTCGTTAAAGCGCATGCAAGCATCGTGAAACCTTAAAGAACAATGTCATTTAGCGAGATACAGCGTTCCGTACTGCAATAAGTTGGTGAAAAACTGTGAGGTTATGCAAATATCCTAATTGTGAACGAAACAGTGTAATAGAGCGTTTTTTATTACAAGTGCGAATGTTAGGTTAGGTTAAGATATGAACCGTCGTAAAACCGCATTAAACAATGTCACTTAGTGAGATGCAGTGTTTTTCACCATTACAAGTCGGGAACTGCGATATCTAATGTGAAAGCGCTTGCAAACGTCGTTAGGTTAGGTTAGGTTAGGTTAGGTTAGGTTACGTTAGGTTAGGTTAGGTTAGGTTTGGTTAGGTTAGGTTAGGTTAGGGTATGTTAGGTAAGGTTTGGTTAGGTTAGGTTAGGTTAGGTTGGGTTAGGTAAGGTTAGGTTAGGTTAAGATATGAACCGAGCTAAAACCGCATTAAACAATGTCACTTAGTGAGATGCTGTGTTTTTCACCATTACAAGTCGGGAACTGCGATATCTAATGTGAAAGCGCATGAAACCGTCGTAATCTTGCAGAAAACATTGTAAAGTAGCGAATAAAACGTTTTCTAACGATAGAAGTGCGAAGGTTCGGTTAGTTTGAGCTAGGTAGCGTCGTGAAACCGCCAAAAACGATGTCATCTAACGAGATAGTGTTGTTTTATTGCGAGTACGAAACTGCGATAGGTGAAATATTGGGAAAGCACACAAAATGGCATGAACTAGCCAGATACTGCGTCTTGTGCCGTTACAAGCGCGAAACTGCTTTATTGTGATATTCTCGTTAAAGCGCATGCAAGTATCGTGAAACCTTAAAGAACGATGTCATTTAGCGAGATACAGCGTTCTGAACTGTAATAAGTTGGTGAGAAACTGTGAGGTCAAGCAAATATCGTAATTGTGAACGAAACAGTGTAATTGAGCGTATTTAGATACAAGTGCGAATGTTAGGTTAGGTTGAGATATCAACCGTCGTAAAACCGCATTAAACAATGTCACTTAGTGAGATGTAGTGTTTTTCAACATTACAAGTCGGGAACTACGATATCTAATGTGAAAGCGCATGAAACCGTCGTAATCTTGTAGAAAACATTGTAAAGTTGCGAGTAAAACGTTTTCTAACGATAGAAGTGCGAAGGTTAGCTTGAGTTATGTTAGTTTAAGCTATGTAGCGTCGTGAGACCACCAAAAAGGACGTCAACGAGATAGCGTTGTTTTATTGCATGTACGTAACTGCAATAGGTGAAATGTTGTGAAAGTACACAAAACGGCTTGAACAAGCCAGATACTGCGTGTTGTACCGTTACAAGTGCGAAACTGCTATAATGTGATATTCTTGTTAAAGCGCATGCAAGCATCGTGAAACCTTAAAGAACGATGTCATTTAGCGAGATACAGCGTTCTGTACTGCAATAAGTTGGTGAAAAACTGTGAGGTTATGCAAATATCGTAATTGTGAACGAAACAGTGTAATAGAGCGTTTTTCCATACAAGTACGAATGTTAGGTTAGGTTAAGATATGAACCGTCGTAAAACCGCATTAAACAATGTCACTTAGTGAGATGCAGTGTTTTTCACCATTACAAGTCGGGAACTGCGATATCTAATGTGAAAGCGCTTGCAAACGTCGTTAGGTTAGGTTAGGTTAGGTTAGGTTAGGTTAGGTTACGTTAGGTTAGGTTTGGTTAGGTTAGGTTAGGTTAGGTTATGTTAGGTTAGGTTGGGTTAGGTTAGGTTAGGTTAGGTTAGGTTAAGATACGAACCGCGCTAAAACCGCATTAAACAATGTCACTTAGTGAGATGCAGTGTTTTTCACCTTTACAAATTGGGAACTGCGATATCTAATGTGAAAGCGCTTGCAAACGTCGTTAGGTTAGGTTAGGTTAGGTTAGGTTAGGTTAGGTTAGGTTACGTTAGGTTAGGTTTGGTTAGGTTAGGTTAGGTTAGGTTAGGTTAGGTTAGGTTAGGTAAGCAGTCTGTCTGTCCTTTTTCTCTCCTTCTTGTTTCCGTCAGTTTTTTGCGCAGTTACATACCTTATAGGTTAGGTTATGTTAGGTTAGGTTATGTTAGGTTAGGTTGGGTTAGGTTAGGTTAGGTTACGTTAGGTTAAGGTATGAACCGTTGTAAAACCGTAATAAACAATGTCACTTAGTGAGATGCAGTGTTTTTCACCTTTACAAGTTGGGAACGGCGATATTAATGTGAAAGCGCTTGAAACCGTCGTGATGTTGTAGAAAGCAATGTAAAGTAGCGAGTAAAACGTTTTCTAACGATAGAAGTGCGAAGGTTATGTTAGGTTGAGTTATGTTAGTTTAAGCTAGGTAGCGTCGTGAAACCACCAAAAACGACGTCATCTAACGAGATAGTGTTGTTTTATTGCGAGTACGAAACTGCGATAGGTAAAATGTGAAAGCACACAAAACGGCATGAACAAGCCAAATACTGCGTGTTGTACCGTTACAAGTGCGAAACTGCTATGTTTTGACATTCTCGGTAAAGCGCATGCAAGTATCGTGAAACCTTAAAGAACGATGTCATTTAGCGAGATACAGCGTTCTGTACTGTAATAAGTTGGTGAGAAACTGAGGTCAAGCAAATATCGTAATTGTGAACGAAACAGTGTAATTGAGCGTCTTTAGATACAAGTGCGAATGTTAGGTTAGGTTGACATATCAACCGTCGTAAAACCGCATTAAACAATGTCACTTAGTGAGATGTAGTGTTTTTCAACATTACAAGTCGGGAACTACGATATCTAATGTGAAAGCGCATGAAACCGTCGTAATCTTGTAGAAAACATTGTAAAGTTGCGAGTAAAACGTTTTCTAACGATAGAAGTGCGAAGGTTAGGTTAGGTTAGGTTAGTTTAAGCTAGGTAGCGTCGTGAAACTACCAAAAACGACGTCATCTAACGAGATAGTGCTGTTTTACAGCGAGTATTAAACTGCGATAGGTGAAATGTTGTGAAAGCACACAAAACGGCATGAACAAGCCAAATACTGCGTGTTCTACCGTTACAAGTGCGAAACTGCTATATTGTGATATTCTCGTTAAAGCGCATGCAAGCATCGTGAAACCTTAAAGAACAATGTCATTTAGCGAGATACAACGTTCTGTACTGCAATAAGTTGGTGAAAAACTGTGAGGTTATGCAAATATGGTAATTGTGAACAAAACAGTGTAATAGAGCGGTTTTAGATACAAGTGCGAATGTTAGGTTAGGTTAAGATATGAACCGTCGTAAAACCGCATTAAACAATGTCAATTAGTGAGATGCAGTGTTTTTCACCATTAAAAGTCGGGAACTGCGATATCTAATGTGAAAGCGCTTGCAACCGTCGTTAGGTTAGGTTAGGTTAGGTGAGGTTTTGTTAGGTTAGGTTAGGTTAGGTTAGATTAGGTTAGGTTGGGTTGAGTTGGGTTAGGTTAGGTTAGGTTAGGTTAGGTTGGGTTAGGTTAGGTTAGGTTACGTTAGGTTAGGTTAGGTTACGTTAGGTTAGGTTAGGTTAGGTTACGCTAGGTTAGGTTAGGTTAGGTAAGGATAATTTGGTTAGGTTAGGTAAGGTTAGGTTAGGTTAGGTTAGGTTGGGTTGGGTGTTGTTGGTTTGGGTTGGGTTGGGTTGGGTTAGGTTGGGTTAGGTTAGGTTAGGTTACGTTAGGTTATGTTAGGTTAGGTTAGGTTAGGTTACGTTAGGTTAGGTTAGGTCAGGAAAGGTTAGGTTACGTTAGAATAGGTTAGGTTAGGTTAGGTTACGTTAGGTTAGGTTAAGTTAGGTTAGGTTTGGTTAGGTTAGCTTAGGTTAGGTTAGGTTGGGTTGGGTTGGGTTGGGTTAGGTTAGGTTAGGTTAGGTTAGGTTGGGTTAGGTTAGTTTAGGTTAGGTTAGGTTAGGTTAGGTTGGGTTGGGTTGGGTTAGGTTAGGTTAGGTTAGGTAAGGTTAGGTTAGGTTAGGTTAGGTTACGTTAGGTTAAGGTATGAACCGTCGTAAAACCGCATTAAACAATGTCACTTAGTGAGATGCAGTGTTTTTCACCTTTACAAGTTGGGAACTGTGATATCTAATGTGAAAGCGCTTGAAACCGTCGTATTGTTGTAGAAAGCAATGTAAAGTAGCGAGTAAAACGTTTTCTAACGATAGAAGTGCGAAGGTTATGTTAGGTTGAGTTATGTTAGTTTAAGCTAGGTAGCGTCGTGAAACTACCAAAAACGACGTCATCTAACGAGATAGTGTTGTTTTATTGCGAGTATTAAACTGCGATAGGTGAAATGTTGTGAAAGCACACAAAACGGAATGAACAAGCCAAATACTGCGTGTTCTACCGTTACAAGTGCGAAACTGCTATGTTGTGATATTCTCGTTAAAGCGCATGCAAGCATCGTGAAACCTTAAAAAACAATGTCATTTAGGAAGATACAGCGTTCTGTACTGCAATAAGTTGGTGAAAAACTGTGAGGTTATGCAAATATCGTAATTGTGAACAAAACAGTGTAATAGAGCGTTTTTAGATACAAGTGCGAATGTTAGGTTAGGTTAAGATATGAACCGTCGTAAAACCGCATTAAACAATGTCAATTAGTGAGATGCAGTGTTTTTCACCATTAAAAGTGGGGAACTGCGATATCTAATGTGAAAGCGCTTGCAACCGTCGTTAGGTTAGGTTAGGTTAGGTTAGGTTAGGTTATTTTTGGTTAGGTTAGGTTAGGTTAGGTTAGGTTAGGTTAGATTAGGTTAGGTTGGGTTGAGTTGGGTTAGGTTAGGTTAGGTTAGGTTAGGTTAGTTTGGGTTAGGTTAGGTTAGGTTAAGTTAGGTTACGTTAGGTTAGGTTACGTTAGGTTAGGTTAGGTTAGGTTACGTTAGGTTAGGTTAGGTTAGGTAAGGATAATTTGGTTAGGTTAGGTAAGGTTAGGTTAGGTTAGGTTAGGTTGGGTTGGGTGTTGTTGGGTTGGGTTGGGTTGGGTTAGGTTGGGTTAGGTTAGGTTAGGTTACGTTAGGCTAGGTTAGGTTAGGTTAGGTTACGTTAGGTAATGTTAGGTTAGGTTAGGTTACGTTAGGTTAGGTTAGGTCAGGTAAGGTTAGGTTACGTTAGAATAGGTTAGGTTAGGTTAGGTTACGTTAGGTTAGGTTAAGTTAGGTTAGGTTAGGTTTGGTTAGGTTAGGTTAGGTTAGCTGAGGTTAGGTTAGGTTGGGTTGGGTTGGGTTAGGTTGGGTTAGGTTAGGTTAGGTTAGGTTAGGTTGGGTTAGGTTAGTTTATGTTAGGTTAGGTTAGGTTGGGTCGGGTTGGGTTAGGTTAGGTTAGGTTAGGTAAGGTTAGGTTAGGTTAGGTTAGGTTACGTTAGGTTAAGGTATGAACCATCGTAAAACCGCATTAAACATTGCACATAGTGAGATGCAGTGTTTTTCACCTTTACAAGTTGGGAACTGTGATATCTAATGTGAAAGCGCTTGAAACCGTCGTAATGTTGTAGAAAGCAATGTAAAGTAGCGAGTAAAACGTTTTCTAACGATAGAAGTGCGAAGGTTATGTTAGGTTGAGTTATGTTAGTTTAAGCTAGGTAGCGTCGTGAAACTACCAAAAACAACGTCATCTAACGAGATAGTGTTGTTTTATTGCGAGTACGAAACTGCGATAGGTGAAATGTTGTGAAAGCACACAAAACGGCATGAACAAGCCAAATACTGCGTGTTGTACCGTTACAAGTGCGAAACTGCTATGTTGTGATATTCTCGTTAAAGCGCATGCAAGCATCGTGGAACCTTAAAGAACAATGTCATTTAGCGAGATACAGCGTTCTGTACTGCAATAAGTTGGTGAAAAACTGTGAGGTTATGCAAATATCCTAATTGTGAACGAAACAGTGTAATAGAGCGTTTTTTAATACAAGTGCGAATGTTAGGTTAGGTTAAGATATGAACTGTCGTAAAACCGCATTAAACAATGTCACTTAGTGAGATGCAGTGTTTTTCACCATTACAAGTCGGGAACTGCGATATCTAATGTGAAAGCGCTTGCAAACGTCGTTAGGTTAGGTTAGGTTAGGTTAGGTTACGTTAGGTTAGGTTAGGTTAGGTTTGGTTAGGTTAGGTTAGGTTAGGTTAGGGTATGTTAGGTAAGGTTTGGTTAGGTTAGGTTAGGTTAGGTTGGGTTAGGTAAGGTTAGGTTAGGTTAAGATATGAACCGAGCTAAAACCGCATTAAACAATGTCACTTAGTGAGATGCTGTGTTTTTCACCATTACAAGTCGGGAACTGCGATATCTAATGTGAAAGCGCATGAAACCGTCGTAATCTTGCAGAAAACATTGTAAAGTAGCGAATAAAACGTTTTCTAACGATAGAAGTGCGAAGGTTCGGTTAGTTTGAGCTAGGTAGCGTCGTGAAACCGCCAAAAACGATGTCATCTAACGAGATAGTGTTGTTTTATTGCGAGTACGAAACTGCGATAGGTGAAATATTGGGAAAGCACACAAAATGGCATGAACTAGCCAGATACTGCGTCTTGTGCCGTTACAAGTGCGAAACTGCTTTATTGTGATATTCTCGTTAAAGCGCATGCAAGTATCGTGAAACCTTAAAGAACGATGTCATTTAGCGAGATACAGCGTTCTGAACTGTAATAAGTTGGTGAGAAACTGCTAGGTCAAGCAAATATCGTAATTGTGAACGAAACAGTGTAATTGAGCGTATTTAGATACAAGTGCGAATGTTAGGTTAGGTTGAGATATCAACCGTCGTAAAACCGCATTAAACAATGTCACTTAGTGAGATGTAGTGTTTTTCAACATTACAAGTCGGGAACTACGATATCTAATGTGAAAGCGCATGAAACCGTCGTAATCTTGTAGAAAACATTGTAAAGTTGCGAGTAAAACGTTTTCTAACGATAGAAGTGCGAAGGTTAGCTTGAGTTATGTTAGTTTAAGCTATGTAGCGTCGTGAGACCACCAAAAAGGACGTCAACTAACGAGATAGCGTTGTTTTATTGCATGTACGTAACTGCAATAGGTGAAATGTTGTGAAAGTACACAAAACGGCTTGAACAAGCCAGATACTGCGTGTTGTACCGTTACAAGTGCGAAACTGCTATAATGTGATATTCTTGGTTAAGCGCATGCAAGCATCGTGAAACCTTAAAGAATGATGTCATTTAGCGAGATACAGCGTTCTGTACTGCAATAAGTTGGTGAAAAACTGTGAGGTTATGCAAATATCGTAATTTTGAACGAAACAGTGTAATAGAGCGTTTTTCCATACAAGTACGAATGTTAGGTTAGGTTAAGATATGAACCGTCGTAAAACCGCATTAAACAATGTCACTTAGTGAGATGCAGTGTTTTTCACCATTACAAGTCGGGAACTGCGATATCTAATGTGAAAGCGCTTGCAAACGTCGTTAGGTTAGGTTAGGTTAGGTTAGGTTACGTTAGGTTAGGTTTGGTTATGTTAGGTTAGGTTAGGTTATGTTAGGTTAGGTTGGGTTAGGTTAGGTTAGGTTAGGTTAGGTTAAGATACGAACCGCGCTAAAACCGCATTAAACAATGTCACTTAGTGAGATGCAGTGTTTTTCACCTTTACAAGTTGGGAACTGCGATATCTAATGTGAAAGCGCTTGAAAACGTCGTAATGTTGTAGAAAGCAATGTAAAGTAGCGAGTAAAACGTTTTCTAACGATAGAAGTGCGAAGGTTATGTTAGGTTGAGTTATGTTAGTTTAAGCTAGGTAGCGTCGTGAAACCACCAAAAACGACGTCATCTAACGAGATAGTGTTGTTTATTGCGAGTACGAAACTGCGATAGGTAAAATGTTGTGAAAGCACACAAAACGGCATGAACAAGCCAAATACTGCGTGTTGTACCGTTACAAGTGCGAAACTGCTATGTTGTGACATTCTCGGTAAAGCGCATGCAAGTATCGTGAAACCTTAAAGAACGATGTCATTTAGCGAGATACAGCGTTCTGTACTGTAATAAGTTGGTGAGAAACTGTGAGGTCAAGCAAATATCGTAATTGTGAACGAAACAGTGTAATTGAGCGTCTTTAGATACAAGTGCGAATGTTAGGTTAGGTTGACATATCAACCATCGTAAAACCGCATTAAACAATGTCACTTAGTGATATGTAGTGTTTTTCAACATTACAAGTCGGGAACTACGATGTGAAAGCGCATGAAACCGTCGTAATCTTGTAGAAAACATTGTAAAGTTGCGAGTAAAACGTTTTCTAACGATAGAAGTGCGAAGGTTAGGTTAGGTTAGGTTAGTTTAGGCTAGGTAGCGTCGTGAAACTACCAAAAACGACGTCATCTAAAGAGATAGTGTTGTTTTATTGCGAGTATTAAACTGCGATAGGTGAAATGTTGTGAAAGCACACAAAACGGCATGAACAAGCCAAATACTGCGTGTTCTACCGTTACAAGTGCGAAACTGCTATATTGTGATATTCTCGTTAAAGCGCATGCAAGCATCGTGAAACCTTAAAGAACAATGTCATTTAGCGAGATACAGCGTTCTGTACTGCAATAAGTTGGTGAAAAACTGTGAGGTTATGCACATATCGTAATTGTGAACGAAACAGTGTAATAGAGCGTTTTTCAATACAAGTACGAATGTTAGGTTAGGTTAAGATATGAACCGTCGTAAAACCGCATTAAACAATGTCACTTAGTGAGATGCAGTGTTTTTCACCATTACAAGTCGGGAACTGCGATATCTAATGTGAAAGCGCTTGCAAACGTCGTTAGGTTAGGTTAGGTTAGGTTAGGTTAGGTTTGGTTAGGTTAGGTTAGGTTAGGTTATGTTAGGTTAGGTTGGGCTAGGTTAGGTTAGGTTACGTTATGTTAAGGTATGAACCATTGTAAAACCGCAATAAACAATGTCACTTAGTGAGATGCAGTGTTTTTCACCTTTACAAGTTGGGAACTGCGATATCTAATGTGAAAGCGCTTGAAACCGTCGTAATGTTGTAGAAAGCAATGTAAAGTAGCGAGTAAAACGTTTTCTAACGATAGAAGTGCGAAGGTTATGTTAGGTTGAGTTATGTTAGTTTAAGCTAGGTAGCGTCGTGAAACCACCAAAAACGACGTCATCTAACGAGATAGTGTTGTTTTATTGCGAGTACGAAACTGCGATAGGTAAAATGTGAAAGCACACAAAACGGCATGAACAAGCCAAATACTGCGTGTTGTACCGTTACAAGTGCGAAACTGCTATGTTTTGACATTCTCGGTAAAGCGCATGCAAGTATCGTGAAACCTTAAAGAACGATGTCATTTAGCGAGATACAGCGTTCTGTACTGTAATAAGTTGGTGAGAAACTGTGAGGTCAAGCAAATATCGTAATTGTGAACGAAACAGTGTAATTGAGCGTCTTAAGATACAAGTGCGAATGTTAGGTTAGGTTGACATATCAACCGTCGTAAAACCGCATTAAACAATGTCACTTAGTGAGATGTAGTGTTTTTCAACATTACAAGTCGGGAACTACGATATCTAATGTGAAAGCGCATGAAACCGTCGTAATCTTGTAGAAAACATTGTAAAGTTGCGAGTAAAACGTTTTCTAACGATAGAAGTGCGAAGGTTAGGTTAGTTTAAGCTAGGTAGCGTCGTGAAACTACCAAAAACGACGTCATCTAACGAGATAGTGTTGTTTTATAGCGAGTATTAAACTGCGATAGGTGAAATGTTGTGAAAGCACACAAAACGGCATGAACAGCCAAATACTGCGTGTTCTACCGTTACAAGTGCGAAACTGCTATATTGTGATATTCTCGTTAAAGCGCATGCAAGCATCGTGAAACCTTAAAGAACAATGTCATTTAGCGAGATACAACGTTCTGTACTGCAATAAGTTGGTGAAAAACTGTGAGGTTATGCAAATATTGTAATTGTGAACAAAACAGTGTAATAGTGCGTTTTTAGATACAAGTGCGAATGTTAGGTTAGGTTAAGATATGAACCGTCGTAAAACCGCATTAAACAATGTCACTTAGTGAGATGTAGTGTTTTTCAACATTACAAGTCGGGAACTACGATATCTAATGTGAAAGCGCATGAAACCGTCGTAATCTTGTAGAAAACATTGTAAAGTGGTGAGTAAAACGTTTTCTAACGATAGAAGTGCGAAGGTTAGGTTAGGTTAGGTTAGTTTAAGCTAGGTAGCGTCGTGAAATTACCAAAAACGACGTCATCTAACGAGATAGTGTTGTTTTATAGCGAGTATTAAACTGCGATAGGTGAAATGTTGTGAAAGCACACAAAACGGCATGAACAATCCAAATACTGCGTGTTCTACCGTTACAAGTGCGAAACTGCTATATTGTGATATTCTCGTTAAAGCGCATGCAAGCATCGTGGAACCTTAAAGAACAATGTCATTTAGCGAGATACAACGTTCTGTACTGCAATAAGTTGGTGAGAAACTGTGAGGTTATGCAAATATGGTAATTGTGAACAAAACAGTGTAATAGAGCGTTTTTAGATACAAGTGCGAATGTTAGGTTAGGTTAAGATATGAACCGTCGTAAAACCGCATTAAACAATGTCACTTAGTGAGATGCAGTGTTTTTCACCATTACAAGTCGGGAACTGCGATATCTAATGTGAAAGCGCTTGCAAACGTCGTTAGGTTAGGTTAGGTTAGGTTAGGTTAGGTTAGGTTACGTTAGGTTAGGTTTGGTTAGGTTAGGTTAGGTTAGGTTATGTTAGGTTAGGTTGGGTTAGGTTAGGTTAGGTTACGTTAGGTTAAGGTATGAACCGTTGTAAAACCGCAATAAACAATGTCACTTAGTGAGATGCAGTGTTTTTCACCTTTACAAGTTGGGAACTGCGATATCTAATGTGAAAGCGCTTGAAACCGTCGTAATGTTGTAGAAAGCAATGTAAAGTAGCGAGTAAAACGTTTTCTAACGATAGAAGTGCGAAGGTTATGTTAGGTTGAGTTATGTTAGTTTAAGCTAGGTAGCGTCGTGAAACCACCAAAAACGACGTCATCTAACGAGATAGTGTTGTTTTATTGCGAGTACGAAACTGCGATAGGTAAAATGTGAAAGCACACAAAACGGCATGAACAAGCCACATACTGCGTGTTGTACCGTTACAAGTGCGAAACTGCTATGTTTTGACATTCTCGGTAAAGCGCATGCAAGTATCGTGAAACCTTAAAGAACGATGTCATTTAGCGAGATACAGCGTTCTGTACTGTAATAAGTTAGTGAGAAACTGTGAGGTCAAGCAAATATCGTAATTGTGAACGAAACAGTGTAATTGAGCGTCTTAAGATACAAGTGCGAATGTTAGGTTAGGTTGACATATCAACCGTCGTAAAACCGCATTAAACAATGTCACTTAGTGAGATGTAGTGTTTTTCAACATTACAAGTCGGGAACTACGATATCTAATGTGAAAGCGCATGAAACCGTCGTAATCTTGTAGAAAACATTGTAAAGTTGCGAGTAAAACGTTTTCTAACGATAGAAGTGCGAAGGTTAGGTTAGTTTAAGCTAGGTAGCGTCGTGAAACTACCAAAAACGACGTCATCTAACGAGATAGTGTTGTTTTATAGCGAGTATTAAACTGCGATAGGTGAAATGTTGTGAAAGCACACAAAACGGCATGAACAAGCCAAATACTGCGTGTTCTACCGTTACAAGTGCGAAACTGCTATATTGTGATATTCTCGTTAAAGCGCATGCAAGCATCGTGAAACCTTAAAGAACAATGTCATTTAGCGAGATACAACGTTCTGTACTGCAATAAGTTGGTGAAAAACTGTGAGGTTATGGAAATATGGTAATTGTGAACAAAACAGTGTAATAGAGCGGTTTTAGATACAAGTGCGAATGTTAGGTTAGGTTAAGATATGAACCGTCGTAAAACCGCATTAAACAATGTCAATTAGTGAGATGCAGTGTTTTTCACCATTAAAAGTCGGGAACTGCGATATCTAATGTGAAAGCGCTTGGAACCGTCGTTAGGTTAGGTTAGGTTAGGTTAGGTTAGGTTAGGTTTTGTTAGGTTAGGTTAGGTTAGGTTAGGTTAGGTTAGATTAGGTTGGGTTGAGTTGGGTTAGGTTAGGTTAGGTTAGGTTGGGTTAGGTTAGGTTAGGTTACGTTAGGTTAGGTTAGGTTACGTTAGGTTAGGTTACGTTAGGTTAGGTTAGGTTAGGTAAGGATAATTTGGTTAGGTTAGGTTAGGTTGGGTTGGGTGTTGTTGGTTTGGGTTGGGTTGGGTTGGGTTAGGTTGGGTTAGGTTAGGTTAGGTTACGTTAGGTTAGGTTAGGTTAGGTTAGGTTACGTTAGGTTATGTTAGGTTAGGTTAGGTTAGGTTACGTTAGGTTAGGTTAGGTCAGGAAAGGTTAGGTTACGTTAGAATAGGTTAGGTTAGGTTAGGTTACGTTAGGTTAGGTCAAGTTAGGTTAGGTTTGGTTAGGTTAGCTTAGGTTAGGTTAGGTTGGGTTGGGTTGGGTTGGGTTAGGTTAGGCTAGGTTAGGTTAGGTTGGGTTAGGTTAGTTTAGGTTAGGTTAGATTAGGTTAGGTTGGGTTGGGTCGGGTTAGGTTAGGTTAGGTTAGGTTAGGTAGGGTTAGGTTAGGTTAGGTTAGGTTACGTTAGGTTAAGGTATGAACAGTCGTAAAACCGCATTAAACAATGTCACTTAGTGAGATGCAGTGTTTTTCACCTTTACAAGTTGGGAACTGTGATATCTAATGTGAAAGCGCTTGAAACCGTCGTATTGTTGTAGAAAGCAATGTAAAGTAGCGAGTAAAACGTTTTCTAACGATAGAAGTGCGAAGGTTATGTTAGGTTGAGTTATGTTAGTTTAAGCTAGGTAGCGTCGTGAAACTACCAAAATCAACGTCATCTAACGAGATAGTGTTGTTTTATTGCGAGTACGAAACTGTGATAGGTGAAATGTTGTGAAAGCACACAAAACGGCATGAACAAGCCAAATACTGCGTGTTGTACCGTTACAAGTGCGAAACTGCTATGTTGTGATATTCTCGTTAAAGCGCATGCAAGCATCGTGAAACCTTAAAGAACGATGTCATTTATCGAGATACAGCGTTCTGTACTGCAATAAGTTGGTGAAAAACTGTGAGGTTATGCAAATATCCTAATTGTGAACGAAACAGTGTAATAGAGCGTTTTTTAATACAAGTGCGAATGTTAGGTTAGGTTAAGATATGAACCGTCGTAAAACCGCATTAAACAATGTCACTTGATGAGATGCAGTGTTTTTCACCATTACAAGTCGGGAACTGCGATATCTAATGTGAAAGCGCTTGCAAACGTCGTTAGGTTAGGTTAGGTTAGGTTAGGTTACGTTAGGTTAGGTTAGATTAGGTTTGGTTAGGTTAGGTTAGGTTAGGTTAGGTTAGGTTAGGGATGTTAGGTAAGGTTTGGTTAGGTTAGGTTAGGTTGGGTTAGGTAAGGTTAGGTTAGGTTAAGATATGAACCGCGCTAAAACCGCATTAAACAATGTCACTTAGTGAGATGCTGTGTTTTTCACCATTACAAGTCGGGAACCTCGATATCTAATGTGAAAGCGCTTGCAAACGTCGTTAGGTTAGGTTAGGTTAGGTTAGGTTAGGTTACGTTAGGTTAGGTTTGGTTAGGTTAGGTTAGGTTAGGTTATGTTAGGTTAGGTTGGGTTAGGTTAGGTTAGGTTAGGTTAGGTTAAGATATAAACCGCGCTAAAACCGCATTAAACAATGTCACTTGGTGAGATGCAGTGTTTTTCACCTTTACAAGTTGGGAACTGCGATATCTAATGTGAAAGCGCTTGAAACCGTCGTAATGTTGTAGAAAGCAATGTAAAGTAGCGAGTAAAACGTTTTCTAACGATAGAAGTGCGAAGGTTATGTTAGGTTGAGTTATGTTAGTTTAAGCTAGGTAGCGTCGTGAAACCACCAAAAACGACGTCATCTAACGAGATAGTGTTGTTTATTGCGAGTACGAAACTGCGCTAGGTAAAATGTTGTGAAAGCACACAAAACGGCATGAACAAGCCAAATACTGCGTGTTGTACCGTTACAAGTGCGAAACTGCTATGTTGTGACATTCTCGGTAAAGCGCATGCAAGTATCGTGAAACCTTAAAGAACGATGTCATTTAGCGAGATACAGCGTTCTGTACTGTAATAAGTTGGTGAGAAACTGTGAGGTCAAGCAAATATCGTAATTGTGAACGAAACAGTGTAATTGAGCGTCTTTAGATAGAAGTGCGAATGTTAGGTTAGGTTGACATATCAACCATCGTAAAACCGCATTGAACAATGTCACTTAGTGAGATGTAGTGTTTTTCAACATTACTAGTCGGGAACTACGATATCTAATGTGAAAGCGCATGAAACCGTCGTAATCTTGTAGAAAACATTGTAAAGTTGCGAGTAAAACGTTTTCTAACGATAGAAGTGCGAAGGTTAGGTTAGGTTAGGTTAGTTTAGGCTAGGTAGCGTCGTGAAACTACCAAAAACGACGTCATCTAAAGAGATAGTGTTGTTTTATAGCGAGTATTAAACTGCGATAGGTGAAATGTTGTGAAAGCACACAAAACGGCATGAACAAGCCAAATACTGCGTGTTCTACCGTTACAAGTGCGAAACTGCTATATTGTGATATTCTCGTTAAAGCGCATGCAAGCATCGTGAAACCTTAAAGAACAATGTCATTTAGCGAGATACAGCGTTCTGTACTGTAATAAGTTGGTGAGAAACTGTGAGGTCAAGCAAATATCGTAATTGTGAACGAAACAGTGTAATTGAGCGTCTTTAGATAGAAGTGCGAATGTTAGGTTGACATATCAACCATCGTAAAACCGCATTAAACAATGTCACTTAGTGAGATGTAGTGTTTTTCAACATTACAAGTCGGGAACTACGATATCTAATGTGAAAGCGCATGAAACCGTCGTAATCTTGTAGAAAACATTGTAAACTTGCGAGTAAAACGTTTTCTAACGATAGAAGTGCGAAGGTTAGGTTAGGTTAGGTTAGTTTAGGCTAGGTAGCGTCGTGAAACTACCAAAAACGACGTCATCTAAAGAGATAGTGTTGTTTTATAGCGAGTATTAAACTGCGATAGGTGAAATGTTGTGAAATAACACAAAACGGCATGAACAAGCCAAATACTGCGTGTTCTACCGTTAAAAGTGCGAAACTGCTATATTGTGATATTCTCGTTAAAGCGCATGCAAGCATCGTGAAACCTTAAAGAACAATGTCATTTAGCGAGATACAGCGTTCTGTACTGCAATAAGTTGGTGAAAAACTGTGAGGTTATGCAAATATCGTAATTGTGAACGAAACAGTGTAATAGAGCGTTTTTCAATAAATGTACGAATGTTAGGTTAGGTTAAGATATGAACCGTCGTAAAACCGCATTAAACAATGTCACTTGGTGAGATGCAGTGTTTTTCACCATTACAAGTCGGGAACTGCGATATCTAATGTGAAAGCGCTTGCAAACGTCGTTAGGTTAGGTTAGGTTAGGTTAGGTTAGGTTAGGTTAGGTTACGTTAGGTTAGGTTTGGTTAGGTTAGGTTAGGTTAGGTTAGGTTAGGTTAGGTTGGGTTAGGTTAGGTTAGGTTACGTTAGGTTAAGGTATGAACCGTCGTAAAACCGCATTAAACAATGTCACTTAGTGAGATGCAGTGTTTTTCACCTTTACAAGTTGGGAACTGCGATATCTAATGTGAAAGCGCTTGAAACCGTCGTAATGTTGTAGAAAGCAATGTAAAGTAGCGAGTAAAACGTTTTCTAACGATAGAAGTGCGAAGGTTATGTTAGGTTGAGTTATGTTAGTTTAAGCTAGGTAGCGTCGTGAAACCACCAAAAACGACGTCATCTAACGAGATAGTGTTGTTTTATTGCGAGTACGAAACTGCGATAGGTAAAATGTGAAAGCACACAAAACGGCATGAACAAGCCAAATACTGCGTGTTGTACCGTTACAAGTGCGAAACTGCTATGTTTTGACATTCTCGGTAAAGCGCATGCAAGTATCGTGAAACCTTAAAGAACGATGTCATTAAGCGAGATACAGCGTTCTGTACTGTGATAAGTTGGTGAGAAACTGTGAGGTCAAGCAAATATCGTAATTGTGAACGAAACAGTGTAATTGAGCGTCTTTAGATACAAGTGCGAATGTTAGGTTAGGTTGACATATCAACCGTCGTAAAACCGCATTAAACAATGTCACTTAGTGAGATGTAGTGTTTTTCAACATTACAAGTCGGGAACTACGATATCTAATGTGAAAGCGCATGAAACCGTCGTAATCTTGTAGAAAACATTGTAAAGTTGCGAGTAAAACGTTTTCTAACGATAGAAGTGCGGTTAGGTTAGGTTAGGTTAGTTTAAGCTAGGTAGCGTCGTGAAACTACCAAAAACGACGTCATCTAACGAGATAGTGTTGTTTTATAGCGAGTATTAAACTGCGATAGGTGAAATGTTGTGAAAGCACACAAAACGGCATGAACAAGCCAAATACTGCGTGTTCTACCGTTACAAGTGCGAAACTGCTATATTGTGATATTCTCGTTAAAGCGCATGCAAGCATCGTGAAACCTTAAAGAACAATGTCATTTAGCGAGATACAACGTTCTGTACTGCAATAAGTTGGTGAAAAACTGTGAGGTTATGCAAATATGGTAATTGTGAACAAAACAGTGTAATAGAGCGGTTTTAGATACAAGTGCGAATGTTACGTTAGGTTAAGATATGAACCGTCGTAAAACCGCATTAAACAATGTCAATTAGTGAGATGCAGTGTTTTTCACCATTAAAAGTCGGGAACTGCGATATCTAATGTGAAAGCGCTTGCAACCGTCGTTAGGTTAGGTTAGGTTAGGTTAGGTTAGGTTTTGTTAGGTTAGGTTAGGTTAGGTTAGATTAGGTTAGGTTAAGTTAGGTTAGGTTAGGTTGGGTTAGGTTAGGTTAGGTTAGGTTAGGTTAGGTTACGTTAGGTTAGGTTAGGTTACGTTAGGTTAGGTTAGGTTAGGTTACGTTAGGTTAGGTTAGGTTAGGTAAGGATAATTTGGTTAGGTTAGGTAAGGTTAGGTTAGGTTAGGTTAGGTTGGGTTGGGTGTTGTTGGTTTGGGTTGGGTTGGGTTGGGTTAGGTTGGGTTAGGTTAGGTTAGGTTAGGTTACGTTAGGTTAGGTTAGGTTAGGTTAGGTTACGTTATGTTATGTTAGGTTAGGTTAGGTTAGGTTACGTTAGGTTAGGTTAGGTCAGGAAAGGTTAGGTTACGTTAGAATAGGTTAGGTTAGGTTAGGTTACGTTAGGTTAGGTTAAGTTAGGTTAGGTTTGGTTAGGTTAGCTTAGGTTAGGTTAGGTTGGGTTGGGTTGGGTTGGGTTAGGTTAGCTTAGGTTAGGTTAGGTTGGGTTAGGTTAGTTTAGGTTAGGTTAGGTTAGGTTAGGTTGGGTTGGGTTGGGTTAGGTTAGGTTAGGTTAGGTAAGGTTAGGTTAGGTTAGGTTAGGTTACGTTAGGTTAAGGTATGAACCGTCGTAAAACCGCATTAAACAATGTCACTTAGTGAGATGCAGTGTTTTTCACCTTTACAAGTTGGGAACTGTGATATCTAATGTGAAAGCGCTTGAAACCGTCGTATTGTTGTAGAAAGCAATGTAAAGTAGCGAGTAAAACGTTTTCTAACGATAGAAGTGCGAAGGTTATGTTAGGTTGAGTTATGTTAGTTTAAGCTAGGTAGTGTCGTGAAACTACCAAAAACAACGTCATCTAACGAGATAGTGTTGTTTTATTGCGAGTACGAAACTGCGATAGGTGAAATGTTGTGAAAGCACACAAAACGGCATGAACAAGCCAAATACTGCGTGTTGTACCGTTACAAGTGCGAAACTGCTATGTTGTGATATTCTCGTTAAAGCGCATGCAAGCATCGTGAAACCTTAAAGAACGATGTCATTTAGCGAGATACAGCGTTCTGTACTGCAATAAGTTGGTGAAAAACTGTGAGGTTATGCAAATATCCTAATTGTGAACGAAACAGTGTAATAGAGCGTTTTTTATTACAAGTGCGAATTTTAGGTTAGGTTAAGATATGAACCGTCGTAAAACCGCATTTAACAATGTCACTTGATGAGATGCAGTGTTTTTCACCATTACAAGTCGGGAACTGCGATATCTAATGTGAAAGCGCTTGCAAACGTCGTTAGGTTAGGTTAGGTTAGGTTAGGTTAGGTTAGGTTTGGTTAGGTTTGGTTAGGTTAGGTTAGGGATGTTAGGTAAGGTTTGGTTAGGTTAGGTTAGGTTAGGTTGGGTTAGGTAAGGTTAGGTTAGGTTAAGATATGAACCGCGCTAAAACCGCATTAAACAATGTCACTTAGTGAGATGCTGTGTTTTTCACCATTACAAGTCGGGAACTGCGATATCTAATGTGAAAGCGCTTGCAAACGTCGTTAGGTTAGGTTAGGTTAGGTTAGGTTAGGTTAGGTTACGTTAGGTTAGGTTTGGTTAGGTTAGGTTAGGTTAGGTTATGTTAGGTTAGGTTGGGTTAGGTTAGGTTAGGTTAGGTTAGGTTAAGATATGAACCGCGCTAAAACCGCATTAAACAATGTCACTTAGTGAGATGCAGTGTTTTTCACCTTTACAAGTTGGGAACTGCGATATCTAATGTGAAAGCGCATGAAACCGTCGTAATCTTGTAGAAAATATTGTAAAGTGGTGAGTAAAACGTTTTCTAACGATAGAAGTGCGAAGGTTAGGTTAGGTTAGGTTAGTTTAGGCTAGGTAGCGTCGTGAAACTACCAAAAACGACGTCATCTAACGAGATAGTGTTGTTTTATAGCGAGTATTAAACTGCGATAGGTGAAATGTTGTGAAAGCACACAAAACGGCATGAACAAGCCAAATACTGCGTGTTCTACCGTTACAAGTGCGAAACTGCTATATTGTGATATTCTCGTTAAAGCGCATGCAAGCATCGTGAAACCTTAAAGAACAATGTCATTTAGCGAGATACAACGTTCTGTACTGCAATAAGTTGGTGAAAAACTGTGAGGTTATTCAAATATGGTAATTGTGAACAAAACAGTGTAATAGAGCGTTTTTAGATACAAGTGCGAATGTTAGGTTAGGTTAAGATATGAACCGTCGTAAAACCGCATTAAACAATGTCACTTAGTGAGATGTAGTGTTTTTCAACATTACAAGTCGGGAACTACGATATCTAATGTGAAAGCGCATGAAACCGTCGTAATCTTGTAGAAAACATTGTAAAGTGGTGAGTAAAACGTTTTCTAACGATAGAAGTGCGAAGGTTAGGTTAGGTTAGGTTAGTTTAAGCTACGTAGCGTCGTGAAACTACCAAAAACGACGTCATCTAACGAGATAGTGTTGTTTTATAGCGAGTATTAAACTGCGATAGGTGAAATGTTGTGAAATCACACAAAACGGCATGAACAAGCCAAATACTGCGTGTTCTACCGTTACAAGTGCGAAACTGCTATATTGTGATATTCCCGTTAAAGCGCATGCAAGCATCGTGAAACCTTAAAGAACAATGTCATTTAGCGAGATACAACGTTCTGTACTGCAATAAGTTGGTGATAAACTGTGAGGTTATGCAAATATGGTAATTGTGAACAAAACAGTGTAATAGAGCGTTTTTAGATACAAGTGCGAATGTTAGGTTAGGTTAAGATATGAACCGTCGTAAAACCGCATTAAACAAATGTCAATTAGTGAGATGCAGTGTTTTTCACCATTAAAAGTCGGGAACTGCGATATCTAATGTGAAAGCGCTTGCAAACGTCGTTAGGTTAGGTTAGGTTAGGTTACGTTAGGTTAGGTTTGGTTAGGTTAGGTTAGGTTAGGTTATGTTAGGTTAGGTTGGGTTAGGTTAGGTTAGGTTACGTTAGGTTAAGGTATGAACCGTCGTAAAACCGCATTAAACAATGTCACTTAGTGAGATGCAGTGTTTTTCACCTTTACAAGTTGGGAACTGCGATATCTACAGTGAAAGCACTTGAAACCGTCGTAATGTTGTAGAAAGCAATGTAAAGTAGCGAGTAAAACGTTTTCTAACGATAGAAGTGCGAAGGTTATGTTAGGTTGAGTTATGTTAGTTTAAGCTAGGTAGCGTCGTGAAACCACCAAAAACGACGTCATCTAACGAGATAGTGTTGTTTTATTGCGAGTACGAAACTTCGATAGGTAAAATGTTGTGAAAGCACACAAAACGGCATGAACAAGCCAAATACTGCGTGTTGTACCGTTACAAGTGCGAAACTGCTATGTTGTGACATTCTCGGTAAAGCGCATGCAAGTATCGTGAAACCTTAAAGAACGATGTCATTTAGCGAGATACAGCGTTCTGTACTGTAATAAGTTGGTGAGAAACTGTGAGGTCAAGCAAATATCATAATTGTGAACGAAACAGTGTAATTGAGCGTCTTTAGATACAAGTGCGAATGTTAGGTTAGGTTGACATATCAACCGTCGTAAAACGGCATTAAACAATGTCACTTAGTGAGATGTAGTGTTTTTCGACATTACAAGTCGGGAACTACGATATCTAATGTGAAAGCGCATGAAACCGTCGTAATCTTGTAGAAAACATTGTAAAGTTGCGAGTAAAACGTTTTCTAACGATAGAAGTGCGAAGGTTAGGTTAGGTTAGGTTAGTTTAAGCTAGGTAGCGTCGTGAAACTACCAAAAACGACGTCATCTAACGAGATAGTGTTGTTTTATAGCGAGTATTAAACTGCGATAGGTGAAATGTTGTAAAAGCACACAAAACGGCATGAACAAGCCAAATACTGCGTGTTCTACCGTTACAAGTGCGAAACTGCTATATTGTGATATTCTCGTTAAAGCGCATGCAAGCATCGTGAAACCTTAAAGAACAATGTCATTTAGCGAGATACAACGTTCTGTACTGCAATAAGTTGGTGAAAAACTGTGAGGTTATGCAAATATGGTAATTGTGAACAAAACAGTGTAATAGAGCGGTTTTAGATACAAGTGCGAATGTTACGTTAGGTTAAGATATGAACCGTCGTAAAACCGCATTAAACAATGTCAATTAGTGAGATGCAGTGTTTTTCACCATTAAAAGTCGGGAACTGCGATATCTAATGTGAAAGCGCTTGCAACCGTCGTTAGGTTAGGTTAGGTTAGGTTAGGTTTTGTTAGGTTTGGTTAGGTTAGGTTAGGTTAGGTTAGGTTAGGTTAGGTTAGATTAGGTTAGGTTGGGTTGAGTTGGGTTAGGTTAGGTTAGGTTAGGTTACGTTAGGTTAGGTTAGGTTACGTTAGGTTAGGTTAGGTTAGGTTACGTTAGGTTAGGTTAGGTTAGGTAAGGATAATTTGGTTAGGTTAGGTAAGGTTAGGTTAGGTTAGGTTAGGTTGGGTTGGGTGTTGTTGGTTTGGGTTGGGTTGGGTTGGGTTAGGTTGGGTTAGGTTAGGTTAGGTTAGGTTAGGTTACGTTAGGTTAGGTTAGGTTAGGTTAGGTTACGTTATGTTATGTTAGGTTAGGTTACGTTAGGTTAGGTTAGGTCAGGAAAGGTTAGGTTACGTTAGAATAGGTTAGGTTAGGTTAGGTTACGTTAGGTTAGGTTAAGTAGGTTAGGTTTGGTTAGGTTAGCTTAGGTTAGGTTAGGTTGGGTTGGGTTGGGTTGGGTTAGGTTAGCTTAGGTTAGGTTAGGTTGGGTTAGGTTAGTTTAGGTTAGGTTAGGTTAGGTTAGGTTGGGTTGGGTTGGGTTAGGTTAGGTTAGGTTAGGTAAGGTTAGGTTAGGTTAGGTTAGGTTACGTTAGGTTAAGGTATGAACCGTCGTAAAACCGCATTAAACAATGTCACTTAGTGAGATGCAGTGTTTTTCACCTTTACAAGTTGGGAACTGTGATATCTAATGTGAAAGCGCTTGAAACCGTCGTATTGTTGTAGAAAGCAATGTAAAGTAGTGAGTAAAACGTTTTCTAACGATAGAAGTGCGAAGGTTATGTTAGGTTGAGTTATGTTAGTTTAAGCTAGGTAGTGTCGTGAAACTACCAAAAACAACGTCATCTAACGAGATAGTGTTGTTTTATTGCGAGTACGAAACTGCGATAGGTGAAATGTTGTGAAAGCACACAAAACGGCATGAACAAGCCAAATACTGCGTGTTGTACCGTTACAAGTGCGAAACTGCTATGTTGTGATATTCTCGTTAAAGCGCATGCAAGCATCGTGAAACCTTAAAGAACGATGTCATTTAGCGAGATACAGCGTTCTGTACTGCAATAAGTTGGTGAAAAACTTTGAGGTTATGCAAATATCCTAATTGTGAACGAAACAGTGTAATAGAGCGTTTTTTAATACAAGTGCGAATTTTAGGTTAGGTTAAGATATGAACCGTCGTAAAACCGCATTTAACAATGTCACTTGATGAGATGCAGTGTTTTTCACCATTACAAGTCGGGAACTGCGATATCTAATGTGAAAGCGCTTGCAAACGTCGTTAGGTTAGGTTAGGTTAGGTTAGGTTAGGTTAGGTTAGGTTAGGTTTGGTTAGGTTAGGTTAGGTTAGGTTAGGGATGTTAGGTAAGGTTTGGTTAGGTTAGGTTAGGTTAGGTTGGGTCAGGTAAGGTTAGGTTAGGTTAAGATATGAACCGCGCTAAAACCGCATTAAACAATGTCACTTAGTGAGATGCTGTGTTTTTCACCATTACAAGTCGGGAACTGCGATATCTAATGTGAAAGCGCTTGCAAACGTCGTTAGGTTAGGTTAGGTTAGGTTAGGTTAGGTTAGGTTAGGTTACGTTAGGTTAGGTTTGGTTAGGTTAGGTTAGGTTAGGTTATGTTAGGTTAGGTTGGGTTAGGTTAGGTTAGGTTAGGTTAGGTTAGGTTAAGATATGAACCGCGCTAAAACCGCATTAAACAATGTCACTTAGTGAGATGCAGTGTTTTTCACCTTTACAAGTTGGGAACTGCGATATCTAATGTGAAAGCGCATGAAACCGTCGTAATCTTGTAGAAAATATTGTAAAGTGGTGAGTAAAACGTTTTCTAACGATAGAAGTGCGAAGGTTAGGTTAGGTTAGGTTAGTTTAGGCTAGGTAGCGTCGTGAAACTACCAAAAACAACGTCATCTAACGAGATAGTTTTGTTTTATTGCGAGTACGAAACTGCGATAGGTGAAATGTTGTGAAAGCACACAAAACGGCATGAACAAGCCAAATACTGCGTGTTGTACCGTTACAAGTGCGAAACTGCTATATTGTGATATTCTCGTTAAAGCGCATGCAAGCATCGTGAAACCTTAAAGAACAATGTCATTTAGCGAGATACAACGTTCTGTACTGCAATAAGTTGGTGAAAATCTGTGAGGTTATTCAAATATGGTAATTGTGAACAAAACAGTGTAATAGAGCGTTTTTAGATACAAGTGCGAATGTTAGGTTAGGTTAAGATATTGTCACGTTAAAGAGACAGGAGACGTTTTTAAGGCGTCCTCACAAAAGTCCGAAGAGCGGTCGGCTCAGCGCAGCCAAAAACAGAACAATGGCACGAGGGGAACTGCCACTTCGTCTGCCTCTTTTGCGCTGGCAGATCAAGCGCGCGGCACTGCCCCTCCTCCCTGAAGAGCATCGCCTCGATGCTAAACGAAGCGTGTATCGTAAAAAAAAAAACATTGTCACAGTGTGTGGTACGGTTTTAACCGCACCACGTGCACAATCTCGGGTCGTAGCTGTCGGCGTCGGGGTGGTTGGCTTCCGTCCGGAAGGACTTCGTAATTGACGTCGCTCACTTGTCGTAGCACTTTGTACGGGCCAAAATACCGACTGAGAAGCTTCTCAGAGAGACCTTTGCAGCGCACAGGGGTCCAAACCAACACCTGGTCACCTGGTTTATAATCGACTTGTCTGTGGCAGCGGTTGTAGCGCTGTGCATCGACGCCTTGTTGTTTCTTGATGTTTACGCGGGCTAGTTGACGTGCTTCTTCGGCTCGTTGCACGAAACACTCAGCATCTTCGTCGAGATTCTCGATGTTGTCAATGTCGCATGGGAGCATTGCGTCCAACATCGTCTGAACGTCCCGACCGTATAGAAGACGAAACGGAGTGAATCGTGTGGTCTCTTGCGTAGCGGTATTATACGCGAATGTTACGTAAGGCAGTATTTCATCCCACGTCTTGTGCTGTACGTCTATGTACATAGACAGCATATCAGTCATCGTTTTGTTAAGCCGCTCGGTCAGTCCATTTGTCTGAGGGTGATACGCTGTTGTCTTGCGATGCGTGGAGTAACTTAACTGAAAAACTTGTTCAAGGAGCCTTGCTGTAAACGCTGTTCCTCGGTCTGTGATGACACAGGATGGAGCACCGTGGCGTAATACAATTCTCTCGATGAAAAACTGAGCAACTTCACAAGCCGTGCTTTTAGGAAGCGCCTTAGTTTCAGCATAGCGGGTTAGATAATCTGTAGCGACGATTATCCACTTGTTGCCGGAAGATGACAAGGGAAACGGACCCAGGAGGTCCATGCCGACTTGATCGAAGGGTGTTCTGGGTGGCTCGATAGGGTGAAGTAATCCCGCAGGCTTAACAGATGGGGATTTTCGGCGCTGGCATTCGCGGCAGGCTTGAACGTACTGTTTAACGCAAGCGGCAAGTTTCGGCCAGTAGTAAGACTTTCGTACCCTAGCGATGGTTCGGGTGATGCCCAGATGGCCCGATGGAGGCTCGTTGTGGCAGGCAAATAGAATTTCCTCACGCAGCTCTGCGGGGACGACCAACAGGTAAGTTTTGTTGCTGGCGGCTGCGTTCTTCTTGTACAACACGCCCTGTCGTAAGCAGAAGGATGACAATCCGCGAGTTATATGCTGGGGCAGTGATACGTTGCGGCCCTCTAGATGTTCAATGATAGGTCGCAATTGAGCATCTGCTCGCTGCCGTAAAGCCAAGTCTGTTACGCTTACGGAGCCAAGGAAAGGGCAGTCCTCTTCGAAGCTCTGAGCGGCAGGCTCAACTGGCGCGCGTGACAACGTGTCCGCATCTTCGTGTGCACGACCGGACTTGTACACGATAGTGACGTCGTACTCCTGCAGACGTAGGCTCCACCTCGCCAGTCGTCCGGAGGGGTCTCTGAGGTTCGCAAGCCAGCACAGCGAGTGATGATCCGTCACTACTCTGAATGGACGGCCGTAAAGGTAAGGTCGAAACTTAGCAATTGCCCACACGACAGCAAGGCACTCCTTCTCCGTGGTACTGTAGTTTGACTCCGGGCGTGTTAGGGTTCGGCTTGCGTAGGCGATAACCTTTTCAATTCCCTCCTGCCGTTGGACGAGTACCGCGCCCAGACCGACGTTACTGGCGTCGGTATGAATTTCTGTTTCGGCTTCCTCGTCGAAATGTCCAAGAACAGGTGGTGATGCCAGGCGAAGCCGAAGCTCTGTGAATGCTGATTCTTGTTCAGCACTCCAAACGAACGGCGTATCGTCTCTAGTGAGTCTAGTTAATGGTTCGGCAATTTTCGAAAAATTGCCTATAAAGCGCCGGTAGTACGCGCATAGACCA
Organism: Rhipicephalus microplus; assembly: GCF_043290135.1. Taxonomy (NCBI): domain Eukaryota; kingdom Metazoa; phylum Arthropoda; class Arachnida; order Ixodida; family Ixodidae; genus Rhipicephalus; species Rhipicephalus microplus. The sequence continues at coordinate 630,587 of NC_134700.1, read as the reverse complement.
AGAAACCGCCGCACACTTTTCTTATCGGCAGGAGTCGGGAAGGCTGCGACAGCGGCGGTTTTCTCAGGGTCAGGACGGACGCCTTCTGCGCTTACGACATGTCCAAGGAACTTTAGTTCTTCGTAACCGAAATGGCATTTTTTCGGCTTTAACGTAAGGTTAGCCGTCCGAATCGCCTCAAGTACTTGTCGTAGTCGCTTCAGATGTTCGGAGAAGCTGGTTGAAAACACGACCACATCATCCAAGTACACAAGGCAGCTTTGCCATTTTAAGTCAGTCAACACAGTGTCCATCATGCGTTGGAAGGTAGCTGGCGCAGAGCAGAGTCCGAACGGTAGCACCCGAAATTCGTAGAGGCCATCCGGCGTGACAAAGGCGGTTTTTTCGCGGTCGCGCTCATCAACCTCAATTTGCCAGTAGCCACTCTTTAAATCCAGGGAAGAAAAATACTTCGCTCGTCGTAGTCGGTCAAGCGAGTCATCAATACGCGGCAGCGGATAAACATCTTTTTTTGTGACGTTGTTGAGCTTTCTGTAATCTACACAGAAGCGAAGCGTACCGTCCTTCTTCTTAACCAGAACGACCGGTGAGGACCAGGGACTGTTCGAAGGCTGGATAACGCCGTCGTCGATCATTTCTTTCACTTGCTGCTTGATAGCTGCGCGTTCTGTCGGCGAGACGCGGTATGGCTGTTGGTGAATAGGTCTTGCGTCGTCGTAAGTGATTATCCTGTGCTGTGTAATTGGCGTCTGACTCACTTTAGACGACTGAGCAAAGCACGCCCTGAATTCAAACAATAGCTCTCGCAAGGCCCTCTGGTTCTCTTCTGGCAGTGCACTGTTCATGTCAACATCTATTACGGTTTGTCCATTGCGGCTACTGTCTTCACAGGCAAAACACTCAATGACGTCCTCCAAGGCTTCAGCGTAGGCGACCGCAGTGCCCCGGAAAAGGTGACGATGCTCATTGGTGAAATTTGTAATCATGACCTCGGCTGTACCGTTCCGAATGTCAATGATGCCTCGTGCCACAGAAATTCCAAGCGCCAGCAGCAGGGAGACGTTGCACTCTGCCACTGTTTCACCGTCACTGGTTCCTTCGGAAGTCACCTGAATTAGGATACTTGCACGAGGTGGTATTGTGACACTGTCGTCGGAAACACGGAGGGCGGTTGTACGGCGGTTGGAGTCCCTTGACGTAGCGTTGACTGTCGAAAAGGAAATGCAGCGTCGCCGTAGGTCGATTACGGCGCCATATTCCCGAAGAAAATCGAGGCCGAGAATTAATTCGCGGGAGCAGTCACGTAGCACGATGGAGCTGACCAAAAACGTGCAGCCTCGTATTTGTAGCCTGGACGTGCACAAACCAACCGGCGTTACAACATGTCCGCCAGCTGTACGTACATGCGATCCTGTCCAAGGCATTATCACTTTCTTCAAGGTACGTGCCAATTGTCCGCTAATAATCGAGTAGTCAGCACCAGTGTCTATTAAGGCAGTTAAATTGCGACCGTCGAGCAGCACAGGTATGTCCATTGAAAAGTCGCTCAGCTGGGATACAGGCGCCGGCGTAGTCGAATTTCCGTTGGTCCGATGTCGCGTCGATTGGAGGGCGAGGTCTTCATCACGTCGAGAATCAGCGGCCTCGCCTCGAAAGGTCGCTGGCGTTAGTTTTCCAGGCGAGGGCTCGGAGACCGTCCTTGCGGCCTTCGATTTCCGTTGCCTGAATAAGATGACGACCGCGGTGACGGTGAGCGCGACTGACGCCTGAGTGGGACGTTCTGCCGAGCGATAAAATCTTCAATTTCTGGTGGTCTCTGTCCAAACCGGGGGCGGGGTGAATTGGCAGGAAAACCCTGCAGCCCAAGTCGGCGGTACTGGCAGTCTCGGTAGAGGTGACCCGCTTCACCGCAGTGGTAGCAAAGCGGTCGTCGGTCGGGCATGCGCCATATGTCGGATTTACGCATGACGGGTCGAGTGTCTGCAAAATAAGGGACCACCTGTGCGGACTGCAGTGTGGCGTACGGGGTTGCGGCTGGTAGTGGGACTGGTGCAGGTGCGTTGTGTTCGAACGTGTCGGTATAAGTGGTGCGCTGGAAACCACTCACTGGGGATGGTGTCGTGGACGACGGAACGGTGCGTCTCAATACGTCTGCGTAGGTCACCCCTAGAGGTTCACTTGAAGTTGCGAACGCCTGAAGTGGTGCAGCAACCTGCGTTGGTGTCTCGCGGCGAGGTGTGCCGAGCGCATGCTGAACTTCGTCACGTATGATGGTGGCGATGCAATTCGTGGAAGGCTGCTGCTGCGCCTGGTTCAGCTGTTGCAGCTGTTGTAGCTCGTCGCGAACAACCGAACGTATCAGCTCGCGAAGCGCTCCCACGTCGGTCGGGAACGAGCCTAGCCCGGTGGTATAGGTAGCATTCACTTGCCGATCGTACTGGTTCCGCTGCTGCAGCGCCTTTTCCATGGCGACGGCTTCAGTGAGGAACTCCGCGACCGTTCTAGGCGGACTACGAATGAGTCCAGCGAAGAGCTGCTCTTTCACACCTCGCATCAAATGTCGCAGCTTCTTGTCTTCCGGCATGGTTGGATCGGCGCGAGTGAACAGATGAACCATATCCTCCACGTATGTAGCCACACCTTCATTAGGCATCTGCATGCGGGACTGGAGGGCCCTTTCAGCGCGCTCTCGACGATCGAGACTCGAGTACGTTTCGCGGAGCCTGTGACAGAACTCATGCCACGACGTTAGGAGGCCCTTGCGGTTCTGGAACCATGTGCGAGCACCATCCAGAAGACTAAAGTACACATTCTTGAGCTTCGCTACTTCGTCCCACCCGTTGAAATCCGCTACGTACTCGTACTCAGCCAGCCAATCTTCCACATCTTCATAGAGGCCACCACGAAAGGGACTCGGAACACGTGGTTTTTGTAGCGTGTAATGAGTGGGTGCAGCTGCGGGTGCAGCGGTTGGAGCAGCGGCGGCTCCAGCGGTAGGGGAAGCGGTGACAGCAACAGTATTCTCCATACCAGTCGACGTACTTGTACTGTGAGGCACAAACTCGGGGGACAGTCCTCGAATCCTCCGACTGAAACGGTGTACCGGCGTAAGCTCTGGGTTTTGGGTCACGTTCCGGCTGCTAGAAGGAGTCTGTTGCATAGGTGAGGTTACCCAGCACCTCCACCATTAAAATGTCACGTTAAAGAGACAGGAGACGTTTTTAAGGCGTCCTCACAAAAGTCCGAAGAGCGGTCGGCTCAGCGCAGCCAAAAACAGAACAATGGCACGAGGGGAACTGCCACTTCGTCTGCCTCTTTTGCGCTGGCAGATCAAGCGCGCGGCAATATGAACCGTCGTAAAACCGCATTAAACAATGTCACTTAGTGAGATGTAGTGTTTTTCAACATTACAAGTCGGGAACTACGATATCTAATGTGAAAGCGCATGAAACCGTCGTAATCTTGTAGAAAACATTGTAAAGTGGTGAGTAAAACGTTTTCTAACGATAGAAGTGCGAAGGTTAGGTTAGGTTAGGTTAGTTAAAGCTACGTAGCGTCGTGAAACTACCAAAAACGACGTCATCTAACGAGATAGTGTTGTTTTATAGCGAGTATTAAACTGCGATAGGTGAAATGTTGTGAAAGCACACAAAACGGCATGAACAAGCCAAATACTGCGTGTTCTACCGTTACAAGTGCGAAACTGCTATATTGTGATATTCCCGTTAAAGCGCATGCAAGCATCGTGAAACCTTAAAGAACAATGTCATTTAGCGAGATACAACGTTCTGTACTGCAATAAGTTGGTGAGAAACTGTGAGGTTATGCAAATATGGTAATTGTGAACAAAACAGTGTAATAGAGCGTTTTTAGATACAAGTGCGAATGTTAGGTTAGGTTAAGATATGAACCGTCGTAAAACCGCATTAAACAAATGTCAATTAGTGAGATGCAGTGTTTTTCACCATTAAAAGTCGGGAACTGCGATATCTAATGTGAAAGCGCTTGCAAACGTCGTTAGGTTAGGTTAGGTTAGGTTACGTTAGGTTAGGTTTGGTTAGGTTAGGTTAGGTTAGGTTATGTTAGGTTAGGTTGGGTTAGGTTAGGTTAGGTTACGTTAGGTTAAGGTATGAACCGTCGTAAAACCGCATTAAACAATGTCACTTAGTGAGATGCAGTGTTTTTCACCTTTACAAGTTGGGAACTGCGATATCTACAGTGAAAGCACTTGAAACCGTCGTAATGTTGTAGAAAGCAATGTAAAGTAGCGAGTAAAACGTTTTCTAACGATAGAAGTGCGAAGGTTATGTTAGGTTGAGTTATGTTAGTTTAAGCTAGGTAGCGTCGTGAAACCACCAAAAACGACGTCATCTAACGAGATAGTGTTGTTTTATTGCGAGTACGAAACTTCGATAGGTAAAATGTTGTGAAAGCACACAAAACGGCATGAACAAGCCAAATACTGCGTGTTGTACCGTTACAAGTGCGAAACTGCTATGTTGTGACATTCTCGGTAAAGCGCATGCAAGTATCGTGAAACCTTAAAGAACGATGTCATTTAGCGAGATACAGCGTTCTGTACTGTAATAAGTTGGTGAGAAACTGTGAGGTCAAGCAAGTATCATAATTGTGAACGAAACAGTGTAATTGAGCGTCTTTAGATACAAGTGCGAATGTTAGGTTAGGTTGAGATATCAACCGTCGTAAAACCGCATTAAACAATGTCACTTAGTGAGATGTAGTGTTTTTCAACATTACAAGTCGGGAACTACGATATCTAATGTGAAAGCGCATGAAACCGTCGTAATCTTGTAGAAAACATTGTAAAGTTGCGAGTAAAACGTTTTCTAACGATAGAAGTGCGAAGGTTAGCTTGAGTTATGTTAGTTTAAGCTATGTAGCGTCGTGAGACCACCAAAAAGGACGTCAACTTACGAGATAGCGTTGTTTTATTGCATGTACGTAACTGCAATAGGTGAAATGTTGTGAAAGTACACAAAACGGCTTGAACAAGCCAGATACTGCGTGTTGTACCGTTACAAGTGCGAAACTGCTATAATGTGATATTCTTGTTAAAGCGCATGCAAGCATCGTGAAACCTTAAAGAACGATGTCATTTAGCGAGATACAGCGTTCTGTACTGCAATAAGTTGGTGAAAAACTGTGAGGTTATGCAAATATCGTAATTGTGAACGAAACAGTGTAATAGAGCGTTTTTCCATACAAGTACGAATGTTAGGTTAGGTTAAGATATGAACCGTCGTAAAACCGCATTAAACAATGGCACTTAGTGAGATGCAGTGTTTTTCACCATTACAAGTCGGGAACTGCGATATCTAATGTGAAAGCGCTTGCAAACGTCGTTAGGTTAGGTTAGGTTAGGTTAGGTTACGTTAGGTTAGGTTTGGTTAGGTTAGGTTAGGTTAGGTTATGTTAGGTTAGGTTAGGTTAGGTTAGGTTCAGATATGAACCGCGCTAAAACGGCATTAAACAATGTCACTTAGTGAGATGCAGTGTTTTTCACCTTTAAAAGTTGGGAACTGCGATATCTAATGTGAAAGCGCTTGAAACCGTCGTAATGTTGTAG